>NC_056625.2:264191738-264536738 GCF_002870075.4 Lactuca sativa
AAGTCTCCAACTTTGAACCAAAAACCCTAAAAATGGTCCAACAAGCAAAACTTATGAAGAACCAGCAAAGCTTTGAGCTTTTTACCTCAGGAAGGATCTCCAACCATTGTAGAACTCGGATCTACACTTGTTCTTCAACTTTTAGCTCCAACAATGGCTCCTTCTTCTCCTTCTTCACCTTGAAAAGACGACTTTAAGCTCAAAAACTCACATACCAGCTAAAGCACGAATCTCAGCTCTTCAAGGGCTCTCCCAAGGGTGTATGGTGGCTAGGGCAAAGGACTAGATGTTCCTTTTATATAGCAAGGCCACAAATTAGGGTTTTGCATCTGGGCCGGTTACGCCCGGCGTAACCTTAGGTACGCCCAGCATACCCGGATGACCCGCATACAAATTAAGCGCGCGAGTACGCGCGATGTACCCCCAGTACGCCCAACGTACTCACCCACTACATCTTTCTCTTGAAGGGACTCACTAGCCAATTCTCCAAAATAGAAGGGTTATAAAGCTAACCTGGATTTCGGGCTGTTACAATTCTCTCCTACTAGAACCAGACTTCGCCCTCGAAGTCTCATGCTGTGAACAACTGCAGATGCTGCTCCTGCATCTCCGACTCCGGCTCCCAGGTCAGCTCGGACCCTTTTGTATGTTGCCACTAGACCTGAACCAGGGGCACTTCCTTGCTCCTCAGAACCTTGATCCTCTGATCCAAGATTGCGATCGGCTTCTCAGCATAATTCAGACTCGCGTCCACCTGGATATCCTCTAACGGCACTATTTCCGACTCGTCGGCAATACACTTTCCTCAGCTGCGACACGTGGAAGGTATCATGAATCTGGTCAAACTCCACAGGTAGCTCCAAGTGATATGCTACCTTGCCCACCCTCGCGATCACTCTAAACGACCCAATATACCGGGGTCACAGCTTGCCCCTCTTCCTGAACCGGATCACTCCTTTCCAAGGAGATACCTTCAGGAGCATGAAATCGTCGACCTGAAATTCGAGTTCGGACCGTCGCCTATCCGTGTAACTCTTCTGGCGATTCTGAGCGGTCAATAACCTCTGCCAGACCTGCTGTGTCTGCTCTGACGTCTGAAGCACTATCTCTGTACTACCCATCATACGCTGCCCTACCTCGCCCCAATAAATGGAGGTACGACACCTCCTTCCATACAACAGTTCAAAAGGTGGCATACCAATGCTCGAGTGATGGCTGTTGTTATAGGAAAACTCATCCAAGGGAAAATACGTGTCCCAACTTCCGCCGAAATCCAATACACATGCTCAAAGCATGTCCTCGAGTGTTTGGATCATCCGCTCGCTCTGCTCGTCGGTCTGCGGGTGGTATGCGGTACTGAAATGCAGCCTCGTACCCAACTCCTCATGAAACTTCTTCCAAAATCTAGAAGTAAAACGCACATCTCGGTCGGAAAATCGAGATCGGAACTCCATGTCGCGATACCACCTCCCTCACATATAATTCTGCTAACTTTTCAGTAGAAGAGCTCTCACTAATAGCAAGGAAGTGAGCGCTTTTCGTCAACCGGTCCACAATCACCCAAATCGCATCGACACCCCTGGCTGTCCTTGACAATTTGGTGATAAAATCCATGGTGATCTGTTCCCACTTCCACTCGGGAATCTCTAACGGTTGTAACTTACCATGCGGGCGTTGGTGCTCGGCCTTAACCTTGCGACATGTCAAGCACCACTCCACGAACCATGCAACATCCGTCTTCATACAGGGCCACCGATACTCCTTCTTCAGGTCCAAAAATATCTTAGTGGCCCCGGGGTGGATCGAGAACTTCGATTTATACGCCTCCTCCATCAAGACGGTATGCGTTCCGCCCATAAACGGTACCCAAACCCGACCCTAGAAGGTCGTAAGTCCTCGACTATCGGTAACAAACTCCGATACCTGCCCGATCACTTGCTCTCTCTTGCGGTTCTTCGGTCTCACGGCCTCCGCCTAGGCCCCTCGAATGGCGTCCCATACCGGAGTCATCACTGTCAATATCTTGTAAATATCTCGAATCGGGGCGCCCTCCGCCCTACGGCTTAGGGCATCAGCTAGCACATTAGCCTTGCCCGGGTGGTACAGGATCTCACAATCATAATCCTTTACTACATGCAACCATTTCCTCTGGCGCATATTCAGGTTGGGCTGATCCATCAAATACTTCAAGCTCTTGTGGTCCGTGTATATCGTACACCGAACCCCATACAAATAGTGACGCCAGATCTTGAGGGCAAACACTACCGCTACCAATTCCAGATTATGAGTGGGATACCTCGACTCATGAGGCTTAAGCTGCCTCGATGCATATGCTATCACATGCCCCCTCTGCATAAGCACCGCCCCCAATCCGGATATCAATGCATCACAATATACCACAAAATCCTCCATCCCTTCCGGGAGGGCTAACACAGGGGCTTTGCATAATTTCTGGCGAAGTGTCTCGAACGAGGTCTGCTGCTCCGGACCCCAAGAAAATGCAACACCCTTCCGGGTCAACTTGGTGAGTGGCACGACGATCTTGGAGAAATCCCTGATAAATCTCCGATAGTAGCCTACCAAACCTAAGAAACTCCTGATCTCAGAAGGTGACCTCGACACTTCCCAACTCATCACAGCTTCAATCTTGGCTGGATCGGCCAATATCCCCTGCTGGTTAATGAGATGCCCCAGGAACTGGACCTCCCGTAACCAAAAATCACACTTGGAGAATTTGGCGTAAAGCCTCTCGGATCTCAGAACTCTGAGGATTTCCCTTAAATGCTCCTCATGCTGCTCTCAGGATTTTGAATATACCAATATATCATCGATGAAAACAATCACTGATCGATCCAACATCGGTCTATACACCCTGTTCATGAGATCCATGAACACGGCTGGTGCATTGGTGAGCCCAAATGGCATCACCACAAACTCGTAATGCCCATAACGAGTTCTGAATGTTGTCTTCTGGATATCTTCATCCCGAACCCTCATCTGATGATAACCCGACCTAAAGTCTATCTTGGAGAACCAAGACGCTCCCTGCAACTGATCGATTAAATCGTCGATCCTCGGCAAAGGATAACGGTTCTTGACCGTCAGCTTGTTCAATTCCCGGTAATCGATACACATCCGGTGTGAACCATCCTTCTTCTTGACAAAAGGATCGGTGCTCCCCAATGTGAGCTACTTGGTCTAATAAACCCCTTTCCCAACAGCTCCTGAAGCTGCGAGGATAACTCCTGCATCTCGGACAGCGCAAGGCGATAGGGTGCCTTGGCAATAGGTGCCGCCCGGGCACCAAGTCGATACGAAACTCCACCTGCCTCTCGGGAGGCACACCCGGCGAATCCTCGGGGAAAACGTCAGGGAACTCCCGCACAATTGGGACCTCATCAGACGAACTTGGCCTCCCATCGGCCACTCATGTGTCCATCACATAAGCCACAAATCCCATACAGCCCTGCTGTAAACTCTGCCTTGCCCTAGCAGCCGAACAAAATGCTGACTCAGGACGGGTACCCTCACCGTACACCGTAAGTACTCCCCCACTCGGGTCTCGTATCGTCACCAAATGACGCTCGCAATCTATCACAGCTCCAAATCGGCTCAACAAATCATGCCCACTATGACACACACGTCCCCCATCGCAATCGGGACCAGATCTATCGAGAACTCCACATCGAACATCTTAAGGATACATCCTCTAATCACATCCGTGGCATACACTGCTCGCTCGTTAGCTATAGAAACTCACAGAGGTCGACTCATGGCCTCTTGACAAATATTGATATGATGACTGAAGGCTAACGATACAAAAGACCTACTCGCTCCCGAGTCAAATAACACTAAGGTAGGCACAGAATTAACAAGAAAAGTACCTACGCATAACATAATCTAAGTATAATATCTCAGACTTAAATAAGTAGAGATAAGAATACATACCGCCCACAACGTCGGGTGCTGCGCGGACCTCCTCCACTGTCAACTGGAAATCTCTCCCACGAACCTTCGGAGCCTCAGCCTTCACCGATCGAACCTCAGTAACCCTAGCAGCAGGTGCAGATCCCAGCGTTGTCCCCTGAGGCAACTGCGGACACTCGGCCTTCCGATGGCTAGTCTGGTTGCAATGAAAGAAAACCATAAATCCCTTGGGGCAATCCTTGGCGATATGCCCCTCCTTGGCACATTTGTAGCAAGCACCCGATCAACAAGCTCCCTCATGACCTTTTCCGCACTTCCCGCAAGTGCGGCCCTTCTAGCCTCCAGTCCTCGAATCAACGGGCTTGGCCCGCTTGGCTGCCGGCTGAGACTGAGCCAGCCGTTGATCCATCCTATGGGACTCGGCCTCCTCCCTGGCCTGAGTCTCCAACTCGATCTCCCGCTTCCGGGCATTTTCCTGAAGCTCAGCAAAGGTACGGTACGTCGAGTTCGACATGAACTCTCGAATGTCCCTCCTCAAAATGCCCAAATACCGGCTCATCCGTGCCTGCTTAGAAGACACCTGCTCAGGGCAGAACATCGCCCTCTCATGAAACTTTCGGGTAACCATAGTAACCGAATCATTACCTTGCTTGAGGTTCAAGAACTCCTGAACCAACCGTTCCCTCTCCACCGGGGGAACATACTCATCCCTGAACATGGTGGTGAACCTCTCCCAGGTAACCTCAGAAATCGCAGCCAGAGTGAAGCTTGCCGTCACGAACTTCCACCAATCCTTCGCTCCCAAGCGAAGCTGGTTCAAAGCGAACCGCACCCTCAAGTGTTCCGGACAAGAACACGTATAGAAACATCCCTTAATGTCAGAGATCCACCTCATTGCCGCAATCGGGTCCTGTGTCCCATCGAGCTCTGGTGGCTTTGTGTTGCTAAACTCCCGAAACAACAACGAGTCACCTCCCTGAGGTCTGGCAGCCGTAATAGTTGCGGTAGCTGCAGCAGCTGCAGCCTCAGTCACCGCTGCATACCGCTCATCAAAGGTCTCAATCAGTGTGGTCTTGATGTCCCCAAACATCTCTGGAATCTCAGCCCGGATGGCAGCAGCCACCTCCTCATGAATCAATCAACGGATCTCCTTGTCACTGACCCCACTGCTCTCGAGTGTGTGTCGCATCCCAACCATGATGCCTCTAAAATATGACATAAAAATCAGAGACTCGATCGAGCATACTCGCACTCGATATCGCAACCCTACTTGTCCTCCAATACCCAAAGGATTCTTACCTGGACTGCTCACTAATCCGGTGTCTTCAGTAGTACGGGCCCTATACTACTGACCACACTGCATCAACATTCACCCCAAGTCCTCCTCCATGGATCACGGATCGCGAGTACTTGACTCTCGCTATGCATTGGCTATTTACTCGCTCTCAAGGCATCTCATAGCAGTAGGATTCTCCTAGGCTAAGGCACCACAAATCTGGCCACTCTAGTACTAATATGAATACCTAGCCTACTCTAGCATGCATAACATAACATATCATATATGTTTCACTACTAGAAAAAAGGCCTTTAATGACGCGCAAACAATGACACACACTGATAGACGACATGCATTCGCACGTGCCCTAAAAATTAATGTTAGTTTTCCAAAATTTTAAGGATAGAGGACACGCATTTATGCGTGCCCTAAAAATAGTGTCAGAAAAGAAAAAAAAGAAATGCGGAGGGTGCCTTTCATAAAATGTGCGTCGAGTAACAGTGTCGCTTTATAATTATTTAATGAAACACGCCTTTTAGGTGGGACTTATCAAACACGGAGGAAAAAAATCCCCAAAATTTTGGAAGACCCGCTCATTCTTTCCTCTCCACTGCCGATAACCTTCATTTTCTCCCCTCCTTCTCTCTGTAAAACCTAGCAGCCGCCACCATCAGAAACATTGGCTTCGTTCTGTGTTGTAAGAACGCGAGTCTGATCCTTCATTAATAGCTAAAGGGGGAAAATCCCCAAAATTTTGAAGAGCCCCGCTCACTCTCTCCTTAGATCTCCACCCGACGGATCGACCTTCATTCTTCCCCCTCTCTGTAACACCCTCGCTTCCTTCTAGAAATCGAGGACCATTCTCTCTCGATCGTATCTTTATGGCGACAATTAGACACAATAATCTCAACATAAAATTGGTAATTGAACCCCTCTTCACCTCTACCCTACTCCATCTACAACGAATCCTCACATTTACAAACCCTAGTCCAGTTGTGCTTCTAGCCTTGGTGTTATTTCTTCATCTGTTCAGCAAATAAGGGGAACACAAATTCTCATTAATCCCTCAACTTCATCTTCTCAATCAAGCAAAAAGGATTCTGATTTTTTTTCGTGCATCTACATCATCTCTGCTGCAATTTCACATGGTATTATCGATTTCTCCTTTATGCCTCCCATTTTTCTTGCATCTACTTCTCAAACTTTTGATATTTTCCTACATTCGCAAGTCAAACTTCTTATTTTTTGCTTGCATCTTCTTCTCAATTAAGCACAAAAGTATCACATTGTTTTGCAGTTGATGTGAGTTTATAGTTGCTTCATTTTTTCTTTTTGTGCAGCAAGCTTTACTTGCTGAGCCAGCTGCTCGATTAGAAATGACACCAACGGTCTGCTCATAATTTGTATCTCTCTCAACTCTCAACTCTCAAGCATCTTTGATTTATTTTGCGATAATATTTACCATTTTGTCCTTGGCTCAGGCTGCTAATGCTGCTTGGAACATGGGGGAGTGGGATCAGATGTCTGAGTATGTATCTAAACTGGATGATGGTGATGAAAGTAAACTCAGGGTGTTTGGGAACAGTTCTGAATGCAATAAAAATTGCATCCAGATCATCTGCAGCCCCAAAAAAGGCCTGAAGACAGTTCTCAACATCAACAATTAGCTCTAATACTTGAAAACCCTGATTCAAGATAACAACAAAATCAACATAATTTGAAGAATACTTTTTTTTTTTTTTCAGTTTTCATATGTTATAATTATAAACTGTGCCAAGTATCGTGGTAAGGCCATCACATCTTGAACAAGTCCAAGTAAAAAGTTTTGTTAAATCTAACATGTAAACCTGCATTTTGGTTTATTATTAATTCTTCTACTTAACTTAATTACTCCATAATGTCTCACAGTGTCATGTTCATCTTACCGCAGAAGCATATTCCACCAGAATTGTGGCGAGTGTGTGATTGTAAAGTGGTGAGGGAACCTTATTCTTGATTTCAATTCCTGTGTCCATAAAACAATTAACCTTAACAAATAAGTAAATGTGTGGTACTTTCTCAGCAAAAAGAAACCCCAACACAAATATGTAGACATCTACAGAAAAAAAAAAAAGATTCTAAATACATAATCAATGGCGGTTGCTCTTATGTTATCGGCTCTCAGTCCCCAATATCCAATTGAATAAAGTTTTAACCCTACTGTACTAAAAAAGGATAGAAGCATGGAAAATAATAATCAATGGTGGTTACAGAAAGTCTTCCTGTCACCTACATGCAGAATACTGCTACCACAGGTGATGGTGGCAGCAATGGGACATTCTTCAGGGTTGTTCTTGTAGTTCGTAGAGAAAAGGTATTGTTTGGAATCTGGAGTTGGATATCTTCACTTGTAATTGTTTTCTTAGAACTTTAAATATCTTTCAACTTTTTTTGATTTTACAGTATGATGAAGCACTTGAATATGTCGAAAGAGCAAGGAAGTGTTTGGCAACTGAGCTTGCTGCTCTGGTTAGTTTCCAAATTCCAACATCAAACCATAAACCCTAAACCCATGTGTGTGCTGACTATGTTAAAATGTCTCTGAATTAGAAGAGGTATTCATATTTCCTTTAATCATTTTGCTACTAATTTAATGAAAATTTTGTTCTAAAGGATCATCATAATTCATATTCATGTTATTCTTGTTTGTGACAGGTCATCGATTACTATACTCTTCTAGTTGGAAACTCTATTTCCTTAAACGCCAGGTCATCATTAACTATTCTTGGTTGCTATTCCAGCACATTCGCAAGTATCTACGCTAGCTACTTTCTTTAATATCAGAATTATGGTCATCATTCAGTCTCCCAGCAGCTAATCGTCCTGTTCATGGACCCCCGGTAAAGTGTGCTTCTACTATCTGTCTTTTGTACAATACACAGGTGTCAAAGGGCAATAATTTAATTTGACTTTCTGATCAGATCCTGCACCTAGTTCAACAACTTTGTCTGGCCCTGAATGATGAGTTCAGGAGATATCTTCCTATAATTCTTCTATCAGGAGATGGAAAGACTCCACATTATATGAAAGTTGATCGGGACAAATGGGCTAATGAAGATGATGATGCAGGTATGGTGATTGTTACTAATTTTGTCACCCACCATTTCTATATTTAATCATGTTATATGTATATTGTATTCAGAAGTTTAGTTAAATATGTTTTTTAGGTCCTGCTGCTGACCTTGACATGGGAGGAATGGATTTCTCAGTAAGAAAATAGTTTCTTAAAATATTATTACTGAAGTTTCTTTCTTTTTATATCAGTAATGACTTATCCTCATACAGAAATTCGGTGACGTAGGAGGCATGGGCATGCCTGACATGGGTGATTTCTCTATGGGTGATGACCGTGAAGACATATCTCATGTTTATTGTGTAGAGTGGCCCTGACATTGACATGACAATAGAGGATACATGGGGCGTCAACTACCGAGCCCTACAAGATCTGTTTGATTTAACAGAGGCAAGGATGGATGTAATAAAGTATGAGGTTGGAGTTCAAATGCTTGAAATATACAATGAACAAGTCAAAGATTTGTTGGTAATTGATGGCTCCAATAGAAGATATCCTTTCAATTCTCTACCCTTCCTTCTCATGTTTATTATTTTTTTTTTAATTTTTTTAAATCTTGACAACCTACACATTGGATATATGAAACAAGTCCCAACTTAATGATCTTAATGTTCCGGATGCGTCTTTGGTTTCTGTTAAATGTACACAAGATGTTCTTCATCTCATGAGAATTGGTCTTAATGTTCTAGATGCGTCTTTGGTTTCTATTTATTGATTCTAATTTAAAAAATTTTGTACTTCAATTTTGCTCCAACAACATCAGCCATTTCGTTTCTCTTTTCTCCCATTCCCATACCACATCTAAAAAAATTATGCTTCATTTTTTTGGTAATCAGGTGAAGTAGAACCTGGGATTGTTGAAATTCTCTGTGATGAAAAGTTAATTTGTTTCTAAACTCCTGAATTGAATCATAATTTTGCCCCTCTTCCTTTATCATGTCGTATATCCTTCTCTTTGCATTCTTAGATAGTTACACATATCTGTTATAAGGGCACATAATTCTAATTTTCTATCCATAGGAAGGTTATTACATTTACATGTCATCTGTTAAAACGTGTTTGAGTGAGTGGTCCTGTGTTGTTCTATTTCTATCTGTACATTTCTTATCTTGTATAACAGGCTCTTGAGTTATTATTTACAGCTTGTCTATAAGACTAAGATATATATTGTTCATCCTTTAGTGTTTTTTTTCATTTATTAATAAATTTCTCAGTTTATTCATTCCAGATAAAAGTCAGATTCGATTTCCAATTTGGTGTATCTCCCAAGATTTTGGACCCTGTATACCCAGTACACGAGTTTCCTCTTCCTCTACATTTAGCAGAATCAGGTCTCGGATAAGATGGCATTCATTAGGGAGAACTTCCCTATGGAGTTAAGCTTATAGCATTTCCATTATTCTTTCTAATTAAAGAAAGACTGGACATTTGAGGTCATCCTCTTCGTTGTTGTGTGTTTGTGCATGATGTGTGTTGGCCTTCTGCTGGGGCTGGGAGGGTAAACAAGGGATCAAATTTATATATTCATGATGAAGAAGCTGTGAATTCTAGAGTGGGAATTGGGACAAGTACCGATTTATCCCCTTCTACAAATGAGTTTACTTTCTTACCCTTTTACCAATAAATTTACATTATTATTCTTTTTGTTACAACTGATTTTACCTTCTTACCCTTTACGGTTATCCAGGAGCTGGATGCATTTTAGATCCCATCATCTTAATCTTAACTTGGTTGACTTTGTTTATCAGTTTGTAACTTGTGGTTTGATTTGGTTTCATAATATTTATAGTTAGTTAGACTTTGTTATGGAGCTACTTTCCTAACTAGAAAGTAAACAGGTGAGTTACTTGTGTTTGTAATTGTATGATATATATATATATATATATATATATATATATATATATATATATATATATATATATATATATATATATATATATATAGGAAATAAGACGGAATAAGTGGTTGTGGTTGTGTACAAATATTGGGCATATAAAATTTTATAAAATTGTAAATGTGGTGCAAGGGTGGTTCTAAATATTTGCATCTCGTTTCAGGGGTTACTCAAGGAAAATGCAAATGCTAGCAAATACTGGGCATATGGAGGTGACTTTGGAGATACACCAAATGACTTAAATTTCTACTTAAATGGTCTCATATGGCCTGATCGGACTCCTCATCCTGCTGTAAATGGTGATTACTATAATTTTTTTTGCTTATTATTTAGGTTTTTGTTTAGTTATTTCCAACAAAAATGTTTCCATGATGAATCTTTTAGTAGAGACAATGTATAAGAATTACTTCATTGAGCTAATTATGATGCGATCCTTTGTTTATTTGTTTTCAGAGGTCAAGTATTGCTATCAACCAATTAAAATTTCGTTCACCAATGGCGTAATTAAGGTATCAATATCATCACTCTTACTGTCTATATCATTTTCATGAAAATGTTTATGTTGCGTATTATATATTCATATGTGCAGTTGTGCTTTCTGTATAGCAAATATTAACCTTGGTCTTTGCGTTTTTTGTTCATAGATTACAAACACCAATTTCTTTCAAACAACAGAAGATCTAGAGTTTAATTGGGTGATTGAAGGTGATAGATGTAAACTTGATTCAGGAACTTTCAGTCTACCAACATTAGAGTTTAATTGGGTGATTGAAAGTGATGTTGGTTCTTGAAACGAGACTCAAGATATCATATTTTGGCATGGCTAGAAGCTTTCGAGGAAACGAGACTGAAGCTAAAATAAACACACAGAGAGTTGTTGGCACATAGTAAGCTAGATGATGCAATTGTATATAAATGAGTTCATTTTATTATAACATTTACTCACTATTGGAATAGTTATTTTTATTTGACATATTAGTGAAATGAATTATCTTTGTTATTTATGGTATTTTATTTTGTTTTATGAGATTTTTGATGTATTATTTAATTTGAAAATTAGTAAATCTATAAATAATATTTTTTTTAAACATTTAAAATTATGATATGCAAAAATGTGTGTCATCTTCATTTATGACATGGCCTTTCTTGAGAGGGGCTTTCTTGATACGCATTGTGTGTCATTAACACGCGCGTCATAGCGTTACGACACGCGAATGCGTGTCGACTTCCTTTATGACAGTGCCTTCCTTGATACGCATTGCGTGTTGTAAACGCGCGTCGTAATTGCGCGTCGTAAATGAGCGTCGTCTATAGACGACGCGCAAAAGCGCGTCATCTCTCTTTATGACAGGGCCTTCCTTGACGCGCATTTGCGCGTCGTCTGAGCCTTTTACGACGCGCAATGAGCGTCGTAAAAGGCTGTTTTTCTAGTAGTGTTTGTTTCAAAACTCCTTGCTCTTTTAGAAAATTTATTTTTTTTAATGTTGAAAATTTCTCAAATCCTCAGTTTGAGTTCAGATACGCCCAAAGGTGCATCTGAGTCCCTCAAACCAAGGCTCTGATACCAACTTGTAACAACGTAATTTTTCAAAACAATTTTTCATTTCTTAAAAACAAATTTTTCCAAACCAAACCATAAAAATCCAATGTATCATAATCTTAGTACAAAACATATCAAATCCCAAGATCAATTATATCCAAATCCGCCTACGTGTGTGTACGAGTCATGTCAGCGCCTTCCCACGGTCCTCGCTAGTACGTGAAACACATAACACAACAACTGTAAGCATAAATGCTTAGTGAGTTCCCCAAATATACCACTTACACACATACGCCCTTCCAGGCCATGACCTTTCGGTCTATGTGTCTCGGGGGACTTCCGTCCCAACCCGGTAAACCTTCCGGTCCTACCCGTGTCGACCTTTCGGTCCATAACTCCCTGACCTTCCGGTTTACATCATAATGCCTTCCGGCCCATATCAAGCATAGCATACATAACGCATACAAAACATGCAGCTTAACATACAATGCATATATCTTATAGTATACCAGACCTCCCGGTCACACATAGGTCCCCTTCCAGGTACAGTATAGTGAGAAGACTCACCTCGTATGATGTCTAAGTCTCACGTGCTCGTTATTTCTGAATCTCGTAACCTCGACCTAGCCTCGCCTAATCACATCAATTAATTATTCTAAATCATTAACGGCTCGCAAGGCTATACTATATTCCTTCTAAAATTCCACAGAAGGGTAAAAGACCATTTTACCCCTCCCTGACCCAATAGTCCACAGGTTGACTAAAACCCTAAAAGTCAACAAAGTCAACATCAAGCAGTACGTGGGGCGTACCAGCTCCTGTACGCGGGGTGTACTCTTGCATTCCAGAAACGGGGTACGCAACCCCTTACGCGGTGCGTACTGGGATTACGCCCAGCGTAATGCCCAGTTTCCTTGTTCAGCTTATTCAGGTCTTAAATGGTTAAGAATTACGTCCAAACTTCAGATCTGACTCCTTTAATATGTCTTAAACTATAAAGTTGGAAACTTTAAGCCTTTGCATGGTTGTAAAGGTAACTTTGTTCTCAAAACACCTTTCCTCTTTCCATAATGAGACTATAAATCATGCATGCCACAAGATCCACGTCCAAGACTCGATTTTTATGACTCCTCAACACATATTACACTAGAAAATGTCAGATGTAAGCTTATGGAGACTCTTTGCACATAAAGTCTCCTACTTTGAACCAAAAACCCTAAAAATGGTCCAACAAGCAAAACTTATGAAGAACAAGGAAAGCTTTGAGATTTTTACCTCAGGAAGGATCTCCAACCATTGTAGAACTCGGATCTACACTTGTTCTTCAACTTTCAGCTCCAACAATGGCTCCTTTTTCTCCATCTTCACTTTTGAAAAGACAACTTTAAGCTCAAAAACTCACACACCAGCTAATGCACGAATCTCAGCTCTTCAAGGGCTCTCCCAAGGGTGTATGGTGGCTAGGGCAGAAGGACTACATGATCCTTTTATAGATCAAGGCCACAAATTAGGGTTTTGCATCTGGACCGGTTACGCCCGGCGTAACCTTAGGTACGCCAGCCGTACCCGGATGACCCGCGTACAAATTAAGCGCGCGAGTACGTGCGGCGTACCCCCAGTACGCCCAGCGTATTCACCCACTACATCTTTCTCTTGAAGGGACTCACTAGCCAATTCTCCAAAATAGAAGGGTTATAAAGCTAACCTGGATTTTGGGCTGTTACACTATAATTATTGGAAAAATCTACTAGAGGTAAGTGTTCATCCTAGTTACCTTGGAATTCCAGGGTACATGCTCTCAGCATATCCTCCAATGTTTGAATTGTTCGTTCGCTTTGACCATCAGTTTGCGGATGGTAAGCTGTATTCAAACACAACTTGGTACCCAATTCCTCTTGTAGACTCCTCCAAAACCTTGAGGTAAAAAGGCTGTCATAATCGGATACAATCGGTAACGGAACACCGTGAAGCCTCAAAATTTACTTCACGTAAGAATTTGTAAGTTTATCCACAGACTATTTCTTGTTGGATGCTATGAAATGTGCACTCTTAGTGAAGTGATCAACGACCACCCAAATCATGTCGTGACTGTTCCTTGTTCTGGGCAGTTTAGTCATCAAATCCACGGTGATGTCTTCCCATTTACCCATGGGTATAGGTAAAGGTTCTAAACTCCCATACGGTTTCTGATGTTGTGCCTTAACTCTAGCACAAGTTACACACTCGGCCACATACTTAGCAACATCGAGCTTCATCGTCGACCACCAGTAATAGGGTTTTAGATCCCTATACATTTTTGTACTGCCAGGATGAATCCAGTACATGGTTTTGTGAGCTTCTTCCATCAGAAGATCTCTTACTCCTCCCGTCTTAGGTACCCAAATCCTATCTTTGAATATCTTCAGTACTTGACCGTTTGTATCAAACACCAACGTTTTACCCAAACGTTCCTCCTTTCTGTCATTTTTCTCTAAAGCTTCCTCCTAAGCTTCCTTTATACTTTCCACAATTTTCGAGACAACTTCAATTCTCAACGCTCTTGGCCTTTTCTTTTCAAGATTTACCTTCCGACTGAGAGGATCAGCAACAAGATTTGCTTTACCAGGGTGGTAAAGTATCTCACAGTCGTAGTTCTTGAGTAATTCTAGCCAACGCCGCTGCCTCATGTTCAATTCCTTATGATTATAGAGATATTGAAGACTCTTATGATCAGTGAAAAGTTTGCATTTAGTACCATAAAGATAGTGCCTCCATATCTGTAAGGCGAATACTACCACTGCCAACTCCAGATCATGAGTGGGGTAGTTATTTTCATGCTCTTTCAATTGCCTCGATGCATATGTTATCACTTTATCCCTTTAGGTCAGAACACAACCTAACCCATCTCCAAAGGTATCACTATAAACTGCGAAGTCATCAACTCCTTCAGGTAACGAAAGAATCGGTGCTTCACACAATCTCTTCTTTAACTTCTCAAAGGCTTCCTTATGCTTCTCATTCCAAGTATAAGTAGCTCCTTTGTGGGTCAAAGCTGTTAATGGAGTCCTGATCGAAGAAAATCCTTGGATAAATTGGTGATAATATCCAACTAATCCTAAAAAGCTTCGAATCTCCGTAGGACTTTTTGCTTGTTCCCACTTCATCACAGCTTCAATCTATGCTGGGTCAACCATTATTCCTTCTTGGTTAACCACGTGACCTATAAATTGGACTTCTTGAATCCAAAATACACATTTGGAGAAATTTGCATACAGCTTCTCCCATTTCAGAACTTCTAGCACTTCACGTAGATGCTTGTCATGCTCCTGGTTGCTTTTTGAATAAATCAAGTATCATCTATGAATACTATCACAGATTTATCAAGGTATGGTTTACAAACCCTGTTCATCAAATCCATGAAAGCTGATGGAGCATTGGTTAGTCCGAACGACATAACCAAAAATTAATAGTGTCCATATCTTGTTCTGAACACAGTCTTTTTGATATCCTGCTCTCTTACCTCTACGAGGGTTGGGCTTCAAAACCGAAAAGATAAATTTCTCGGGCTTCTCGGGCACTTCGGGGCGTATTTCGGGTGTTTGGTATAATACCTGGGCATTGGGGGAAATTGTAATGAAAGAAATATGGGTTTAGAGGTGTAAAATGTCAAATTTCCAAATTATCCCCGGGAGGACTCCACGCGGCAGCAGATCCGAAGAGAAGGCACATGGCTCGCACGTGCGAGGGTCCATCTGCTGGCCTCTTATTGGACCGAGGTCTAGGTCCGAGGGGGGAGTCGTGGCGCCTGCGAAGCTCGGACAGGTCGTGCGACACGCGTCGGTGCAAGGTGAGGCGACTTCGGATGCGAGGAGTCACCTGGGCACGCGTCGGACCGTGGTTGGACCTGCACTTCGGATGCGAGGGTTGCGACACGCCTCGCTAGCTGGCTTCGGTGACTCAGCAATTTCGGACACGTGGCACGCATGCAACGAAGGTGATATGGTCGAAGTCCCACCATGTGAAATTTCTCAGATTTGGCATTTTTTTCGATTTTTGTGCCAAAACTTATAAAATTCACAACTTTTGCATACGGGCTTCGTTTTTTTTACGTTCTTTATATGCACGCGTAGGTAAAATTACGCTCTACAACTTTCGTTTAGACTTCGTCAGCTAATTTTGAATTTAATTGTTATATTATTATTTTTAACCGACCGGGACAGGAAATCCGTTAAAACTTCATAACTTCTTCGTTTGACGTCCGTTTTCGTCAGTCTTTTTACCGTTGTACTAATATTGACGAGACTTTCAATTCTTGTTTAGGTTGTGTCGGCTAAAAATCACTCGATCTAAAATTCAAGTTTTTAGTTGTCTACTGCTAAACTGAAACTTTGAAAAATCATGACTTTCTCATACGAAGTTAGATTTGGACGTTCTTTTTATGAATATTATCGGTCTAACGAACACTACGACCTTCGTTTAGATCACTAAGGCTAAAAAGTAGTTTATCAAAAACTCACTTTTTACGTCATTCAGCACAGTGCCGGTTTTGTCGCGAAAGTTCGACAGGTCATAACTTCTTCGTTATAACTTGGATTTCGGTATTCTTTATATATCCGTAATCCATGTCATGACCACTACAACTTTCTTAATAGATATCGGTTTTATCTAATATTTATTTTCGGCGCTTATTTTTATTATTAATTAATTAAACACTAATAATTAAGCATAAAACACATAATATTCACATAATTCCTTTTCATTTCTTCAAAATGAGTTACAAAGGTTAAAATAGACTGTTATATCAATATTAATGCCTAGCCTAGTAACACGGACGTTACACTAATATTTAATTTCATATTTGAAATATTTTTATAAAGATATTTATAAAAGTAAAAAAAATCAGACGTTTTGGATTAATTAATCGCAAAACCTTAAAGGTCATTTAATGGAGATCCATATATCGGATTCGAGTTCCATTTAAATATTTGAAATAAGCGCGACTGTGACATTATCCAGATGCTTTCGAAATATATTTACGAACCTAAATATGATGTCACATAAATTAAAGAAGACCCTGAATGGAATAAATAAATAAATAAATAAATAAAAGAAAACCACATTTACAACATTGAAAACAATGTATGTTCAACCTCACATTTTCCTTCCTACACTTCATGTCTATTTTCTCTACACTCTTTCTTTATCTCTCCACTCCTTCTCTAATAGTTCCTCTCTACCCTCTATCTTTAACTTCTATATCCGTTACTGACAAAAATGTAAAATGAGTCTTTGTGGTATTCAAAAAACTTTGGATAGGAGCCAAAAAGTTTTCCACTTGCATAGAAGGTCCAAAATCGAAGTTTTTCTGTATTTTTAGTCCAAAAAAACTTAAACTGACGGCTATACCCTTTACTTTCTTTTTTATATTTTTTTAATTTTTCAAATACTATTTTAATTTAAAAATAAATAGAAAAGGAAATACTTCTCTCTCTCTCTCTCTCTCTCTCTCTCCATTGCATTGAGACTTTTACAATACGTATTTTTATAACTTCATCTTTCCCAAAAAGCCAAACCCACTTTGACCTCGAATAATTATTGTCTCCAACATATTGGACAAAGAACAGACGAACAAAAGGCAAATTGACGGGAGATGAGGTGCAGATGGGAAATCACAAGGAGAGTCAAGGGGGACCATCAAGACCGACGACCATTTGTTGGTTTACTCTTTGTCTTCCCTGATCGGGAGAGGGAAGAAGGAACATGAATAAAAGTAGTCAAAGTGGTGATATGTTGGTCAAACAGATTGCGAGAAGGAGTCGATCTCCGACAAACTCCCTAGGCTCTTCTCTCGTCGTCGGGGGCCACAAATCGAGGGGGGAAAGGGAACCGACTGGATTGAAGGGAGAAGGAAGAAGAACGGAAGCAGAACAGGGATAGTTCGGTGGAGGTTTGGTCCATAGCCAAAATGAAAGAAGAAAACGAAGTCGGCTTATGCTGTTGGCCAACTGGATTGAAGGGAGAAGGAAGAAGAACGGAAGCAGAACAGGGGTGGTTCGGTGGAAGTTTGGTCCATAGCCAAAATGAAAGAAGAAAACGAAGTCGACTTACGTTGCTGGGTGACTGTGACAGCGAGGGGCTGCTCCGGTGGCCTCCTTGGTTGTTCTCCTTTTGTTCCATTGGCAAAACACGAGGGATAAAGGGAAGGAAACACTAAAGTAGCATACGAGGGAAGTGACGATCCCGAAGGGTGTTTGGTTGTTTCCTATCGACAGGAAGGAGGGGTGGAGGAGGGTTGCCGGTTCCCCTTTTTGTCGTCGATGGTGTAGAAACGAGAGAGAGAGAGAGAGAGAGAGAGAGAGAATTATGTCCTTTTCTATTTATTTTTAAACTAAAATAGTATTTGAAAATTTTAAAAAAATATAAAAAAGAAAGTAAATAGGTATAACCATTATTTTAAGTTTTTTTGGACAAAAAACGCAGAAAAACCTTGATTTTGGACCTTCTATGCAAGTTAGAAACTTTTTGGACCCTATCCAAAGTTTTTTGAATACCACAAGGACCAATTTTTGCAGTTTTGTCTCTGTTAATTGATCTCTTCTCATTTACACCATCGATGGCACCTTTCCAAACCACCACTCCCATCTCGTTCTTCCTCACCGGAAACCACCACCGCCCGTAATAGAACCGCCACATCCCACCCCATCTCTCTCTCTCCCTCTCTCTCTCTCTTTCTCTCTCTCTCTCTCTCTCTCTCTCTCTCTCTCTCCTCCTTACTGTTGATCAAAACAACCCCAATATTTGCTCCTATATTTCGCGATTCACCACTGGAGCTCAAACAAGCAGTCAAGAGAAGCACCAGTATAGCCCTATCTTGTCATGATACAACCCCCCACAAACACCCATTGTTACTATGTTGTTCGATCCGATATTTTCCCTTTTTCTGTTTTCTGAAAATGGCCAACCATGAAGAACAAGCCACGAAGGGCTAACTGGAGCCACCTGTCACCGTCCACCGATTCGACACCAACATCCCTCCCACTCGACTGCCACGGAACCCATTTCACCACCCACCATTTCTTTTGCTGCTGTGACCATCGAGCACCACCAATGACCACTCTCTTTTGACCCAAATTCACCACTGAACACCTTTGTGATGAATGGATTTTTTCCCTTCCTTCTCCCGCCCGATGAACTCGCCGGAAATGAAGCAACAAGAGTCGCCGAGCAGCTTATGCCGCCACAGCTGGCTTTTCTCATCCACTGTGCTGCTTTCAATTTCTGCCCTCCTTACCACCAAATGGCATTGTAAGACCAATCTCCACCATCACGATTTCAATCGTCTGCCTCAATTCGTCGATTGAACACAGTCGATACCTAATTGCAAATGGTATCCCCTCCTCCCTTCGACCTGCAACCCGACAGATGTAAAAGAGGGGTACTGTTCAAACATCATTTCCTTTTATTTAAATTTAGGGTGTGTTTGGGATTTCTTTTTTAAGTTAAAAGTCCTTTTGTAAAAATGACTTTTTCTAAAATAACTTTACCTAAAAGGAGGTATTTAAAATGTGTTTGGGTGGACTTTTAAGACTTCTAAGAGATAAATGCCAAAAGTCACAAAAGATGAGATTTTATGACTTTTAAAAAGGCTTCTTTTTGGTCATGGCTAAAAGTTGATTTACAAGGACTTTTCTATTTTGCCAAACATCTTTTGGACTTTTTTAACTTTTTGCAAAAGTTAAAAGTCCAAAAGTTGTTTTAAAAGGAAAGGCAAACACCCTCTTAACCTTGAGATTTATAAATGTTACACATCTTGTCCCTGCTGTGAAATAAGTCAACAATAAAGATCAAATCTCTTCTAAAATGTACAGAAACAACCCTTCCATCTGAAAACCCTAACAAAATAAGTACTGGAGATCCAAATCAGATTCAAATGCACATGTTTAACCCCTGTCTTGAGAATAATTCTCCATATCAGTCCCTGAAGTATGATTATGGCAAAATTAAACCCTAGAGTCTATTTATTTTAACAAAGACCACTATATAATTAATAATTAATACCAAAACTACCCTTTGGTTTATTAGCAAATATAAATATGCTCGGTGGTTCATTTTAAGAACGAGGAACGTCACATAACAAGTCTCATGACAAGATTCACTCATCGAGTCTCGTTCACGCTACGAATGTGAGTGCTTATGACCCATTTTTAATATTTTGATTATTTCCGCCCGGGGGGAAGGGGGGATACATGTGCCAATATATTTTGTATATACAAACCGATTAGCTTTTTATGAGAAAATACAATAAACCTAGTTTATAAAAATATTATTATTTAACAATTTACTATATTGTTACAAATAAACTAGTATAAATTTTTCGTATACGTATTATGCTTATTTTATCGTAAAATAACCGTTTCACACAAAAATACTACATGACACAAAATTATATAATTTTTATGTGACAATGCATATTATAACAAGTACGTTATGAAACCCTGTAGTATTTCAAAGATTCAAGCTATTATTAAACATGTTTATTTATATGTTTAAGTATACCATCTTAGTACATGTACATATGTTCAATAATTTGTTACAATCATTTGTATAAAAGTGAGTACATTACACTTTTACATATATGTCAAACATACTCGACTTTTATCAACCTTATACAACGATATTCATTATGCCTAGTAACTTAGTCACTATTAAGTTAGGGCTGAGAGTTATTCCAAAATTTTTAGTTAAGGGCTTTTTATTGAGACGCTACGTTATTCATTAGCTAAGTTTAACCACTTATCATACCCATACTACTATAACCGTTAATCTTTGGAGCAAGATACATATGTATAGATTTATACGGGGTTGACATCCCCACATGCGGTTGCTAGCTACAACCCTCGACCGATCAATCGAAGCGGGTGATAGGTGTCTACCATTGTTACTACAATGTACAATGAAGAGTTGTAGGGGGTACATTCAGTCAGGTAGCTCGGTTATAGGACTCACTAAAAACATTAACTAGAATATCTATTTCTCTCACTACAACTACGAGCTTGGTTGCTTTCAAAACTATTTTGAAGTAATTACTTATGTAACATAACAATTTGGTTTTTAAGGATATTAAAAGGTTTATTACAAACACAGTTTAAAATATGGATTTACTTATACAAAAGATACATTTTGGCTTTCAAGGATTTATTACAAACACAGTTTAGAGTATTGATTTACTTATACCGAAATACATTTTGGTCTTTTAAAGACTCATTGCAAACATTGTTTTAACTATTTTTATACGTATAAAGATAATACATTTTAGACTTATTAAAAGTATTACTGCTTTTAGCAGAAAACCTGTAACACTCACCAACCTTGTGTTGACTCTCAAAACTACATGTATTCTCAGGAAATCACTAAACATACATTCAAGACAGATTGGATTATATGTGACCTGGTTTACTTGTTATTGTATTATATGCCTATCAGTTCAGTCAATTCATGTATTATCATTATTTGTAAAAGCCTTGTATTCAAACATCAAGATGGAATGTAAATGCTATTTTGTTTATTGTTGTACTTGTGATATATATTCAGTTTAACTGTGATCCATTAACTTAGTCGCACAACCCGACGTGTTCCGCCGCCTCAGCCGTGGGTGTGACAAGGAGGTAACCCCGGTGATGCAACTCGAAGTCTTTGTGCTTTACTTTTGTACTTTGCTTTTGCGACCTACATGTACCTAGAACAATTGTGTAACATATTCTATTTAATGAATAAATAGCAACGTTGTTTAATATATCCGTGTATTACTCAATGTATGTCTTTGGCCTGAAATCCAACATACTAATGTTGCACAACCTGGTGTTTCCGCTGTTGGCCAGGGGTGTGACAACACAAGACATCCTTACCATCAAGTCTTCAAATTGACTGATTCCTTGTAATCGTTTGACGATAACTTTTAATTAATATCCAAACAGATAAAATATTAATAAAATAATTAAAGGTAAAATTATCAATTTTTGTTTGATAGACAACAGAACCAAAACAACATCAAATGATGGGGACAATCTGCGGTACAATTGAAGACGAGGACTTAATTAAAAAAAAAAACCATAAAATCAAAGAGACCAAGAATATACTTTTGCCTTTACTTATATTCCATTATGCCATTTAACTATACTTAATTAGTGGTACAGTTGTTGTCCAATTCATTCGATGTAAAATGTTTATGTAACCGCTAAAGGAAGGCCATCCACGTATAATTTTTAGTTATATATAAAAATTTATGTATGGCTAATCCGTTGATTCTAATGATCTTGTGCGAAAAATAAAAAATAGACCATAAAATTAAGGATTAGCACGGATAGCAAGGGATTAGTGACGAATTAAGAGGGATAGATACTTATTAGAGACAGAGTAGTCATAGATTAGTGATATGATTAACAATGTATTAGCGACGAATAAGTGAAGGAATCATGATAAATTATGATCGCATACAGTGACGAGCTTGAAGTGTTGATTTGGAGGGCCGAAAATAGAATATATATATAAAAATTGAAGAACGGGGGGCCAAAGTCAAATTTAAATTTTTTAGTTTTAAGCCGTAAAAATTTTAATAGTTATGGCTGGTTAAGAAAAAAAACAAAGGGGACACAGCCCCTGACCCCACACAGAAGCTTCGTCTCTGATCGCATGCTCACATTGCTGACCCTACAGAAGCTTCGTAGATCGAAGGTTGATTTATGTTTTAAAATGTTAAGTTGACTAAAGACTTCTACTTATAGAAAAATCTAACAAAATTGAATGTGCGGCTGCATATGATCCTTATATCTTAACTTGACTAAAGACTTCCATTTATAGAAAAATCTCTGCATACTTTCATTAGTTCATGTTCACAAAAATGGCTGCCACCATCGCTTCAGTCGTTTCAGCCTACGATCGGCCAACGGAACTTAAAGCTTTCGACGAAACAAAATCCGGTGTCCAAGGCCTCGTCGATGCCGGAATCCGCCATGTCCCCCGTATCTTCATCAACCCACACGAAACCTCCCCCAAAACCTCCACAACTCTCGAGATTCCTGTCGTCGACCTTGGATCAACCGATAAAGCATCGACTGTGGAAAAGATACGTGCGGCTTCTGAGAAATTAGGTTTCTTCCAAGTCGTGAATCACGGTATCCCTGTGAGTGTTATGAACGATGTGCTTCAAGGAGTTCGTAGATTTCACGAACAAGATGTGGAGGTGAAGAAACAGTTTTACACGAGGGATAATACAAGAACAGTTGTGTATAATAGTAATTTCGATCTTTACACTTCCCCCTCCGCGAACTGGAGAGACACCTTCTTCTCGTTCATGGCTCCGTCACCTCCGCCGCCGGAGGAACTACCGGAGGTTTGCAGAGACATACAAATCGAGTATTCAAATCAAGTGATGAAACTAGGAAGCTTACTCTTCCGATTGATCTCAGAGGCTTTGGGTCTGAACGAAGATCACCTCAGAGATTTGGATTGTGACAAGGGGCTTGTATTCATCGGCCATTGTTATCCTGCTTGTCCACAACCAGATTTAACCATGGGTGCAACCAGACACACAGATGATGGGTTTCTAACTGTGGTTCTACAAGATGAAATCGGAGGACTCCAAATCCTCCATCAAAATCAATGGATTGATGTTCCTCCAACACCTGGTGCGCTTGTGATCAACATCGGAGATTTATTACAGGTGGGTTTAATTGTTTGAGTTTGACATTGAAAACATTTATTTTTGAGTCTGAAAAGTCTAATTTTGTTGGGTTTTTTAGTTGATATCGAATGATAAGCTGAGGAGTGTCGAGCATAGAGTGGTGTCAAATGAGAAAGGACCGAGGGTGTCGGTGGCGTGTTTCTTCAGCACCTCCTTAGCGCCGTCGACGAAGGTGTATGGTCCGATCAAGGAGCTGCTTTCCGATGACCACCCACCGAGGTACAGGGAAACCACCGTTTATGATTTTGTTCAATATTCATTCTCAAAAGGCCTTGATGGTGTTCCTCATTTGCTTCATTTGAAGCTTTGAAGTATATTAAATTATATGTACCTCAAACTCATTCTCATACGTATTAACGTATACAGAAAAAAACATACATATGAATTATAAAATGTTATTTTTTTTAAACGTAATCTAAGAAATAGCAATATATATTGTTATTCTATAGAACGTAGAAACAATCAAACAAATGTCATGTTTTGCTTTCACGTCTTTTGTTCTGTGTAAGTGTGTAGTGTACATGCATGGGAAAAACACGAGTTCTAAAGTTGGATTGATTTTTCAATTTAATAAATTGATTAAAACTAAGGGCTGAAACGAAATCATTTATTAAACAGAAACTTGTCAACTGTCGATTGGTTTTCATTGTATAATAGTACATAACAAAATCAGTTAACATTTAATATTTTAATATATAACAACACAACATATGATCAACTAACATATAACATTTGACAAAAACTATTCATTATTAAATGGAATTCAAGCTAAAATTAACAAATTATCATCAAAATTGATCTGATTTTCTCCATGATCATTTGGATGTTGTGTACGTATCAATATACATTGTTGTTTTGTCAAAATAAGTATCAAAATGAATTTTTATTTAAAAACATTGTTGTTTATTTCTTCAATCGGTTTATATTTAGAAATGAGACTTCTAAGAATTTGAATGCATGGTTGCAACATCAAATAACGCCTTAATTTGTATTTTATTTTTTTAGGAAAATGATACATATGCCTTATGAAGTTTCTAGGGTTTACCTTTTTACTTACTTAATTTTTAAGTGGTTTTTAAAGGAATAAAGTTGATTTTTGTCGGAGTCATTATGTCCTTTTTGAGAAAATAAAGGGTAAACCGATGCTCACTTATTTTTATATATTAATAAATTAAAAAAATTAAAAGGGACCACAACATTTGAATATCTCTCTTCTTCTTCTTCTTCTTCTTCTTCTTCTCTCTCTCTCTTTCTCTCTCTCTCTCTCTCTCTCTCTCTCTCTCTCTCTCTTTCTTTTACACACACAAAATATCAAAATCCAAATTAGAATAAGAAGCAACACTCAGATCTGATAACCACCATCGTCAACACTTGCACCAAATCAAAAGGAAACCAAAACCAAAGTCAAATCTATACTTCCGGTTCTTGATTTATAACGGAACTCCTAGAAAAAAAATCCTAAACAAATATGATGAAAACTCAATCTATCCATCACACAATATGTTCTGATTTTAAGGAGAAGAAAGATTTTACACATAAGGTTTTAGATGGCCCCTTTTAAAAAAAACGGAGCTCTACGAGTGGGTATTGTAGAGGAAGACATGTTGAAATTTGAAGATCTCAAATGGGTTTTGTGGGCTGGAAGCAGATGAGGTTTATAAAAAAGTTCAATCTTAGCATATGAGGTTTGTTGATTTCCTTGCATATGGTTTAAAATCATATGAACATAAAAGATGATCTTGATATTTAGAGTCTCTCTCAACAAAAAAAAACGGTAGACATTGTGAAATCGCATATGGTGAATCTAAAATGATGGGGGTTGAGTTGCAGGTTTTAAAATAGATGAAGGATCTCGGATCTCGTCACTGAAAAAAAGATGGTTTCCAAATTTGTGTGTGAAAAATAAGAACCATGGTAATCAAGTGGTAATTGCTTCTTCTAATCTTAGATAAAGAAAGTAGTTTCCAGGGTCCTGTTGGTACCCCAGTATGCGGGGGATGAGGAGATGCGGAAGACACGCTACCATGATATGTTGAGGGTTGATATTCGGGAGCATATTCAGCCTGCCCGACCCTGGAATCCATGATTGCCAGGGAGCGGGAGAGGGAGCTCGATTTGGAGCACATCAGGAAGAGGAAAGCAGATACTGAGCAGGTGACAGGGGTTTTGGGGAAGAAACCCAATGGATCCGAAGTTAGGTCAAAGGGCCAGCCGGGCCAGAACCGCTGCAGGAAATGCGGCAGGCCGCATGAGGGAGATTGTAGAGCGGGATCGTCGGGCTGATACAAGTGCGGCTGGACGGAGCACTTTGGCAGTGATTGTACTGCCCCTGCCCCCATAGTGCAGATGTCAGACCTGATTTGCTTACATTGCAATCAGAGGGGCCATAAGAAGGCTAACTGCCCTAGATTGACAGTAGCGACAACAGCATCGCCAGCGGCGACGCCGAACCCAGTGTCAGCACGGGTTACGAATGGCCAGAAGGCCAAGGTAGAGGCTCCAGTGGTGCGGAGTCGAGCATTTCAGTTGACAACCGACGAGGCACGCACTGCACCCGATGTGGTGATGGGTACGATTTCTTTCTTATGCTTTTATGATATGTCGCTGTGATTTTGATATGTTATGTATGTTCTCTGTTTAGGATCGTTCCATGTATGTGAGGAGCCAATCTTAGCCCTGCCAGAGGGCATGGAGGACTTTGTGGTATAATGCGATGCGTCCATCTCGGGTTTGGGCGCGGTATTGATGCAGAGGGGGCATGTTATAGCTTATGCTTCAAGGCAGCTGAAGCCTCACGAGGAGAATTACCCGACGCATGATTTGGAGCTGGGGGATGTTGTTTTCGCCCTCAAGATTTAGCACCATTACCTATATAGGGTTCGTTGTATCATTTACACGGACCACAAGAGCCTGAGGTATCTCATGGAGCAGCCAAATCTGAATATGAGGCAGCATCGATGGATTGATGTGATGAAGGATTATGATTGCGAGATCCTCTACCACCCGGGGAAGGCTAATGTCATGGCCGACCTGCAGGAAGGTCAAGGCTGAGCACCAGAGACCTCACAGCAAGGTCCAGCCATTGGATACCCCACTATGGAAGTGGGCGGATATTACTATGGACTTCATTACGAAGCGTCCCCAAACCGCGCGAGGGGTGGATTCGATTTGGGTCATCGTTCATCGATTGACAAAGAGCACCCATTTTATTCCGATTTAGGAGAGTATTTCGGCCGAAAAGTTAGCCGACATCTATATCCGGGAGGTAGTGGCGCGACACGGGTTCCAGTTTCAGTGATTTCAGACAGGGACGTGTGGTTCATTTCCAGATTTTGGAAGAAATTTCACGACAAGATGGGTACCCAACTGCATTTTAGCACCGCTTTTCACCCGCGGATGGATGGTCAGAGCGAGCGGACCATCCAGAATCTGGAGGATATGCTATGGGCGTGTGTTTTAGACTTCGGAGGTAGTTGGGATACTTACCTTCCGTTGGTTAAGTTCTCTTATAACAATAGCTATCAAGCGAGTATCGACCGTCCTCCTTTCGTGACATTGTATGGGAGGAAGTGTAGGACCCCGATATGCTGGGGAGAGGTTGGGCAGAGGGTCATGGGGAGTACCGAAGTGGTACTCAAGACTACGGAGAAGATCCAGCAGGTTCGGAGTAGGCTTCAGACTGCTCAGAGTCGGCAGAAAAGTTATGCCAACAAGCGGCGTTCAGACCTGGAGTTTCAGGTCAGGGATATGGTGCTCCTGAAGGTGTCTCCATGGAAGGTCGTCATTCGGTTCCGGAAGCGGGGCAAGCCGGGCCCTAGGTATATTGGGCCCTTCAAGGTTATGGCCCGGGTGGGCAAGGTAGCATATAGGCTGGATCTGCAAGCCGAATTCAGTCAGATTCATAGCACTTTTCACATCTCCCAGCTACGCAAATGTCTAGTGGACGATTCAGCAGTGGTGCCTCTAGAGGATATTCATGTTGATGATAGCATGAACTACATCGAGCGGCTAGTGGCAATCCTTGACAGGAAGTCAAGGGATCTGAGGAACAAGAGGGTGGAGCTGGTAAAGGTGCAGTGGCAGCACCGCAAGGGCTCAAGAATGGACCTGGGAGCCAGAGGACGAGATGAGGGAGCATTACCCCGAGCTTTTTCAGGATCGAGCAGCAGACTTCGAGGACGAAGTCTGAGATAAGTGGGGGAGATTTGTAACACCTGATTCCTGGTATGCTTATTATTCAAGTATTTTGTGTTTTTCTCTAAGACTCGACGAGTTAGAGGCCCAACTCGTCGAGTAGAATTGTGACCCGCAGGCAGTTTAAGTATCCTACTCGAGGAGTCGGGGGACTGACTCGACGAGTAGGTGTTGGTTGAGTGAAAACCTAAATCTGAGGGTTTGCACCCTATTTAAACACCTTATATCAGCCCCCATCGCCCTTATCACTCCCAGAAAGTTGTGTATCGAAACCCTAACCGTTTTTTGTGTTCTAAGGACATTTTGGTACATTTGGTGGTTTGTGAAGCTTGAGAAGAATAAAGATGTTTGAGAGTTCGAGTTGAGGATTAGAGATTTAAAGATCTAGTTCCATTTCAAGCATAATCAAGGTAAAATGCCCCTATCTTGGTCTTCTATGTGTTTATTCATCTTTAGACTTGGATATTGGGCACATTTAGGGCTTTCTAAGCCATTTTTGGATGTATGGAGTGTTATATGGAATCTTGACTTCAGATATGAGTCATTGGAAGGGTATCACGGCATAAAGGTGACAACTCTATGGCCATGAGACCCCATGCATCTTGTAGAGCACCTTTTAAGGCTTTTTGAGCCAAAGCCCCCATGCATGTGCATCAAGTTTGGAGCTTTACATATGAAGTGGACATTAGGGGTTCAGATCTATGGTTTTGAGGTGTTAAGGCCCGTTTAAATTGAACGTATAGTGTTGGCCAATGATGGACTCATCGATTTGTTCTTGGTACTCGGCGAGTCGCGGTGTAATGACCACCAAATCCTTTCTGTGGATGGACTAGTTGTTAGGGAGGAAAGTCTTGTAGATGTTTAGACGTGAAAAGGGACCTGGGAATCATGGGACTCGACGAGTGTATGATCAGACTCGG
This sequence comes from Lactuca sativa, assembly GCF_002870075.4. NCBI lineage: Eukaryota > Viridiplantae > Streptophyta > Magnoliopsida > Asterales > Asteraceae > Lactuca > Lactuca sativa. The sequence continues at coordinate 264,220,321 of NC_056625.2, forward strand.
AGAGTCCAAGGCAATCTCCCAAACTTTAAAGATGGACTCGACGAGTTGTTCATACAACTCGGCGAGTCGTAGACTGGGCACGCTCTTATGAGGGAGATGAACTCGCCGAGTTCAAGGAAGAACTCGTCGAGTCGGATGAAGATGGTCCTGATGGTTTAAATGAAGGAGAAGCCGTCAAGTTCTTTCTAGACTCGAAGAGTGGAGTCGGGGTTGGATCGGGTTAGTGGAGTATGGACTCGACGAGTTGGTAGATCAACTCGGCGATTCAAGTCAACTAGGTATTGACTTTGACCAATGTTGACTCTGCCGGGTTTTGGTTGACCCTGGTTAGGGTTGTATGTTTTGTTTGATGACTTGAGGGTTTTCGTGTAGGGATTAAGGAGTCGAGGAGAGCCGACCTCACCGCTAAGGACAGTTCAGACACTACACGACATCGAGGTGAGTTACCTTCCAGTAAGAGTGGGTCTAAGGCACCAAGGTCGGCCCACTAGTAATTGTTAGTTGGGATGGTTATCTTTGTGATAGTTGTATGGTCTGTTATTGTTGGATATGTGAGAATGCTAGACTACTAGATATGTGAGTATGCTAGTTTGCTAGTTGCCATGTTATAAGAGATAGTATCAGTAGAAAGGGACTAGTCCCTGATTTGGTCGTTAGGACCAATGGGTAGGTCGGACACCCCAGATATGTCTGACACCATGATTATGATATGATGTTATGTGTTAGTAGTAGGGGGTGTCCCTGTGTTCGGTTGAGATAGACCAGAGGGTAGGTCAGTACCCCAGAATAGCTTGACATGGGTAGGTCAACACCCTAGAATGGCTTGACATAGGTAGGTCAGCACCCTATAATGGCTTGACATGGGTAGGTCAGCACCTCAGAATGGCTTGACATGGGTAGGACGCGCGCCTCAGAATTGCCCGGTAGTATGTATGCTAGGTGATAAAATGGTATGTGGTATGATGGGGGAACTCACTAAGCTTTGTGCTTATAGTTTCAGTTTTGGTTTCAGGTACCTCCTCGTTCAAGGGAAAGGAGCCACCGGTGTAGCAACGCATCACATGTACGCACATGATTTCCGCTTAGAGTTTTTTGGGATTGTACTCTGATATTTCGTTACTTCAGATGATTTTATTTTGAGACATGATATTATGGTTTTATGTATGGACATGATCTTGGAAATGTTTTGATTAACTAAATTATGAATCACTTAACAAAACAAAAAAGGAAATTTTTGGCCTCAAATTTTGGGATGTTACATGCCATCTCGAAGATATTCTATGACAGTTTTGATCTAGGATTTTGGAGGATCCTAATTATTTTGTCTACTAGGATCCTGGCGAGTGGGTGAGGATCAGGATCCTGGATTGTTTCGATGTTCACAATCTGATCATTGTTGATGGGATCTTCTGATCTTTTGGCAGGATCCTCAATCGATGGGATCATTACATGGATTATTGGAATCCTCATCTTTGGTGGGATCCTAAAGGAAGATCCTAGGTTGGCCAGTGCATCTGCTTCGAGATTATCTTCCAAGGGAACTTGGTTTAGGCTAAACGCCTCGAATTTGGAGGTAAATTTCTTAAGAATTTGAAGATATGATGCTAGCCTTTTTCCTTTAACTACATAGGATCCATTAAAAGTGGTTAGTAATTAATAATGAATCTACGAATACCTGAATATCCTTAATTTGAGGATCCTTGGTTAGTTACAGTCCGATAATCAGTACTTTATATTCTGCTTCATTGTTGGTTGTATTAAACTCACAACTAACTGCATGGGGTAGTATGTCCCCTTGTGGTGATTTTAGTATGATCCCGTGTACATTCCTCTTTGGTTGTATGCTTCGTCCATGAAGAGCGTCCTTCTTCCTATGTTTTCTTCTTCGAGAAATTATCTTGTCTCTATTTCCACTTTAGCTTGTAGATCATCACTAAAGTCATCCACAAAGTCTGGTAGTGCTTGTGACAGTATTGCAGATCTTGGATGATACTTTATATCAAATGTGCTGAGCTTTACCGACCACTTGGCAATTCTTCCTGACATCTCTAGCTTTCTCATAACATTCTTAATTGGATAATTAGTTTTTACATGTATGGTATGAGCGTCAATATAGTGTCTTAACTTAGTAGAAGCCATTACTAGTACTTGTATTAGTTTTTGAGATGAGAATACCTAGTTTCAACATCTAGTAGACTTCTCATTACATAGTAAATAAAATGTTGGTTCCCGTGAAGATCCTTGGCCAAGACTGCACTTATCACATTCGAGGATACTAAAAGGTATAGGAAGAGTGGCTCTCCATATAATGGTTTTATTAGTAGGGGTGTTGAACTTAAATACCTTTCATGTTCTTGGAAGGCGTTTTTGTGTTCCTCGTTCCATTCGAGCTTCTTGTTTTTCTTTAGGATGTCATAAAAAGGCTTACACCTCTTTGAGGATCTTGAAATAAACCTGTTTGGAGCCGCTACTCTTCCAGTCAGCCTTTGGATATCTTTGGTCGTAATTTGGGATCTTAGATCAATTAGGGCTTTGAACTGTTCAGGCCTGGCTTCTATCACTCTATTGGTGACCATATATCCAAGAAACTTTCCTACCTTCATTCCAAAGTGGCATTTGGAAGGGTTCATTGTCATATTGTATTCGTTTAAAATGTCAAAGGCTCCTTCAAGATCCTTGCGATGATCATTAGCTCTCTTAGACTTGACCACTTTTTCATCAATGTATACTTCCATGGTGTCCCCCAGTTTGTCCTTGAACATTCACTTCACTGGCCTCTAGTATGTTGCCCTTGCATTTTTAAGACCAAAATACATGGTAATATAACAATATATACCTGTAGGGGTTATGAAGGCAGTATCTTCTTGATTGGATGGTTCCATCTATCTTTATTGGAATCCTTATGAAGTTTCCATGAATGTTAGTAGCTCATGTCTCGCCGTGGCATCTATCATCGAGTCTTTGTGTGGTGAAGGGAAAGGTTCCTTTAGCCATGCCTTATTGAGATCCATGTAATCCACACATACTCTCCATTTGTCATTCTTCTTTTAGACCACCACTATGTTGGCTAGAGATCTTGGGAAGTTCACTTCTTTAATCATCCATGTTCTGAGAAGTTTTCAACTTCTTCTTGAATGATTTGGTTCCTCTTGGGTGCAAATTTCCTTCTTTTTTGGTGTATAGTCCTAAAAGAAGGGTCTTTAATGAGTTTATGAGTTATAATTTCCTTATCTATACATGTCATATCCTCATGCTTCCAAGTGAAGGTCTTGTTTCTATCTTTTAAGAACTTTATTAGTTCTTGCTCGATTTGTTCTGGTATTAGGGATCCTATGAGAACTTTGACTTTAGGATCCTTGAGGTTTAGGGGCACTTCCTTCGCATCTTGCTCTCTTGCTTCTAGCACTCCTGGTGCCCCCTGCTTTAATTGTTATGATTGTCATGCTATCGTTGAAGATTTAATCGAGGTCTTATAGCATTCTTCAGATTCTTGCTGATCCTCGACGATCTTTAATGTTCCTCATGGGAAAGGCATCTTGATGCATTGGTGGTACGTCAAGGAGACTATTTTGATGTCATGGATCCATGATCTACCTAATGTAACATTATAGGAAGATAAAGCATCAATAGCACAAAATGTTGCATCGAATTTACCCATTCGATATAGATGGGTAACTTGATTTCTCCAATTTTGTGCTTTGTTTCACTACTAAATCCTTTTAGGACTGAGGATCTATTGATTGTCATGGATTCCAAGATGTTCATCCTGGCTAGAGCATCTAATAGTATGATGTTCACCGAGGATCCTCCGTCTACCAAGATCCTTCTGAGGAAGTGGTTAGCGATATATAGAGTAATCACCAACCCATCATCGTGAGGATACTAGATGTTTTCTATATCCTATTCGTCAAAGATGATCTGTTTTCTGCTTGTTATCGATGTGTTTTTTCGAGGTCTTTCCTCCTTTTCTATCTTTAACACTTTGTCGTGCCTTTTAGCTGTAGTATAAGAAGTTCCACACATGTCAGATCCTCCGGAAATAACATTGATTACCTTGGCATCCGAGGGAGGGGATCCTGGAATTTCTAGGATCTTCATAGGGTCTTGCTCTTTTCCTAGTATCTTTATTTTTTCCTTCCTAGGATCTCTTTGAGACAACCCTTGCTCAGGAGATAACTAATCTCTTTCCTGCAGGCTATGCAGTCCTTAGTGTTATGACTGAAATCCTATTGATATGCACAACACTTGGATTTATCTTTCCAACTGTTCGACTTCTCTCCCTTTCTTGGCCATCTTGCTTTGTCAATAAGATCCTGTATGGCAAATATTAGACCTGAAACATCCACAGAAAAGCAATAATCAGTAATTTAGGAAATTCAACTTCTTCCCTTCATCATCGAGGGCATTAACCATGTGATGATCGGGTTTGGAATAAGGTTTTGATTTACAGGATCTTTGTGCCAAGGATTCTACCTTCCTATTAGGATTGTCATAGGAACATGGAGTGCTAGCCCTCCTTTGTATTTCTTTGTCTTCTTCTAATCTGATGAACCTTGCCAAACTTCTGACTTCATCCATGCATTTGCATGGAGTCATCACAAGGTCTTCGTAAAATGGGGAATCCTTCTTCAATCCCATCTTAAATGCCTCCATGGAAGTATCCATGTCGATGTTTGGTATATTCAGAGCTTTCCTGCCAAACTTGCTTACAAAGTCCCTTAAGGATTCTTTAGCATCATGGACCACCCGGTAGGGATCACTAGTGGCCCTTTTAAATATTTTGCTATAAGATAACTGATTATTGAAAAGATGAACTAAAACAGAAAAAAACAGGTAATAGAATAATGAGGAACATTAAGAAACCATTTTAAGGTTGATCATGTAAGGGTTGATCCGAATCCTTTTCATAAGCAGGCTTCTTTCAAGTGTGGCGGAATGGAAATGATCTCCATTCTCTCCTTATATTGTGCGATATGTTCTTCAGGATCCATGATTCCATCGTAAGGATTCATTCTAGGAGTTTTGATGCGCTTAGGAACTTCGGTATTGGCTGTAGAAGGGATAAATCTTCAGATCCTGTGACTGGTGGGGGATGCTTTCGGTATAGGTTGGACCACCCCTAACACGCTTGAGATCATCTGTCTTAGTTGTTGGTGTTCTTCGTCCATAATTGGACTTATTCCTTCATCAAGATCCATAGAGTTAGTATTAATATTGTTACAATTAAAGAAGTTACTAGTATTTTTGGTATTAGGAGTGTTAAAGGTCTCATCAGGATCCTGGGCCACAGGAGTTTGGATGTTTGGGATTGCTCTCCTTGTTGGGGTAGCAACGAATGTAACATCATGCTTTGAGAAGTTTCTTATTTCAGGATTGTGGACAATAAATGGATCAAGTAAAGGCCTTGGGCTTCAAGGGAATAGGGCTTAGAGCCTATTGGATGTTGATAATATTGGTTATGCAATCCAAGCCCTTGGTTTGTGTTGGAGTCAAAGGGGGAAAACAAGGAAAAGTGATGTTTCAGACTTCTTGCATGAAATATGGATTTTTTTTTCGAGAAGTTTTGTAACATCCCAAAATTTAAGACCAAAAATTTCATTTTTAATTTTATAATTATAAAACCATTTGTCTGAAAATATCCATAGTATCAACTCATATCAAAACCAATGTATGAATAATCAAAACGTGTCATGATAAAACAACATCAGAGTATAACTCCCAAAGATCTCATTTGCGGAAATCATGGTGTGATGCGCTGCAATCGTGCCAGCTCCTTTCCTTTTGAAGAAGAAGTACCTAAAACCAAAACTAAAAGCCGTAAGCATGAAGCTTAGTGAGTTCCCCCATCATACTACATACCATACAATAAACATACTGTCAGGCATATCTGGGTGCCCGGCCTACCTTGCTGAGTATATCTGGGTGCTCAACTTACCCATGTCAGGCATACCGAGGTGCCTAACCTACACCTATCAGGAATATCTGGGTGCCCAACCTAACCTTTCAAGCATACTTAGGTGCTCGACCTACCCTGCCAAGCATATCTGGGTGCCCGACCTACCCTCCGGTTTATTTCAACCGACTACGGGGACTATTTCACCCCTACCACTACCACAATATAACATAGAATAACATACTGTCAGGCATATCTGGGTGCTCGACCTACCCTTCGGTTTATCTCAACCAGCTACGGGGTCTAACTTACCCCTCCTACCACTATCACATAATTGTTGGATTAATGTCTAAGTCCATAACTATAATTGGTAAGACTTGACCCGACCCGACATGGTCCATTTGGGTTGCATGACATCATGCATTTGGATAGACTATAATGAGAGAAATAACACTTAAGGTTTGTTAATATATTATAAGTTCTAATATAATAATAAGGTTATTTAATTAGTATTGATCAAGAATTAATTTGGAATTAATTAAGTGATCAAAAGCAGACTAATTAAATATATGGGTTGATTGTGTAAATCATTCACTCTTATATATGTGGGCTTGTGATCCAAGATTCCTTATGTTGGACTAAGTCCATGGGCTGATCCATGGATACTCCATGGAGGTTAAAATCCATGGAGCATAAGGAATGGGTAAAATCATGAGTTACATGGTGTAACCCTAATAGCCACCATATAAAAGAATCTCATGGCTCAAGAAATCGTGCACTATGTGTGTGTGTGTGAGGGCTAAACGATTTCATGGAGTGTTCAAGTTTCTCTCAAGTTATTCCAAGTGTATTTGGTGTTGTGTGAACCATTTGAGGTGTCACACTTGGGGCACTAGGCACTCAAGCTTCATGAAGACTTTCTACATAAAGTGGTATGTATTCTATATTGTTATATTCATTGTTTTGTATACTAGATTAGGATAATACCTTGGATGTTCATAATTGCATGCATAAAAGAGAAAACATAGATCCAAGGTATTTAGGGTTGCATATACACTTAGGAGTGTTAGAATGCTGAAAACCCAACAGTGGTATCAGAGACTAGGCTTGTTTTCTTGTTATACTTGCAATAGAAGTTGAAAAATCGAGTTTTGTTGCTGTCTACCCAGCATAATCGCCGATTCCATGAAGGGACTCGACTAGTCCAAGGCAAAATGCATCCAACTCGCCGAGTTGGTTCATGCACTCGACGAGTTGGAGCCCTAGACAACATATTTTCGAGTTTTTTTTGCTAGAATTGGACTAGGAACATTACCCTAAGATGTTTTTGGACTTATAAACTTGTTTTTGATGTGGTAATGTTCATGCTAATCCAATTTCAAAGATAATTGTCAATAGATTCATGTTTTGTATTAGTTTAAGGTTTAGACTAATTACATGAAAAAGTTTGATTTGAATTATCTTGTTCTTATGAGTTGCTTAGATTAATAGAAAGTTATGTGAAATTATTGTTTTCAATCCAAATTAATCTAAGATTTGATTCTAAAATGTGTTTTTGTAACTTGTCCTCAAGTTATATGAAAAGTCACATTTAAGTTTCATAAAACTCATAAAAGTTGGCAAAGGTTACAAAATCAAGAGTCTAGTTCTAATTAAATGGTTTTATGACTCCATAACTTGTCCTCAAGTTATGGAGGACCAAGAGTCTGTTCATTAAATAATAAATAAATAAAAAGGTGTAACCTTAATTAATTCCATAAGTTATAAAATAAAGATAAGTTAATTCTTTTATTAGTTTAAAGTCTTCCATAATTTGTCCTCAAGTTATGGAACTTGAAGAGTTTTTGGATTAAAAATACTTTAAACACATACGTTATAGAATTAATTAGTTTTGAATAGTTTCAAAACTTGCCCTCAAGTTTTGGAATTTGCAAAGTTTTTTCTTATGAATACTTTAATTCCAAGTTAGCCCTTAGAATTTTAAAAGTTAAAATTCAACCCTTATACTTTATAATATTATAAGTTAATAATATATATATATATATATATATATATATATATATATATATATATATATATATATATATATATATATATATATATATATATAAGAGTAAAGTTAGTCTTACCGTTAGTAGGCCTCATTCACGAAGCCGGTCTATAATGGGGGTATAAGGTTACTGCCTATAAAATGGCAGTTAAATGGGTGTCCACTCTCACCCACCGCTTCCTTGACCGGTGGAGGGTCGTTAGCCGAACGGGTTTGACAGGACTATATTTCTCCCTTCATTAAAAGTATTAATGATAAATACTAAGTAACTAAACTCTTAATAATTCCCAATCTTAGTTACTTAGGAAAATGTGAATAAGGTGCTAATCTATGAAATTACACTTTGCACTTTGTTTAAGTCGGTTAGTGGAGCGTGTGTGGTTAACCGACACACTAACTCGTATTTAACAAGGTAGGCAAAGGGTAACATAATGTTTATCATAGTATCAATGGAGCGTGTGTGGTTAACCGGCACATCGATTGAGGGGTAAACACTTAAGAGTACCAAGTAATTTGCATGGTTACTTCACACCTTGTTTTGTGATCCTCAGCATCCCAGTCACAAAACCTGAAGGGCACACTCGAGATTGAAACATGCCATTGAACAGTTCAATGAATCTCAAAGATCTTTTCAAAACCAATTAAAACCTAATAATACATTTCGTTTACCTTGGTGGAAATTGGTGAATTGCCATTCACCTACCTTCAAATATTTTACAGCTTGGATTACGACATCCCTCTTCTAAGTTATAAAATAGTTTGTTGGGTCCTAGCCTTAATATTTCATATTGGGTATCATATTAAGGACTTTAGATCAACTATCTTGAATATCTCCCAAAAGATGTCTGGTTTAGACAGTTATGATCTTCCCAAATCTAATGAAACAAGCTTTCCTAAATGAAGATGATGTCCCATGGAAATCATACTTCTTTCACCTCCTCTAATTATTCTCCCTAACCCACAAGTTCTTGAAACGTTTAAGGTCACTCAAGCCCTATTGGCAAGGCAAGGTCTAGGTGTGGTCACATCTTGGAGATGTAGTCACATATTGACAAGTCGGGAGAGTTGGGTGTCAAAGTCTTGAGAAAGTTGGTGGTTCAATCACTTTCTAAGTCACATAGTGAGTTCCTTTGGGTCTCCTATGAAACAGACTATGACAAGACCCTTAATGATCTTATCTATTTGCTAAGATCATCATCCTAAAACTCTATGGACATTGACAATGATGACATTAGATATCTAGTAAAGCTCTCTCTTCCCAATTGAAAGGGATCGGCCATAGTCAACTCGATTGACCAAATGGTAAAGAGAAAAGGCTAAGTCTGTGATAGTCCTATGTACCATTACCAAAGGGTCCATATGTTAAGTTGCCATAGGAATGGGCATTGGTTGCGAAGCTGCCAAATTTATCTAAGGATGTTAAAGTCAATAAGTTTGACTCTACTTTAGGTAAAGTCCACTATCTAACTCTGCTAAGTTTCTATTCTGAGATCCTTGATACATGATGTGACTGGTTTACATGTTGATGTTTTAAGAATCAAAGAAAAGTGAAGAAACTTAAAGAAAGAATATGTTGAATCTGATCGCGTAGATGGATTTCTATCGCATAGTTTGAAGATTGGATTGATATTTTGCTTAGGAATAGATAACAACAAGTTTTCATATGGATTGTAAGGATAGTTTTTCCGCAAAGTTTTTCAAATAAAAGGAAAAATGATGATTTTATTTATTTTAAAAATATCCTTACAATGGCATTTGAGGAAAAATTGTTGCTTATATGATTCCATTAATAGCAAGAGTGTAAATATGAAATTGATTCTTTCAGTTGTGGTAATGTCTAAATTTACAAAATAAGGAAAGATTCTCCTCACCTAAGTTTTAATTGGACCGGAACTTGGAATCATGCAAGTTGTATAGCATGATGGATGAGAGCTTTCAAGTATTGGAAAATTAAGACTAATTACTTGTTCACATGGATATGTGAGTCAAGTGAAGGACTAAGGGATCAAGTACACATTCTTATGCACTGGTCAAGTCCACCACAAAAGATCGATAAGATTATTCATCATAATTTACTAAAGCTCAGTAAATATGGTTATACTTATAAGCTTAAGTGAAATTCTGAGACATTGGAAAAGGTTCCAATGTAAGGAAGAGCGAATAAGAAGAATCAAATTAGGCAGAAGGATAAAAGTTTCTCAAATCTAAAAAGATGGGAGAGTACTTTAGTATCAGTTTTTATGATCATCTTACTGATTTAGAGACCTTATCACTATCCATCCTCTAAGTGCATTCTGATAGTTATGAAGAGGAGTTATGAATTGTTTAAGTGGTTAAATCAAGAAGATGATTCATACTTCGTTCCAAAAAACAATTCTTAGAGTTATACTCTAAAATTGTAACTTGAGTGACATGTCTTAAAGAAGGTTTAAAACACTTGTCAAATGTAAGAGTAAAAGTATCCTACTCTTGTATATTTGAAATTGGTAAGTTGTGATGTTTTGGATAAAACAAAGACCAACTAAGGCCAATTGTGTGAAGTGTTTGTCTTGATTAGAATCCACACTATCTCTTGAATATCTGACAAGAAAGTCTTATATGTCAAGAGGACAGTAGGAGTCTTAAAGGTCTTGAAAGTCTCAAGAACTAATCAAGAATAAAACATGAAGTTCTTCACTAGCACACGACTTGAGGCTTATAACCTATCATGTTGACATATTCTATGCCCATTCTAGTTAAAGTTGGCTTTGCATATGAGTTCTTAGTGTTCTCAATTGGGTGCACAACAACTTGGAAGCAATGGCAGGCCCTTGAGCTGCTAGGTGGCAAGAAATTAAGATTGAGTTCAATCCATAAGAGTTTGCATTGTCATTATCCTTGTCTTGTGATTATGGTTTTGACAAATTCGTATGGGTAGGAACTCATACACCATAAAAATCTAAGTGTCATAAGGTCTCTCTCCGATTCATGAAAATGATGGTGAGGAAACACTTTCACTAAGTAGATTTTAGCTAGATAGCAATTGTGATATTTACATTCTCAAAGTCGTTAGTGGAGCGTGTTTGGTTAACCGGCACACTAACCTGGACTTGTGAGAAGTGGCAAAAAGGTCTAACCATTATGATTACGGCATCCCTATTCATAATTGTTTAGACACACATATGAGCTATCTAAGGGAAGGTGTATGATTCTGATAAAGTTTTATCAAAGCAATCTAGTATCAGAAATCTGAACTTTGGTAAGAAAGTCAGCTAATTTCTGAGTACATGTCAAAGCTAGTGGGAGCATAAGTGTTATAATAATAATCATCATGTTAGTGGGAGCATGATAATTATGATAAGTATTGCAAGTTAGCAATGTTAATTATAAAAAACAAAAGGTTTCAATTTGGAAAAAGTTGTTTTGCTATAATTAAGGGAGAAGAAATTATACTTCATCTCAAATCTAAAAGCTTAGATTGAGGTTTTAATCGTATTTAGTCAAGAATATATATATATATATATATATATATATATATATATATATATATATATATATATATATATATATATATATATATATATATATATATGAATGTTATGTTGGAATGGTTCAACATAAGAAAATTCTATATATGGGTCCATTATTTGCGTTCTAAAATTCGATTATGATTACGGCATCCCTTTTCATAATCTGAATTATGAGAACTTGGCAAATAGAAATGGAAATATTATAGCAAAAGACTGGTTTAGTCTTTATGTGAGACATCATGAATCGTATCCCATATGCTTCGGATATAGGATCGATTACATGTGCTATATTCATCCTTTCTAAAATTTTCCAAATGCCTGGGGCATTAAGAAGGGAAAAGGTCTAGAATTGGATATGACTAAAAGGATTAAACAATTGTCGAGGAAAATCTAAGGTGTACCAAAGATTGGTTGCTCAAGGACAATTGGAAGTATAATGTTAATTCTGGAAGGACCATATTGACATAATCTGTAAGGAGGCAACTCTTGTTCAGACGTAATAGTCAAAATGGAATCTGGAAATGTTTCAAAGTTAGAAATTATTCAATCTGTGTAAGATTAGGAAACCTAATGCAAGAAGGATGTTTCCAAGGAGCTTGATCTCCTTTGGAATACTCTGTAATGATTGTTGCCAAGTCTTTGTGAATTTGTGCATAATCATTACAAGAGGATCAATGCATATAAATTTAGAATCTAACAGATTTCAGTAAATCGCATGAATTTGGAATTCATGCATTTATAGTAAGGATTTGGGACTGTGAAAGAGGATCATTGGAGTTATGTTCAATTGATCTAATTCACAAAGTGAAGATCATAGACAAACATAGTATGCATACTTAGTGTATGGCATGACTAGTGTTTAGAAAACATAGTGTACATGCTTGGAGCATGGGACAACTATTGTTTTAAATTCAAGAATAAAGTTGATAGCTGAAACAGTATACAATGAATAATGTGTAATCATATGGTGATAAATAAAAGGTGTTTTTATTTATGTTCATAGGTTGTGATACCATATTGGATTCGATTATTATTGTGTTTCAATTTGCATGTTTTGACTTCCAGAATAACTAGGTCATTGTTCTGATTGACTAAGTTATTCAAACCTTCCACAGTCGGTCATATGTTGGAAGTAGATATGAATCAAGATAGTCATGGGTTGGCTTGTAGAGGTCTAAGATGTTGGATTAATGTCTAAGTCCATAACTATAATTGGTAAGACTTGACCGACCCGACATGGTCCATCTGGGTTGCATGGCATCATGCATTTGGATAGACTATAATGAGAGAAATAACACTTAAGGTTTGTTAATATATTATAAGTTCTAATATATTAATAAGGTTATTTAATTAGTATTGACCAAGAATTAATTTAGAATTAATTAAGTGATCAAAAGGAACTAATTAAATATATGGGTTGATTGTGTAAATCATTCATTCTTATATATGTGGGCTTGTGATCCAAGATTCCTTATGTTGGACTAAGTCCATGGGGTGACCCATGGATACTCCATGGAGGTTAAAAACCATGGAGCATAAGGAATGGGTAAAGTCATGAGTTACATGGTGTAACCCTAATAGCCACCATATAAAAGAATCCCATGGCTTAAGAAATCGTGCACTATGTGTGTGTGTGTGAGGGCTAAACGATTTCATGGAGTGTTCAAGTTTCTCTCAAGTTATTCCAAGTGTATTTGGTGTTGTGTGAACCATTTGAGGTGTCATACTTGGAGCACTAGGCACTCAAGCTTCATGAAGACTTTCTACATAAAGAGGTATGTATTCTATCTTGTTATATTCATTGTTTTGTATGCTAGATTAGGATAATACCTTGGATGTTCACAATTACATGTATAATAGAGAAAACATAGATCCAAGGTATTTAGGTTTGCATGTACACTTAGGACTGTTAGAATCCTCAAAACCCAACAATAATATCATAACATACTAGCACATAAAGCATAACAGATAGTGGCATACCAGACAATTATCACGAAGACAATCATCTCAACTATAATCAACTACTAGTGGGTCGACATTGGTGCCTTCGACCCACTTCTACTGGAAGGTAACTCACCTCACACTACTGAAGCTCATCACAAGAAATCCTTAGCTGCTGCCCTGGTAACTCCTCGAGCTATCATTACCAGAATATCACCCAATTAGCACTTGAGTCCCAACCCATGATCATAATCCATACTCGGCGAGTTCCCATAAACCACAAAATTGTGATACTAGGAATCAACTCATCGAATTCTCTTCTTTTTAATAGGATCGGGACACTTCAAATCAACTCGTCGAGTTCCCTTAAGGACCCGTCAAGTTCCTTTAACAGAATCGGGACATACTCGTTTCAACTCGCCGAGTTCCTTGTGAACTTGTTGAGTTCTTCAGTCTGTTAACCAATCTTAATACATTAAGCCATTTCTCTCAAATCCAATAGCTCCAAACCTCAGGTCCTTTCCATTATGATGTCTAGAAGGGTAAAGTTTCCAACTTTACCCTCAAGAACCATATACTAAGCTTAAAACTCAAAATATAGTTTCCTTAAAAGTGGTTTTGATCCATTAAGCCCCTAAACTCCTACTACAACCCACCAACATAAAAATCTGATGTCCCAAGGTGGACAAATCATGTAAAGTTTCCAACTTTACATTCATGCATGCTAGAACACCCTCAAATGTCCATTTTTGGCTTCACAATGGACATATTGAATGAATGGGACATGGAGGCCATTAAACTTTGCAACTTTAAGCCCCAATAGGTCATATAGGGGTCAGATCTATCCCATTAAACCTTAGAACCTCTTCTCTTCAGACCATTTGATCAAAGCCCCACAACTCAAGCTAAAACTTTTAAAAAAGAGATATAGTAAGTTATACGTCAAGGTGACGACTTTATACCTCAAAGATGCAGCTCTTGATGAAGGGTTTCTGGATCTAGAGTCACTCCTCCAAGCTATGGGCTTCCCTCTTCAAGTCTCCTTCAAGAATTACCAACAAATATTCTTTATGAACTCACAACACTCAAAAATGGCCTTAGGGTCTCGAGGTTAGGGTCTTGGATGATGGATGCTGGGAATGAGGCCAAACCCTAGAGATTAATTTGTTTAAATACGGTGAAAAACTCTGACTTTAGGGTTTCTGAAATTGAGACCAACTCGTCAAGTTGGTCCCCGCCAACTCGTCGAGTTGATCTTCAAAAACGCGCGTGACTCATAATTCCTACACGTCGAGTTTATTCCTTAAACTCGACGAGTTGACCTCTAAAAATAGGGGTTTATTTTCCATAATTAGCCTTCTAGATTCTAGGTGTTACAAGTTTTTAGTCCATGATATTTATATAATATTGTATGGCTCCTTAATACCTTTCTGTAGATATAAAGATCGTCGAAATCAGAGTTGAAAGGAAGAAGTTATGAACGTTTGAAGTTAGGGCGGTTTTAGGTTAAGCTGTGTATGTTGGGCATACAAGATAAGTACATTGGGCGTACTAGGGCATCCCTAAGTGAGCTGGTCATACTAGGATTATGTTAGGCATACACAATCAGTTCCTAAACCCTATTTTTGTGGTTTGAGCCCTATTTAATCTCCTTAACTTCCCCAAACCCATTCCATTATCAGCCTCCGCCTCTTTAACACCCTCCCTTGAAAACCCTAACCCTAGTTTGAGCATTTTTAGAAAAAGAAGGTGTGCTTGAGTGCTTTGGAGTGTTCTTGGTGCATCTTCATAAATGAGGAGCTCTTTCGAGAAGTAATGGTTGCATTGGAGCTTATAGATCCAGACTTTGTTAACCTTGATCTTTCTTCTCGAGGTATAAAGTTTGAATCTTGATGATGAATTTGATAGATCTAGCTAGTCTTAGGTGTTATGAGATTTGGTCACATTAGTGCATAAAGTTTAGATCTTGAAATTTTGTGACCTATCTATCTAAACATCATATTGATTTAGATGTAAAGGCTTGAGACTTGGACTTAATGGAGTAAGTTGGAAAAGATGCACTTTTGGCCCCTTTGAGACTTAAAGACTAGATGTTGTTTGGTTGGACCATTCTAATGGATAAAGTTAGAAACTTTATCCATTATGGAGTTATTAGAAACCATAAAAATGTATTCTTGGACCCTAGTCCTTCCCCATACATGTGCTAGGATGTCCTAATGGATTAAGAAGTTAGGGTTTGTTGGTATTAAGCACTTCTAGCCATGTAAAGTCATAAAGTGGAGAACTTTATGACTTATCATGTCATTTTTGGGCTTAGATATGGATTTTGACGTAAGGGCTTGATGGATTAAGTTCTTAATAAGAAGTTAAGGTGACCAAGTGTGTACACTGGGCGCACCAAATGGTACCTTACGCGTACGCGGTCAAACCCTCGACTTCTTGGTCAAGAGGAGTGCGCCCCACGTATATCTGAGTATGCCCAACGTACTCGGATGGGTTGACTCGACTAGGTTGACTCGGCTGGTTTGTGGAATTTGAGTGGTTGCAGGGTTGGTGGAAGCTTCATGATTGAGTATGGGTGTAGTGGGCCAATTGGCGTAGGCCCTACAAGGTGGTTCGTTTAGGCTGACGGCTCATATTTGCATGCTATTGTTTGTTGTGTTGTGTGATGGTACTTTAGGAAACTCACTAAGCTTTGTCTTACAATTTTAGTTTATTGTTTCAGGCACTTCAAAGGATCAAGGGAAAGTGAATGCATGATCGTGCATATCTTCCTGTTTTTACGACTTTAGATCTTGGGATACTCTGATTTTGAATAATACTTTCGAAGCATTAGTTTTGTAAACACATTACGGATGAAATGGTTTGTTTTTGAAAATTTTAAAATTTCTATGATTTTTAGGTCGTTACAAGTTGGTATTAGAGCCCTGGTTTGAGAGAGTGATCATTCGTGTGAATCCAGACTCAAACTTCGGATCTGTGAAAGTTTTCAAATTATTTTAAAATTAATTTCAAATTATTTCAAAAGTAACCAAGGAAGGATGAGATGTGTACAATCAGCCGGAGCAAGAAAGTTTACCCTTAGATACCCATACTGTTATTTTCTTATGATGATTATGATAGACCTGCATGCTAGTATTAGGCTAGGGATCTTCATAAATTGCATGCTATAATTGCCTGATGTATGATGCCTAATAGCTTAGGAGAATTTCTTTTATGCTAGATGAAATTGACATCATTACTGTAGTTGCTTAATGTGTGCATCATAATTATGCATAACTTAGATTTTATTGTCTAACAATGTTTGATTTGGCCTTATTTCCCATTCTTCTCTAATTAAGGGCTTAGGGTAAAGTTAAGTATGTGATTGTCTATAGGATCCAACGTTATGTATGATTAGCATGCACGAGTGGCTGCAGGGTTAGTGGAAGCTTCATGATTGAGTATGGGTGTAGTGGGCCAATTGAGGAGTGATTAGCCACTCTAGATAGTGTAGACATAGGATGTATGTGTATCCTAGATTCTTGGGCCTAGTAGTCAGAAATTTCGTGTAAGGATCTGCCTGATTTTTTTATTGGTGTCTTAGTGTCAGTTGGTTTCACTGCTTGAATGTTGCTTACTTTGTGCTTTGTAGAGCTTATATTGAAGTGGGTTAACTATTTAGTGCCAGTTGGTTTCACTGCTCAAATGTTGCTTGATTTGTAATTTGTAGAGTTTATATGGATGGGGGTTAACTATTAAATGAATATGTTGATACAAAAAGTGACCCTATTTAGCTAAAGGAATCAAGGTCTGATAAGTTGCTGATACCCCAGTGAGAATTGATACTGCAGTAAGAGTTTTTGTCTATCGCAATTTAAAAGCTTTATGTTGAGCCACAGTGAACCACAACCGCATCCTCTACCGTAGTCGAATATTGCATGAATATATGTTTTCTTTCTTTTATTGACTTAGCGTAGACTCTTTGTATTATCCAGTGAACCCTTGGTGGTCACTGAAGTCAGTTGTTTAATAGTCTTTTATCTCAATTTGTAATTTTTGAGACTCTATCAATAGAGTCTCCAACTTCATGTAATACATCACATCTTCATGATCTTTCTAAACTCTCATTGCAATACAAAGATTATTCTTCTCTATCTATTATCCTCTGATAACCCGAGTTCCTCTTCACCTTAAGCTGTTCACATTTACTAACTTGTGTTTGAATGCAAACCTTATTATGAATCATCTTGTTGTATACTTGATATAACTTGTGTCATTTATATTTCCTTTACATTTCGACAACTAGCTATCTAACTCTTCTAAAGTATTATTGTTGAGCTAACTTGATCCTTGAGATTAACTTATTCTGCAAACTTATTTTCTTGTACTAACGTTTGTTCAAGTGTTCCTCAAAAGTTTTTCTCTCAACAATTGGTATCAGAGCCAAAGTGGTTTCTTTTTAAACAAAACTCTGATTTTGAAAGGCCTTCTATACCACTAAAGCTCATTCTTGAAAATTAAAAAATAAATAAATAAATCAAAGGAAATATGACACAAGCTTTATCATTGAACGTTTCCAACAGTGTTGGAGGTTCAAACAGAGCTCCAATACTTGTGGTAAATGAATACCACCATTGGTCTCAAAGAATGGAAAGGTATCTTAAGGAGCTCGGTAGAGACGTGTGGAGATTTGTGGAAGGATCCCATGTTCATGTTCTTACTCCAGTTAAAGCAGGTGGTGCTCATACACGACTAGGTGGACGTCTGACAACAATGAATCGACCAACTAAAGATGATCTTCACAAAATGGAGAATGATGCCATATCCTTTTATGAAATCTCTTGCGGTGTTGCTCTAGGTAATTTTGACATCATCATCAACTGTAAGTCTACTAAGGAAATTTGGGATGTGCTCAAGAATCTTTATCAGGGATCTGAACAAGCTCAGGATAAGAAACTCGCCACAACTCTCAATGAGTTTAACAACTTTAAAGCTCTTCCAGATGAAAGTCTTGATGATTCATTCAAACAATTCAATCTCCTCATCCCGAAGTTATCAAATGCTTGTACAATTCATAGCAATCAAGAAACAAACCTTCAGTTTCTGAACGGTATGGGAAGACATTGGTCCACTGCGAAGATGATTGTACAAGGGGATAGGAAGATTCATACAGTTTCCTTATTCAATTTATATTGAGAACTTAAAGCACAAGAATCAACTGTGCTAAAAGATTGTGCAGACCTCGGTGGACCACACGCCCTGATGGCTCAAACTCCACAAGTCAAAACTTCACAATATTGATATCCCACGGAGTCATCCTACCCAACTTCGTATGACAACTCACCACAGTCATATGAGGTTGATGCTGAAATCGATGACAAAGAAGAATTTCAGAATGCCATCGCCTTGGTTACCCAACAATTCAACAGGCTACCACCACCATCATTTCAAAAAAATCAACAGTTTACCAAACCACCTTTTAACCACAACTTCAATCCACAGAATAACCACTCAAGATACCCCAGAAACCCTCACCATTCAGCCCAACCATAGAATTCATATCATACCAAAGAGGCACCGCATTCCAACAAACCATCAGACTCCGGTACCTCAACTGAAGATAAAAGTGAAGTTATTATCTGCCATAAGTGTCTTAAAGAGAATCACTTTGCGAAAGACTACAAAGAAAATGTGGTTAAGGACAAGGAATTCTACTTTAGAATGGCCTAAGAAATCGAGGAAAAAGAAAAGGCAAGAGATTATGTTGCCCAAGTGAGGGATCATCAAGTGTGGTCATCCGGAGATGGAGATGAAGAGTTTGAAAACAACAAGAGAAAAGGGAAGATCTACATGGTTGCAACTGCTGAAGAGGATGGATTGACGGATTTGCGAAGGAATTAAAGCTCCATGGCCAAAACGGCACCCTCAGCATCGTCGAACAGGTAAAAATCATGATCTATTCTAATAATTACAACATGCATGATTGTGAACCACACTTAGAAAGACTTAATGACACATGTGTTATCGTGCTTTCAAACTACAACAAGGCCCTTGACAAAAAGAACATAGCATCCCGAGAGCTATATCATGTGAGAGGAAAACCTGAGTATAAGAGACTTAAGGTTGCCATGTTAGACAAGGATTTGTTACTAGAAAAGGATGCTAGAATGTTGAATGAAACCTAGTTAGATATTGCTTTAAATCAATGGGATCTTGCCCGGAGAGAAATTGTACGCTTGAATCAATTAATAGAAAATCTTTTTAATGAAACTAATGCATTTGAAAATTTGGTTAACAATGGGACCATAGACAAAACATATAATTAGGTATGGTCCAATGGTTACTCAACTAAAGAAAACTCTACTCCCCGGTTCAATGTTGATCGTCCATATGTCCCACCGAATCGTGAATTTCATTTCCTAGTCAATGATAAAATATTTCCCGAAGACATAAAATGTCACTTCGGTAGACTTCACGAACTGATTAACAAATGTGTCATTGAGGAATTCTTCTCGAATCCTCGGGTTATCCAAGTGATCAAATACCTATTATTGGCACAATTCGTCCTGATTCTCAGTCCACATCAGATACAGATGAAGAAATTATTATAGAAGGACCAGAACTAGTTGTAACTTGTCCATCCTTGCCTTCCATAAAGTGTCGAAACAAAATGCCAACTTTGACATACTCTGCGGTAATCCAGTCATCTGTACCGTAGACCCCGGTCAAAAGCAAAACAATCCTTCAACCTATTTTTCATGAATTGCCAATTGAAAATTTTGAATTTGGCCAATGTTCTCAGAGTCCTGAACTTTCTAGTTCGGATGACTCAAGTCCTCATTTCTCAACTCATTCAAAAGTTTTCAAGAAACCGCAATTAAATGTCTCTGATTGCGTTTCTCCAAAAACTCAAGAAAAAATGGATTTCAAAGAGGAACTCAAATCCCGAGGTAAAAAGCGGGAAACAGATCTCAAAAACTATACTTTCAAACAAGCCAAGATTTCAAATCAAAAGATTTCCAAAAAACCCACTATTGCCAAAAATCTGTCAAAAGATATGGCAGTCAAAGGATCAAACAAAATGGAATGTAGAGTGACAATAACCATTTTAAACTCTCCTGCGAAATCTTAAAAGAATGTCACGTCATTTCAACAATATTACTTAAATGATCCATGTGCCAACTCCTGAACACTCAAAATCACATCAATCTGTCATCAGGTCAAAACTTAAGAATAGTTCACATTCCAAAACTTCTCTGAGTCCCAAGGGCACTGTAGCCAAATCTCACACAAGGGCCGGTCACAAGACTCCAACCACATCCTCTGGACCGTTTACCAAGTATGGTGTCTGATTAAATGAGAAAAATCTCTCCTTTATATTTTATCTACTAAAATCGTCTTGTCCAATCCAACCTCGTAACATTCCGAAAGTTATGTTGTACCCAGGATTAGGTTTAGAAACTAAAATGCAACATGTTCCTAAAACCCAAGTGCATGCATCCAAGAAGAAAAGTTCTCATGTGTCCCCGAGCTCCAAACTTGTTTGGGTGCCCAAGCTAACCAATTAATTTTCAGGCGATGTGCAAGGAGGAACAAGAAGAGTAGTGGTTAATTGATAGTGTCTGCTCCTTGCATATGATCGGAAGGTTAGAATACCTTCGCGAATTCAGGCCTATCTGTAACGGTGGACATGTTACTTTTAGAAACAATGAAAATGGAATCATTAAGGGTTACGGTGTACTGACCACGGGAAGTTTCTCAATTCAAAAAGTCACTTACATAGAAGGCCTCAAACATAACTTGATCAGCGTGGGCCAACTATGCAAAGCTGGTCATCAGGTTGAATTTGATAGTGAATATTGTTACATAATGACCAATGATAGAAACACTTGCTTGATCAAATCCAAAGACGAAGGGACAATGCATCCTTTGGATGTCTCATTGATCATTGGCAAACCACAGTTGTGTTTCCTATCGAAAGTAGTATCCGAAGTAAGTTGGTTATGGCACCGTAAACTAGTTCATCTCAACTTCATATACATCAACAACCTGGTCACTGAAGATCTTGTCAGTGGTCTCCCCATCTTACAGTATAATAATGATACGTTGTGCCAAGGGAAGTCATCCTCTGATTGTTGATTCTTCAATTGTTTAACCTTTAGAGCTACTTCACATTGATCTCTGCGATCCGTCTATTGTAGCCAGTCTTCATCACAAGAAATACATTCTAGTTATAGTTGATGACTTTACTCACTTTCCTTGGGTCTTTTTCTTGAGACTCAAATCTGATACACTGCAAATATTGATCAATTTCATAAAAGAAATAGAGCTTCAAATCAAGCTACCAGTCAGAAGGATAAGAAGTGACAACTGAACCGAATTCACTAGTCAACTCTTAAATAGTTTTTTGGTTTCCAAAGGCATTAGTCACAAAACTTCTAATCACCCTTCACACCACAAAAAATAGAGTAGTAGAGGGAAGAAATCACACATTGGTCGATGCAACTAGATCGATGTTGAACTTTGCCAACCTTCATCTCTACTTCTGGGTAGAAGCAGTGGCAACTGCATGCTTTGTTCAAAACCGAAGTATCATCTACAAACATCTTAACAAGGCTCCTTATGAGGGTCTCAACAATCGCAAACCCAATGTCCGATTCTTCCATATTTTCGGTTGTAGGTGTTTTGTGATCAACAACAGGGATCACCTTAACAAATTTGCACCGAAATTAGATGAAGGCATTTTTCTTTGCTACTCTACCAACAAAGTGGCCTATAAGGTTCCCATTAGACGTACAAGACTTATAGTTGAAAGCTTCGATGTCAAATTTGATGACCGTTATGTCTGCAACACTGCTCCTTCAACGGAAACAAAATCTATCCTGGAAAGTGATATCCCAGCCTCTTCGGGTCCACTAATCATAGTTGAAATTAACTATGATGATCTTTTTGACCCTGCAGACACAGCTCATCTCTTTGAAATCCTGGTGTCTCCAGTAGCACAACAGCAACATGCTAAGGTATTTGGCCCGACCTTGTCTGAGAAATTGTCATTCAAAAATCCCATCTTGCTGGTTGAAGGGGAAATTTCAACTCTAGTTCCAGTGAGAACCATCGAGGTTCCAGCACTAGAAGATACAAACTCCGGTTTCTACTCGCAGAGTCACTATTCAATCAAATGTTTCTGAAGACTCGAATGATGAAGAAATTGAGAACATTGACACAAGATCAGATTCAAGGGTTATCACTCACTCATCAATCCAGGGGGAAACAATGTCATTGGTTCAAAGGGAACCGTCTTCGGTTCAGGTGGAACTTCCATCCTCAATTTAAGAGGAACCTATTTCAATAGCTGCAGTTCTAATTCCTACGATCCAAGATGAATCTATGAGCTGCTCCCAAATCGAGGGGGGACTACCTTCTCCAACCATAGAGTCCTCTGAAGTTGAATATATTCCCTCCACCGCACCTGCAGATCACCAACAAACTCGTCTTCACATTTGGACAAAGGATCACCCATCGGGTCAAATCATCGGAAACTCATCCGCAGGTATCCAAAGTCGATCCTCTAATGATTTAACTGATCATTGTCATTATGCAGTTTCATGTCCTTAGTCGAACCTCTAACCAAAAAAGAAGCACTCATGGAGCCCGACTGGATCACCGCAATGCAAGAGGAGTTAGCTAAATTTGAAAGGAATAAATTCTGGAAACTGGTATCGAAGCTAAAAGGTCACACAATCGTCGGTACCAGATGGGTATATAAAAAAAAGCTAGATGAATCCGGTGCGGTGGTAAGAAACAAAGCCCGGTTAGTTGCTAAGGGGTATAGTCAACTTCAAGATGTTGACTACGATGAAACATATGTCCCCGTAGCCCGAATGGAAGTAATATGCATTTTCTTAGTGTATACGGCACACAAGAACATTAAAGTACATCAAATGGATGTAAAAAGTAACTTTCTGAATGGAGAATTGAAGGAAGAAGTTTACCTACAACAAACTTTAGGTTTTGAGAGTCTAGAATTTCCAAACCACTGCTACAAGCTGGAGAAAGTAGTATACGGTCTTAAGCAGGCATCGAGGGCGTGGTATGAGACTCTTTCTGAGTTTCTTGTCACATTGGGATATAAAAGAGGTGTGATTGATCCCACGTTATTTAGACAGAAAACAGTAATCACTTAATGCTCGTTCAAATATATGTGGATGATATCATTTTTGGATCAACTGATCAGGGTATGGTGAATGATTTTGCAAAGCTCATGACAAGTAAATTTTAAATGAGCATGAATAGAGAGATCAACTTCTTTCTAGGACTTCAGGTTAAACAAGTCCCTCAAGGGATATTCATTCATCAAGAAAAATATACCACTGAGATGCTGAAGAAATTCTCAATGGAAAATTGCTCCTCAGCCAATATCTCGATGGCCTTTAGATAAAAGATTTTAGCTGACCCTACCGGAGAGTCAGTTGACCACAAAATTCATAGAGGAATGATTGGTCGTTGATGTACCTCACTACCAGTCAACCAGATATTGTCTTTGTAACAGGCTTATGTGCTAGGTACCAAGCTGACCCTAAAGTATCTCACTTGACCGCAGTCAAGCAAATCCTCAGATATCTAAAGGTAAGTAAAGCATTAGGCCTTTGGTACCCTGCGAGCAATGATTTCAGTCTTCAAGCGTTCTCATATGTGAATCATGCAGGATGCAAATTAGATCGTAAAAGCACTTCGGTTGGATGCCAATTCTTAAGTGGAAGATTAGTTAGTTGGTCTTCAAGGAAGCAAAATTGTGTTTCTTTGTCTACCACAGAGGTGGAATATGTGGCCGCAGCCAGTTGTTGTTTCCAAGTCCTTTGGATGAAGACTCAACTTATGGACTACGATTACAGAATGTTGCGGGTGCCAATTTACTATGATTCAGAGAGTGCAATAGCGATTTCTCATAATCCTATTCGTCACTTGAAGAAGAAGCACATCAAACTACGTAACCACTTCATCAAATACCATATCCTCAAAGGTAACATCGAACTCATTTTTATGCCCACTCACGAAGAAATAGTTGATGTTTTGACTAAGGCACTCAATTCTACAAAACTAAACGGATTTTTGGAAATGCTAGGAATGATGAACCCAGACCCGCAATTCTTTTTGAATTCTTAAGTTCTGAAGACCACGACTGGTCTCCGAGGGTGAACGAATTGCTTCTTTTCCTTTCAAAAATTCTGGAAGCACTTTCTTCACTGCGGTTCTAGAATAATATATTTCTCATATTCCTTGCAGTATACCTAGTATACTGCAATCACATATGATCAATATATTAGTTGGGGTCTTTTATATCTCTTATTTGTAACCTTTATCATCAAGTGTTCTTTCAGCTAATGCCACCACAATCATACTACAAGCCACCGCAGTCACCTGAATCCTACCGCAGTTGCAATAAATTAACCTGCAGTTATAACTTCATAATCTTTCAAATAACGTTCTGTGCTATTTAATGGACTCTAATAAAAAACATTTTTGAAACATTCATTTTGTCGCACGTGACATTTTTTTCATTCCTTTTTCAAATAACTTTCCTCAGTCAGGTTACATTTTCGGATAAAAAACAAGTGAATCGTTTTTCCATAAACGAAATCTTTTAAGAAATCTTTTTCCTCAACCTGTCATCTCACTCAGCCGTTGAATGTCAAATCTTTTTCCACTTCCCCATTTTTACAAAGGATAAAACAATTCTCACCCCACGTTTAGACGACGGGTGATCATGGTACTATACATGCATTAAATGCTCCTATTTTCCTGGAAATATTTTAATTTTGATTAATTTTAATTCTTGCTGGCAATGGTAAGAACCTATGGGTTTTTAACTTTAATAGTTGTAATTAAATTAATAACAATAATTTTGGCATCCGGGAGTATAAAATCCCCAATTCTTTCCAAGATAGCTTTCACGCTATCTAGACCCTTACGACGAACGTTATCTTCTCCATCTTCTTTCTAAAACCCTTTTCTGCAAGTTCTCTAATAAACCTTTTTTCGCAATGGTGAAGTCTGGTGTTTCAAGGAAGCAATCAAAAGCTTCAAGTTCTGCTCTTCCCACTAGTTTTGAATCCACCATCAAGGATCAAACTCCATCCATTGCTTCATACAACTTTAGAGCCATCTTTGAAGATCATCCTTCTTACAACGAGGCGATAAAGCTGGTGATCAAATTTCTCCCAAAACACTTCCTGTATGGTGCTTTTGATGCCTTCACTGAAGGAGTTCCAATGACAGTTATGTTCAAATGTGCCTTCTCGGTATTTCTCCCTACTCACAACATACAGGAAGTTCATCTAAATCTTGTGGATGATTATCTGGTGGTGCTAACAAAAGATAAATTTATGATTGCAATCAATCTTAGGGTTATTCCATCGAGAAAGTTCTATACCCCACACCCAAACGACGTGGTCACTACTTTATATCAAATGGGTTACCAAAAGAAGCTTAAGGTCATCGACGAATTCAAGAAAAACCAACTTCCAGCCATTTGGCAATTTGTATGAAACTTCATCATCAGGAGTCTTTCTGGAAGAACTGGTGGTACTAATAACATGGGAATCAAGCTCATGGAAATCGTCTAGAGTATCTACACAGGGAATGTTGTGAACTATGGGCAGATATTGTGGGATAACTTTTTGCAATACATCCCCAAGGAAGCTCTAAAAGAAGATGCTATAGATCTTACTTTTGCTCGATTCTGGTCTCTTTGCATCTTTGATCTTCACAAGGAGGCCAAGCTTGATATGGCCAATGACACAAACTTGTTCTCAACCCGCGATCTGAAAAGGTACACTGCCTCTAAAGATAAAACTATTTGTGGACCCCTTAGACGGTTGTCAATGTATATCCTGGAGTCCTTTGGACTCACAAACCTTAAGGTAGCTGGCCATATTGTAGCTACGGATGGTATTTCCCCATACCACTCTTCCCTGCCAAGACCTAATCAGTCTACCGCATCTCCTACCGCAACACAGGACCCCCTTACTACCACAGACTAGGCAGATCAGCCCAAACCCAAACAAGTTAAGTCTATTCACTTCAAAGAAATCACCAAATAATATTGTGAAAAGGGATCCAGTACTCCCAAAACACGAAAAGCTAAGATAGTAGAACCCTCTATTGCGATTCCTTATTCTCCTTCTAGGACTCAAGATCCCCCAATGA
This sequence comes from Lactuca sativa, assembly GCF_002870075.4. Classification (NCBI taxonomy): domain Eukaryota; kingdom Viridiplantae; phylum Streptophyta; class Magnoliopsida; order Asterales; family Asteraceae; genus Lactuca; species Lactuca sativa. The sequence goes on from NC_056625.2 coordinate 264,246,902, forward strand.
ATGTTTTAGATGACACTCTTCATGAGTTTTCAAGGTCTGGAGATGTATTCAGGAGAAAGAAACTCATACCCACCCACAATCAAAGCCATATGTGAACCACGACTCATACCGCAGTCTCTCAAAAGACTCTGGTAGTCATTGGAGCCACCACAGACTCACCCTCTCATACTCCATCTCACCACTCATATACAATAAGTGTATTTGTTTCATCACATCATGGAGACACACCCCCAATTGGATCCCAAGTGGACCCAATTGCGACGAGTCGTCCTAAGGTCTCCAGGGCAGCACACTTGCATGTATTTGATCCTTAGGAGTTGAACTCCATATTGCTTCGTTTCACACAAACACTCAAAACACTAGTCACACTGCAGGGTGCTTCTTTGTTAGCCCTAGCCAGAGCTGAGCCGAATCCAAACTTGACTTTAGGTCAAGGAGACCAAGGAAGCTTAGGAAATCCTATTCCATCAACATTACAATGAAGTAGTCTAGGCGTGGGGAGCACAAATGTGCAAGGAACCATGAACCTGAGGGACACCTCGGTGCGACAAGGATTTGATGAGTACAACACTGATGATTCTTGGACTTGATACCATCCAAGTATCGAGTCCGGAACTAGAAAACTTGAAGCTTTTAAGAGGGCAGTGAAAGCAAGAAAGGCACAACAAGTCTAACAACAACAACAAAAGGAGAAGGATATTCAGACTGTAGCAAAATACTGGGCAGATTTCTTCAACAATGCCAAAAACGGTCCATGATATCCTTTTCATTCAGCAATAGGTATCTACTATGGAGGCAACAGTTCAAAATGCTCAATAGATGGAAAATATTGTTGGCACTTCCAAACCTCCCCCAACTACAGAAATGCTCAGCTCCAATGTTTGGATTCGAGGACGTTGATCTGGAAGATGTTCAACAGCCTCCCCACTCAGAAGAATTTATTATGGTTTTTGATGATGACGAGTCGAGTGGATCTCAACACTCCACCTCCAAACCCAAGGCGAAGAAGAAAAAGAAGAATGCGGTCTCACGAAAAGAATTTTCAGTCTCCATGCCAAAGTCGATCAGATCTTGGCTGCAGTCACCTCTAAAGAACAGCAAAATACCGAAGTCCCTACACCGAAATATCTAGTGGGACGTGTGGAAATGCTCGAGACCTGGGAAAGGATGCTTGCTCAAAGAGTTACTCTCAGGATTGAAATGGGAATTAGGGATTTGGATAATCTCTAAACCGTAGATCATAAAAAGTTCATCTCCATTGCTGAAAAGCTCATCAAGGAGATAACTGCACTGAAGGATGAGTTCAAAGTCTCTCTTGAAAAACAAGCCACCCACTCCAACAAACTGTTCGAAGAAACTCATAATGCCTATGAATCTAGTCTTGCGGTCCTTCAAACCACCATCAATGGTTTACGGCGATCCCTAACCGCAAACTCAAGTGTTGATGAAATCCTACGGCGTACAAAGGAAATCTACCAACTTCTCTTCAACACAGACACCCCCAACAATCTTCAAATTTGTAAGCAGATGAAGTCTCAATTCAATAAGAATTTTTCCAAAATTGATAGTCTCAAGCAATGGTTTGAGGAGCAACAGATAGTTACTTCCTTAAAAGGGGGAAGTGAAGACCCTCTAAGATTTCATCAAGACCATGGTCCTTCACACTCAAAGACTCCTGTTCAGCAACATCAAACACCACCAATAATTGAACCTTCTCCTATCGAAGAGAACGAGAAACCACCTATTCCGTGATTTTCACCCCCAAAATCACCACAAAAGTTTCCTCTTCAATCTCATCAATCTCCAACAAAATCAGCTTCTAATCACTCTAAACCCATTGAAGAAGAAGAACTTATGTCTTTTGATCATTCAGATGACTCCCCTGTAACAACTTAAAGGAAGAAAGATTGGAGAGCAGCAAAGTTTGCTGATGAAATATGGAAAGAGCAAGGGTTTGACACATCCTTTGATGAAACATTGATAAACACTTGGGTGAATCCAACCCGCAGGCTTCTGGATGCATACTATGTTCCTCATCTCACTTATGCTCAACCACCTTCTGATGGCTACTGTGACATTCCCATATCTCCCAACTCAAAATACTTCCTTGTTTTTGAACCCCTTGATCTTAATCTTCCTAGTGCTCGAAGACTTCCAATGGAATTTGAATGCTTGAGCCTCTTTCATGCCAAGCACGGTTCTGATTTTGGACAATTTTGGTCTAGTTATAGACCAGAAGGGGTAAAGAATTACAAAGTAAGGAAGTTCATGAAGACTAATTTTGTTCAATATACCCTGACCAGAAGAGGGAATGACTACATTAGAACTTAGGCTGACTTCGTCTGCATGAACCCATAGGAGATATTTCTGATTGCAAGGGTCTTTCAAGTCAAAGATGATAAACACCCAAAGATGAAGATTTCATGCGGAAAAGCCTATGAATTTCTTAAGGCTTTAGTATACGATTTCTGGAAAATTGATGATGAAGTTCACCCGGTTCTTACCAAGAAGTTCAACTTCCCTGAATTTGAGCTCACACCAAACTTTACTGAAGGTTTTCAAGATATTTCACTTGGAGCAACGAATTATCTAGGTTAGGAGTCATATGCAGGAAAGCTCAAAATGGTCTCAAGTACTTTATACCGGTGACCGCAATGCATCGGTTGACCAAGAAGCAACTGGATACCACCTTGGCCTCGGTTCAAAGATCAAAGAATACAACAGATGAAGTGAAGTTTGAGATAATTAGAAGAATCTTTTGGCTGAGTGAAGTAAGGAAATTCTGGTGGATCTTAATTAAGTTCCTGAAGCTTAACAAGTGAAGAAGAAAGTCAAAGAGGTCACTTTGGGGGAAATTGTTGATACAAAAAGTGACCCTTTTTAGCTTTAGGAGTCGTAGTCTAATAAGTAACTGATACTGCAGTAAGAGTTTTTGTCTACCGCAATTGAAAAGCTTTGTGTTGAACCGCAGTGAACCGCAACCGCATCCTCTACCACAGTTGAAGATTGCATGAAAATTTGTTTTTGTCTTTTACTGACTTAGCGTGCACTCTTTGTATTATCCAATGAACCCTTGGTGGTCATTGAAGTTAGATGTTTAATAGTCTTTTATCTCAATTTGTAACTTTTGAGACTCTATAGATAGAGTCTCCAACTTCATGTAATACATCACATCTTCACGATCTTTCTGAACTCTCATTGGAACACAAAGATCATTATTCTCTATCTATTACCTTCTGATAAACCGAGTTCCTCTTCACCTAAAGGTGTTCATATTTACTAACTTGTATTTGAATGCAAACCTTGTTATGAATCAGATTGGTGTATACTTGATATAACTTGTTGTCATTTATATTTCCTTTACATTTTCGCAACTAACTATCTAACTCTTCTAACTTATTATTATTGAGCTAACTTGATCCTTGAGATTAACTTATTCAACAAACTTTTTATCTTGTACTAACATTTGTTCAAGTGTTCCTCAAAAGTTTTTCTCTCAACAGAATATGTTAAGTTACATGTTACAAAGGTTAAAATGATTTTAGAATGATTGATTCGGCCCAATTGTGCAGCACTTGTCTGAGTCTAACCATTGTAGGGTTGGGTCTTTTAGTAGAAAGATTATTTAAGTTTTGTTGCATGTAATTATATTCATGAAATGGTTAGCTGACATTAGTAGGGGTTTTTCTAGGATAGCCTAGGAAGTGTTGTAGTATGCATGGTGCACTGTTTAGCAGCTTTTAGTGATATTATTATGAGTAGATGACTTAGAGGACTCAGGATGATTCTTGAGGAAATTACAGATAGGTGTGGAGGTGCTATTGGGCCCATACTACTAGAAGCACATGATCTGTACTCGAATCGAGAAATTTCTAGGGAATCTAAGGAGTTGTACAAGGAAAATAACATGAGTTAATACTCTGATCCAGGGCAACTATTTTTGTATCTATCAATCTTTCGGTTATGGTTGTTCAAACTGAAGATGGATTTGGTGGCTGTTTCCGCTTAGTAGCCATGTCAGTTTGGGTTTGAATGGTGAAGACCTAGGTGATTATTTTTTATTTGAGGTCTTGAGGGCCTTGCTTGATGGTAGTGCCAATTGAGTTGCGGGCCACAAGAAAAAAGAGATTCTTTTGATCGGCTTAAGGATTGAAACGAGAAACTGATTGAGCAACAGAAAGTAAGTATGGGAATATATAAGAGGATTTTGTGGTATGGATGCCAGGAGATGACACCAAGGGTTTGGTTCTTGGGATATAAGCAGGTTACGTGCTAGCTGTTGATTTCAGGTGAATGGGGTGCAGCAACTTTTGTTGTCTCTGACTTTTCCCGATTGTGATGAAAATTCCTTTTGTATTTGCGAATGATCCTCGTGATGATCTGATGGTTGGGGGTTTGCAGTTGAGGAGTGTGGTAGTCAGTTTGTTCTAGATAGGGACATGGTGTTATGAATGGACTGTCAAAATTATTGGTTGTGCATTTGTGCAAGGTTCTTAATGTTAGAAGCGGCTATGACTAAAATTTATCATTGGAAGTTTTGAGTCCTTCATCTGAGATTCAAAATCTCTTAGGGTTGCTTGGTACTTATCTGGAAGATCATTTTGTGTGTGTTATACATTCCAAGAGTTAGGGATGGTTTGTACCTGGTTGATTCGGTTTAACATATGGTTTGGTTTCAACACCAGTGGGTGGTAATTCAAACACTAAATGGGGGAGAACTGGGTATTCTTCTTGGAGGATCATTGGTATGTTCGAGTCTATGGTGTCATATGAATGGTAAATAGGGACCTGTGGTTCAGGTATGCGAGAGCTTGTCTCTAGATATGGTCAAGTCGGTGTGTAGAGCAGGTCGTTATCAATTTATGTGCTCAACAAATGCACGAGTCCTCTTGTAGTAGGAAGTTGTTGGTGTAGGAGTATGTTGTAACCATTGGTTCCTTTCTTGATGTCGAGGAATAGATCAGAAGGTGCTAGGGTCGCTCAGGATGAGAATCAGTTGTTGAGGGATTTTTTAGCTCATTGTATGGATTGTTATTTTTAGTTTAGATTGGGCAGTTGTCGATCAGTAAATCAGTTTCATAGATGGGTATATTCAGCTCCACATTGGTGTTGGTTCAATAGTGTATTGGTTCTTTGGATTAGGTATCAATGCATTCTCAATAATTGGTCTTTTCGTTCATCATCAAAGAAGAGATTCTTCAAAAGTTTTGAACTGTATCAATTGAAGTGCAATGGATTCATCATCCTATCGTCAAGTTCGGCTGAGCCACATGTTGCGTTAATGTCTTTAACACGGAGAAGAGTTCATTATTTGAGACTAAGATAGGAGGATCCTAGGATCCCAGGGACCCTGGAGCAACTGGAGTCCGCTTGGATGAGGTGGAAGGTTTTTCGAAGGAATAGAGGAAGAAGAGAAGGTTGGTTGTGTAGCCATGATTTTCGAGGATTATAAACATCATGACCCAACGATGGGCACCAAATTGTTTTGGTCAAAATTCGACAGAGTAAATGTTAACCAATTTGAATGAAAGGCTATGTTGTTGTTTGTAAAGTGAATATCGAAACTTGAACAAGATTGCACAAGTGGTTTATAAGGAAAGCCCTTGATCCTTGCCAGGATCTCTGACACAAAACCTTGGGAGGTGATAATGATCATATGCCTTGTTTAATTGTATTGATTGAATGATAAATTATAGAAATGGAAGTAAATAAATGAATACAAGTATTGAGAAATACATGTGTATTTATAGTCTAGTATAATTAAAAATAAGTTCGATATTCTCGGGATCCTCTCGAATAAACATGTACACGTTGGTTTGACTTGGTATTCCCGGGTTTTTTTACTGGCTGAAACATTTCTTCATTGAGAATGAATCTTATGTTGACTAATTCTGCACATGTGAGAAAAAGACTAGAAATATATATGTTAGAAATATTATGAAATAATAGTAACAATAATGGTCAGGATCGTGAGATATGTTCGGGATCTTGAAAGTTCTTGAAGATCCAAGATCCTGAATAGGGTTGAGGATCTTGACCCTAACATTAGGGATCCTTTCAAAAAGAAACCGATGCGCCCTATCCATAAGGGGACATGTCATGTCCTCCAAACAAGCTGATGCTTTCTTGCTTGCATGCAACCTCGGGCTGTTGGAGTCAGGTCATTAATGCTACACGTAGCGTAGAAGGATAAAATCCGTCGAAATGTCGAAAAAACATAACTTCTTCTAACAAACTCCGTTTTCGACGTTCTTTATATCCACACATTCAACTAAGAAGTAGTATTTTTTCACTTATCAAGGTTAAAGTTTTAAGGATTTTTGTTGATTTTATAATTTGCTAATTTAACCTTTTGATAGCTTGACTAACTGCAGAAAAAAGTCAAATGCTATTATTGGTTGTAGATAACATTAATGAATGTAATTTTTTTGAAAGTTATTTAGAATGATTATATCTTATTTGCACTTGGTTTGACCTCGAGGACATCTAGTTCATCTACCTAGCTTTATAAACATACAAACCATTCTACATAAATTCACACATTTAATAAAGTACAAGTTTTTAATGCATCAACTACTACAAAATACAAAAAAGTGAAAAACAGAGATAAAAAACTTAAGATTCAATTGAAGCATCATTTCTTAAGAAGACTGGATTATGTAGGAATAATAGAGTTTCTGAAGGTCTGTGTTTATATGTATAACGTTTTGTGAGAATGTGTTATGTAGGTAACAGGCAACAGTGCTTGATATTATAAATAAAAATTAAACTATATTGCTATTCCTACTAGTAAAAAAACACGACTATGTTGATATTATTTGTACCAAAATGTAATTACATTCTAATATTGGGGTCAAGTTGTTGGTTTTTTCGGTTTGAAACGTGAGTTATCGGTTTATGGTATAAAAAAAGACCGGACCGTTTCGAGACTGACGTTAAAAAACTGGAACGTTTCAAGACCGACCCGAGACTGGCCAGGTCGCCAATGTGCAGGCCTATATACAGTGACATTATATAATCAGTGAATGATAATTCATTACCGACTAACTCATTCAACCTAAGACTGTTATTTATATTTAATCACACACACAACAAATTAAACAACATCCATAACATAATTACAGTCATATGTTTAATATTTGGGATAATGACTTAAAAGGGTAATATATTTTTCGATTTGTACACATCTGGTCACTGAGTTTTTTTTGTCCACATTTACCCCTTTAACATGTTAAACTGTACACATTTAGTCCTTATGACCGGCTACATCAAGTTAGCCGGTAAAAATGACTGAATAGGTAATATATTTCTCATTTTGTACACATTTAGTCCATAATATTTTTGTACACATTTAGTCCTTAATATTTTTTTTACACAATAAGTCATTTTTGTTTTTGTACTCATTCAATACTTATGAATGATTTCTTTAAGTTTTTCTCACGACATCTTGCGTGAGATAGCCATATGGTGGTGAGATAGGTTGAGGTGGTCGTGCTATATGTTATAGGCCAAGATACTTGATGTGGGTAGGTTGTAAGCCGTAGACACGGAGGCTCGAGAAGAGCGGTTGGGTTAAAGCGACATACCAACAAACCTTGGATATTCCAGTCTGATGACTGATTGGATCTGTTGCATGTTGGCATCCCAGTTCGATGATTGATAAGGCCAATGTATTCCAATCTAATGAGTGTGGGCCCGTTATGCATGATAATAAGTTTGTTGTATAAGGTATTTTAGGGGAAACTCGTTAAACTTTGTGTTTACCTAGTTGTTTATGTTTTCAGGTTCTATCGTTGATCTTGAGAAGGCAAAGGCAAGACTGTACACACTCATCAACAGTATTGAGGATACCGCGTTTCCCATATTACTCTGATTTTCGATCAGTGTATTTTGGAATAAACGTTTTTTCTTAATAATAGATTTATAATTAGAGAGTTTTGTCTTATTTAAAAATGAAGTTTTTTTGGTTGTGAAAATGAGATGTTACACATAAACATCAATAGCCCCACACACTTCATTAATGATTATCCAATGTAAGATGTCGTGAGAAAAACCTATAGAAATCATTCTTAAATATTGAATGAATACAAAAACAAAAATGACTTATTTTGAAACAAAAAAAAAATATTAAGAACTAAATGTGTACAAAATTATTAAGGACTAAATGTGTAAAAAATGAGAAATATATTACCCTATTAAGTCATTTTTCTCGGCTAACCTGGAGTAACCGGTCATAAGGACTGAATGTGTATAGTTTAACAAGTTGAAGGGGTAAATGTGGAAAAAAAAACTCAGTGACCAAATGTGTACAAATCCAATAATATATTACCCTTTTAAGTCGTTATCCCTTAATATTGTATTATAACTATTCAAACCTTATAGTCACATGTTTAATATTTTATTGTAGAAACCAATAACAAATTTAAGCGGCAAAATAAAGTACCGGTAGTGACAGGTTTTTTCCTATACAATAAAAAATGTTTAAATTTAGTCACACACTACAGGGTCAATGTTGACCATAAACAATGATTGATTCCAAATTAATTGAGATGCAACCAGGGCCGGTCCAGACGGTCGGCAACCCGGGCGACCGCCCAGGGCCCATGTCTCCAGGGGGCCCAAAAATTTTAGGCTATATAGTTTATATATATAAAAAAAATATTACCTAAATAACTTTTAGTGCCTAAAGTTGGTTCAAACTCAAACTAGCTTAAAAGATAAACAATTTGGCTTACTTGTTATTGCTAATTGAACGCGTTTATAGTGAAGAATAAATGACTGTTTTTTTTTTTTTGAATATTTATTATATTTGTCTTTAAGGGGCCCCTTTTTTTCTTCTCGCCCTGGGCCCCATATACGTTTGGACCGGCCATGGATGCAACCTACTTTCAAAGTGTAGAAAAAGATAATGCAAAGGATGTCTAGAATTGTTGCAAGGGTAGGTCCTGTGCATGCATAAGGGGGACAGGGATCACCAAAATCAACTTTTCCAAATGAACCATCTTCAAATTCTCCTTTGCAAACCCAAGATCTTTCGAAACCAACATCCGCTCTCCCTCTAATTCCAAATCTTTTCAAGAAATCCACCTCATCCACCTCAAAACCCATGCATGGCCCCATCCCTAAATAGGTTTCATCGACGATAATTGATCATGTTGAGTTAAATAGGATCGAAGAATTATAAATTTAAAAATATGTTGTACAAAGTCACATCGATCAAAATCATGAGATATTGAGAGTGGGGAAAACTTAATGAAGAGATTGATGAGCTCAATAAGACATTGAAAGATTTTAACAAAAGAACCTTTTTGCTCGATACTTAAGTGGAACTTGTTCTAGTTAAGAGTGTATCAGTCAACTTCATTCCTAGAGAATAACTTGATATTCCTCTTTAGTCAAAGGCTTTTGGACACCCTCATTTAATTTCATTTAAATATCACTTTTGGGGATAACATATAACAAGAGTTTCATTCGATTCTATCTTTAATTAGCTAAAGCAAAGGCGCCGGTTTGGAGCAATAAGAGAATCAAGAGAATCGATCTAATTCAAGCCATCCATAGTTTTGAGGATGTTTTTCATAGCTTTATGTTTTCTATTGCAAGTCTCATGAGTCAAAGACAAAGTTTACAAATGTTAACTTCTCCAACATGAATCCTTATGATTTCATCCTTTGGTTAAAATTCTTTTGCAAGCCTGGAGATAGCAAAATGAAGAGAATAGCAATCAACATTGGAAACTTTCTTGTATGCTACATCAAAGACATGGGAACTTTTGACATCGAGATTGTGAAAGTGTTGAATTTTGTTAAGAATGTCCGAGAAACATTTCTTCTCTACCTTCTTTCTCAAACATGTTATAGAACGTGTCACGCTTTGTGAAAGAACAAGATGAAGTTGAAGATCAAGACTCTCGTTATACTCCAATGGTACATCCATATTCGAGAGACCATGTTATTGATTGTTCTAGACATTTTTCCACAAAAGATAGCTCCAACGAAGACTCCGCTGCTGAATTCAAGATTTTGAATACATGACACATAGGGGAGATTGTTAAAGATCAAAGTATCATCTCTATAATAGTTTCAAAGTATACGTTCGAGTCTTTATGGATCTTTTATGTTCAAATTTGAACATAAAACATCTCTATCATAGTTTTGTTAAATAACTATTTATTTTGGTGCCAAATCTGCATGTAACCATTATTAACTGTTTTCCCTCTTGTATAAGATCATTTTTCATGCTCCATAAAATGGGTTAGAAAACATACACTCTAAATTTGTCCATTAAGATTTGATATATCTCTCAAGAACACATCAAGCAATGTATTCTATGTTTTACACTCTGAATTAGGCATGTAATTCGGATTGGTTTTTTCTTAGATTATGCCACTTCTGAATTCGTGTATCCCTCGCAAAATGGACAAATTACAAATTTCGGAAAATGTTTGAAAACACGATAATTAAATCTATCAAAGTTTGTATTTATTGTTATTTTTGACTCCATAAAATCTAACGATACATTTATAAAAACTCAAGTATAAATGTTGTTAATGCTTTCATGGGTGTCATACAACCATCCATTCCCCTCCTAGTCCAATTTCAACTACAAACTTAGTATTTTATAACAATATGATAATAAATAAAACCATTTATCTTAATAAAACACATAGTATTTTTTAGTAAAAAACAATATTTTATTATTATTATTGTGTTTTACTTTAACTTATTAAATAAAAGTATTATAACGTATTTATGTATATTAGTTAATATAAAAATAATATAAAGTATTTCTATATCAAAACATTATAAAGTATTTATATAATATATTTGTTATAATAATAAACTTCACAGAAATTCTTATATTAATTTATAATTTTCAACATTATTTTATAATTAATTAATTATTAATAGTTATAGATAAAAATATATAATTATTATTGTTATTTAAGAGAAAATAAAATATAATTATTAGAAGATAATTTTTTTGAAAGGCAACGACTTTGAATTAAAAGATAGACAAAAATTCAAAAATGGTCCCTGTGGTTTTCAAAAATATCAGGTTTAATCCCTAAGTTCAAAAAAACTCACAGATTGTTCCTGTGGTTTCAAAACTTTTAACAAATGGTCTTTTTCGCTAACTCCGTTAACTTTTGACCATTAAGTAAAGGGCATTTCCGTCAATTCACAAAAGAGGGATCATTTATGAAGTTTTTTGTTATTTAAAAAAAATAAAAATATATATAATTATTTAAATAAAGGGTCTCTCTCTCTCTATCCGATCGAACTGGAGAACATATATCACTCTCTTCTCTTCTACAACCTCTATCGGACCAACATAGACTTACACATACATTGATGATTCACTCTCCCTACCTTTCACATACATACATTAATGATTCATTCTATCTAGTTCAATCGATGAATTAGGATCTAGCTCCACCTCTAAAGTCGTCGCTATCACAGCCAAATTTGGCCTTCCATTAAGAACCTGTTATGTAAAAGAAATACCCAGCTCCCATTTATATGAAAGAAAAGCATCGATATCTTAATTACATCAAGAAAATACATAACAGAAGAAGAAATTAAAGCATGTATCCCCCTTTTATCCCCCTAATTGAATCACATACAGCTGACGGGTTTTATACAAACAATCATATGTGTGCATGCAACCCTAGAGTTGGATCTATGTTTTCACTATTAGTTATACAACTTAATGAACACAAAAAGAAACCTGGCATGCTAGTAATATTTTCGAAATCCACATAACAGAATAGAATACATACCTTTTGTTGTTATATAGTAATAACAACTAGTTCCTTGAATTTCCTTAGCTCTTGAAAGCAAGTACCACAAGTGTAGTACCTCTAATGGCTCACAAACACACTAGGTGAAAGGATGAATATAGGAGAGAGGAGAGAAGGGTATCTTGTCCTAGATTTCGTCCCTTTAAGGGTTTCCCAAGGCTTGGACGAAACCTTAGTGCCTTAGGGTGCTATTTATACTTAAGGCTAACTAGGGTTTCAAGGTGTAACCCCTAATCCCTTAGCTTAGGGCCTAAGCAAGTCCATGGACTCCATTCCTTAAGCCCTTGGACGAAAACTCCTAGATCCTTCTAGGATTTTCGTTCAAGCCTTAATAAAGGTGATCCAATGGCCCAAAGCCTCAACTATTGTATAATTACAAAATAGCCCCTGTACTTTTAATTAATTCCTTTAATTCCGAAATTAATTCCTAATTAATTTCTTATTAAATACTAATTAATAATATGATTCCAAATTAACATAATATTCATATAATATATTAACAAATCATATTTATACTCCAATTTATTATTCTTAACAATAAACCATCCTCTCTCCTCAACAATCATCATGTCTAGTCACCAGTGTGAAGGCAACCCAAAATGACCATGCACAATCGGGTCAAGTATATACCAAAATAGTTATGGACTTAGACACTAATCCAACAATCTCCCACTTGGATAAGTCTAATAACTATTCTGCGTATAACCTCAGATCCTGATTAGCAATCGTAACTTTCAAAAGCCGCTGTCATCTCTGATCTTATCAAAAGTGTGTCCTTTAGATAAGGGATATATATTCCTCCATTCTAGATAACATATAGACTGAGACATGGATTTAAATCATTCTCTCTGTCTATGTGTTGTTTCCCGATTTCCGATTTACGACGACTGACAACAGACTACAATTGAACACATCAAATTAGTCCCAGCTTGGCCAAGCGCTTAGGGTGTCATCACTAAATCATCGAGGGGCCCACAGATATCGCTTTTATTCCACTTTGGATAAAAGGAACGGATAAACTTTGATTCAATGCTTGTTTGCACTCACTTACCGAATCACACACAACAATATGTTTTATGACACCAAGTTACTGGTGCGTTTACATATTGTCAATGTGTAACCGAATCGCAAGATACAACTCACACATCTCGGTTTCAAGAATATAAGATTTTATCGTCTCACCAATCACTCGTGATAAAATCCATGAAGTGATTCTTGTGAGCTTGGGTTTAATCCAATGCTCAAAATCATATTCATAAGCACTCATGAACGTTGCAGGAAACCTTTGCTATGTCTAATACACTTTTAGAAAATCTACAAACCAATTCATGACAATCTTCATTCATACCTACTTCCAACATATGAACGACTGTTGACCATTCGAATAATTTGATTATTCTGAAATAATTAATTATTCAGGAAGTCAAAACACGCAAAGTGAAATACAAGAATAATACTAATCCTATATGGTCCCAAACCTTTGAGTATAAATAAAACACCTTTTATTTATCACCATATCGATTACTCATTATTTGTTGTTTCGGTTAATTAACTTATTACTTGAATTATTACTACAATTGTCCCATGCTCTTAGCATGCACACAATGTTTACTTATGGTCCTTACTTTGTGAAATAGATCAAATGAACACATTTCCAATCATACTCATTTCACAACTTCCAATTCTTATCATAAGTATAAGAATATCAAATTCTTGTCACTTATAGAATATACTAGATTCTAATATTTTATGCAATGATCCTTTCGTAAAGTCATAGCTCAAAATCATCAAGACTTGGCCAATCTCTATCATAAACAATTCTATAGATATGATGTCTCTCACTCAAAGTACATTCCTTTGAACATCCTTCTTGCATAAAAGTTTCTAATCTAGACATTCTGAATATCCAACTCCTAATATGGAAACATTTCCATATTTTCCATATGACAACTCATTCTTAATAGAATCTTAGCTATTCATAATAATGTCGATATGGTCCATCCAATACCATACTTTCAACTATTCACAAGCAACCAATCTTCAGCGAACTTTGGATTGTCCTTTGATAGTTGTTTAATTATTTTAGTCAAAACCGATTCTTGTCCTTTTTCCCTTTTAATGTGCTAGACATTTGGAAAATTTTAGAATGGTCAAATATTATAGCATGTGCAATCGATCCTATACCCGAAGTGTATGGGACACGATGCATAATGTCTTACATAAAGATGTGATGCTTTATCAATCTTCTGCCATAATATTTTATGTGTCACGTTCTTACAATTCGAACTATGAATAGGGATACCGTAATCATAATCGAAATTTAAGAACACACTATGTATCCTTTACTAAATTTGTTAACATCCCACAACCTAAGCCTTTAGATTTGAAATGAAGCATAATATTATCTCCCTTAATTATAGCAAAACAACTTTTCAACCCTTATGACTTTGCAAAGTATAAATCTTGTTTTCTATAATTAATATTGCTAACTTGCAATACTTGCCATAATAATCATACACGCATAACATTTATGCTCCCACTATCATGATGATTATTATCATATAAGCATAACACTTATGCTCCCACTAGCATTGACATGTATTCAGAAAACAGCTTAACTTCCAGAAAACAATACCTATTGAGTTTCTTAAGTTCATATTTCTAATACCTAATGCTTTGATAATCCTTTATCTAAGCTTCTCAAACTTATACACCTTTGCCTTAGATAGCTCATTTGTGTGTCTAAACAATTCAGACTAATTGCCAAATCTCACAATTCGAATCATGGAAAGGGATACCGTAACCATAATCGAATTCGAGAATACAATTTTCACAATCACTATCTTCTTAAAATCTCTCTTAGTGAAACCATTTTCTCACAGTCATTTTCATGAAGGAGGGAATCTTATGACACGTAGATTTTAATGGTGTATGTGTTCCTATCCATGCGAATTTGTCAAAACCAACGTTTGTGACAAATCCAAACTCATATGGACCGAACTTTCTCAATCTTGATTTCTTGCCTTATGGTAACACGAGTGTCCACCATGTCTTCCAAGTAGTTAAGCATCTCATCCTTTCCTATCAATGTACTTTTCATTGATCAAGGTGCTTGCCTTTTATGCGTTCAAATGAGAACTCATAGAACTTACATGCATAATTAACTCAATTGGAACGACACAGAAACAAGATAGTGTCAACACGATAGGTTGTGAACCTCAAGTCGTGTGCTAGTGATGATCGACAAGGTTTATTCTTGATTAGTTCTTGAACTTTTCAAGACTATTAAAACTCCCACTGACTCCTTGACATATAAGATTCTCTTGTCAATAAACATTTCTCGACAAACAAATATTCAAGAGTTAGTGTAGTTTTTATCAAGACAAAACACTTCACAAAATTGGTCCTAGTTGGTCTTTGTCTTATCCAAGACATCACAACTTTCCACATTTGATGAATGTTATAAACCTTCTTAAGACTTGTCACTCAATGTCACAATCTTAACTCTAAGACTTGTTTTTGGAACGAAGTATGATTGACTTCTTGATTTAACCATTTCTTCAATTCTTGATTCCTCTTCTCAGATATACAATTGTACTAAGACTCATTTAGAGGATCAATTGAGATATGGTTCTTAATCATTAAGTCCTATCATAAAACATAATAAAAGGTACTCTCCCTTCTTCTTAGAATAGAGAAACTTTTATCTTTCTGCCTACTTGATTCTTCTTATCCGTTCTGCTATTGATTGAAACTCTTTCAATCAACTCAGAATTACACTTAATCTTATAAGTATAATCATATTTACTAAACCTTTAGTAAATCATGACGAATATCTTTGTCACTCTTGTGGTGGATTTGATCAACGTACGACCTAGTGTACTCGATCTCCTAGTCCTTCAATTGACACTTTGTCAACGAACTAGTCTAATTTCTAAATATGAAATTTCTCATTCATCATGCAACCAAGTTGTATGATTCCAAGTTCCTGTCCAATTGAAACTTGGGCGATGAGAAACTTTCCCTATCTGATAAATTCTTGACCTTTCCACAAATAACATAATTAAGAATCAAATCCATTATTGCTAATAATAGAAACTTACAAACATCAATTTTTCATACACGCCATTACAAGGATAAATAAATAATATAAAATCAAATTTTATTTTATTTCGGAAAAATTTGTCCTTACAATGCAATTCAACTGAAAAACTATGTTGTTACATATTTTATAGCAATCTATTATAACTCCAAGTAGTAGCTCAAAATTCTAATCTTCAAGCAATGCAATCGAAATCCATTTCTTCACGATTAGAAGCTTCCTCTCTTTTCTTCGATCCTATAAAACATCAAAATGTAATCTTATTACATCATGTATTAAGAATCTAGAATAGGAACTTAAAAGAGTTAGTTAATGGATTTTACCTGAAGTAGAGCCATGCCTCTTGACTCTCCCATCTCTTAGATTTCTCAGGTAGTTACGGCAGCTTCGTCTCCAATGCCCCTTCTCTTGGCAATAAAAGCAAATGGACTCATTTGGCACAGCACATCGGACAATCATAGACTTAGTTCATTCTAGACTTCCGATGTTGCCAGTGCCCATTACAGTTTGGGAGTTTGACTCACCAGACAAATTTGGTTGACCAGCACGCCAAATCATTGTTGATTTAGAAGCTATAAGCAAATAGGTGAGATCAATGAGGGTCATGTCGTGATGCATCATATAGTACTCTCTAACAAACTCACTATATGATTCAGGAAGCGACTAAAGAACCCAGTCAATGGCCAACTTACCAGAAATGTTGACACCCAACATCCTTAACCTATCAATGTGTGACTTCATCTCTAAGACGTGTACACACATAGGTTTCCCATGTTTACTTGCCAAAAGGGCTTGAGTGAGCTTGAACTTTTCAAGCCTTCGAACTTGTGGGTTAGGGACAATAATTGGAGGAGGTGAAGGAAATGAAGCATGATCTCTTGTTCCCCGATCGGATCGTGGATCATCATCTTCATTTGGAAAGCTTGTTCCATGGAATTTGGGAAGACCATGATTGTCATAACTAGACATCTACAAAACAGGAGAAAATTCAATTTAAGTTGATTAGAATCCTTGATGTGACACCCAAATGAAACATCGAGGCTAGGATCCAACACAATACTTTACAACCTAGAAGAGGGATGTCGTAATCTAGTTGCAGAATATTTGAAGGTAGGAAAATGATGATTTACCAATTTCCACCATGAAAAACTAAAAAGAAATTTAAGTTTTAAATCTACTGAAAATTCCTAGATCTTTTGAGATTCATTGAACATTTCAATGGCATGTTTAAATCTCGATATGCCCCTCGATTTGTGACTAGGATGCCGAGGATCACAAAACAGGGTGTGAATAACCATGCAAACTTACATGGTGCCCCCCAATGTTACAATCACCTATTCGATGTGCCGGTTAACCACACACGCTCCACCGAACTATGACAAACATTGAGTCACCCTTTGCTACCTTTGCTTAGAACCATTTAGTGTGCCGATAAACCACACACGCTCCACTAACGTCTTCGCAAGGGCACAAAGTTTAATTTCATGGAATGAGGTCTACTAACGGTAAGACTAGCATTTACGTTATACATATATAATATTATACTTTTAATGTTATACATAGTATAAGGGTGTATTTTACACTTTTAAAATACTAGGTGGTTTAATTTATTAAATTAAACTTTTAATTTAATTAAATATAAACCATATCATTATGGATTTATTAACTCTCTTTTAATCATACACTTAATTAATTTAATAAAACCATAAGGGTGTAATTTGAACTTTTCAAAATTAGGGTTTTAGAATTTAGACTTTTTCAAAATTAAACCTTTTACTCAAACAATTTAAATTCCAAAACTTGAGGGCAAGTTTCGAAACTTTTCAAAACATAAGCAAGAACATTCTAGATCAAATTACAAATAATAATAATTAACCAATTAATTAGTAATTATCTAAATATGACCTAATTCAATTTCTTGCAAGATAATCTATCAAATAATTCAAATAAATCAAGCTTATCACATAAGGAAATGATTATCTTATTAATTTGACAATTATCTTTTACTTTCGTAAGGATATCTTTTAAATTAAACAATTAATTTAACCTAATCCCTTAAATCCCCTAGAATCCGAAATTATGGGATGGGATATTCAAAATCTTTAATTACCAAATTTAAACATTTAAAGGATAATTACAAGATATGGCAATATCCAAATCCCTAAAATTTAGGATCTAATCATGGGGAAAGAGGAAATTTCGAAATTCTAGGGTTAGACAACCCTAAAATCGAAATTTTGGGGCCAAAGATAAAGGTTTAGGAAATCTTACCAAAAATTTCGAAATCTAGGGTTTAGAAACCCTAATTTCGAAAATCAAGCCTCCAGGGTTTATTAGCCATAAACCGTAATATGTCAAGTTCATACATTTGAATAAAGCTAATTGAAAACAAAAACCAATGGCTCTGACACCACTGATGGGTTTTATACAAACAATCATATGTGTGCATGCAACCCTAGAGTTGGATCTATGTTTTCACTATTAGTTATACAACTTAATGAACACAAAAAGAAACCTGGCATGCTAGTAATATTTTCGAAATCCACATAGAAGAATAGAATACATACCTTTTGTTGTTATATAGTAATAACAACTAGTTCCTTGAATTTCCTTAGCTCTTGAAAGCAAGTACCACAAGTGTAGTACCTCTAATGGCTCACAAACACACTAGGTGAAAGGATGAATATAGGAGAGAGGAGAGAAGGGTATCTTGTCCTAGATTTCGTCCCTTTAAGGGTTTCCCAAGGCTTGGACGAAACCTTAGTGCCTTAGGGTGCTATTTATACTTAAGGCTAACTAGGGTTTCAAGGTGTAAACCCTAATCCCTTAGCTTAGGGCCTAAGCAAGTCCATGGACTCCTTTCCTTAAGCCCTTGGACGAAAACTCCTAGATCCTTCTAGGATTTTCATTCAAGCCTTAATAAAGGTGATCCAATGGCCCAAAGCCTCAACTATTGAATAATTACAAAATAGCCCCTGTACTTTTAATTAATTCCTAATTAATTTCTGATTAAATACTAATTAATAATATGA
Source organism: Lactuca sativa (assembly GCF_002870075.4). Taxonomy (NCBI): domain Eukaryota; kingdom Viridiplantae; phylum Streptophyta; class Magnoliopsida; order Asterales; family Asteraceae; genus Lactuca; species Lactuca sativa. The sequence continues at coordinate 264,265,839 of NC_056625.2, forward strand.
TTCCAAATTAACATATTATTCATATAATATATTAACAAATCATATTTATACTCCAATTTATTATTCTTAACAATAAACCATCCTCTCTCCTCAACAATCATCCTGTCTAGTCACCAGTGTGAAGGCAACCCAAAAGGACCATGCACAATCGGGTCAAGTATCTACCAAAATAGTTATGGACTTAGACACTAATCCAACAACAGCCACCCCCAAAACAATACAAGAAACATATAAAAGATGGTTGCAATTCAAAGGGTGGTCAATTCATAATGTCTACAAATTCAAGCTTCGAAGGAAACAAGTTATGCGATTACACTTGCTAGAAATCAAACGAACTCTTTCCACAATCCCAAAATAGGAAATCCAGGTAAAGCAAAGGTGCAATTGCAGGTATAGAAATCGGAATTGGAATGGAACATTTGTAACGATGAGATTTTCACAACAAATTTTTCATTTTTCAACAACCAAATTTATATATAAAATATTCTCAAAAAGTATTCCACAATAGTTATCAAATCAAAACATATCCCAAGATCACAAAATCAAATCTCCTCTCTGTGTGTACGGGTCACGCCGGCGCCTTTCCACGGTCCTCGCTAGTACCTGAAACACATAACACAACAACTATAAGCATAATGCTTAGTGAGTTCCCAAAAATACCACATACCACACATACGCCACTCGAGGATACTGTACGACCCTCTGGTCGATGTGTCTCAGCAGGACCCTCCGATCCCGTAGCTCGTTGGCCCTCTGGTTCGATCATAGCTTGTTGAGCCCTCTGGCCCGGTCTAGATCGTTGGACCCTCCGGTCCAGTCTATATCGTTGGACCCTCCGGTCCAGTCTATACAATCATATAACATACATATATCACATAGCACACAACTCATTTGTAACACATAATCTCATACATAGCACATAGGACCTTCCGGTCAACATATAAATACCACTCTAGGTAACGTATAGTGAGAAGACTCACCTCGTGTAACTCGGTAACTCGCAAATCTCGGACTCCGTGAAAATAGGATCTAGCCTCCGCCTAATCATACGAAATAAACACTTGGCATCAACGCATTTCCCAAGGCTAGACCATTCCCTCTCTTAGTACTCTCAGGAGGGTAAAAGACCATTTTACCCCTCTCATGGCGCAAATACCCTAAAGTTGACCAAACCCTAAAGGTCAACAAAAGTCAACCCTCTGGGTCACGATGCACGTACCAAACATGTACGCTGGGCGTACCCAGTGCCTTCACAGAATCGGGGTGCGCCACCCCTACGCTGTGCGTTCTGGGATTACGTCCGACGTAAATCCCGGTTCAGTCATATTGAGTATTCGGGTCTTAAACGGTTAAGACAAGAACTCGTATTCCAGATCCGACTTCTCTAAGGGCCCTTACTCCATAAAGTCGAAGCCTTTAAGCCTTGCATGGATAAAAAGATCATCTATCACTCAAAACACCTATCCTCTTTCCATATTAAGACCCTAACTCATGCATGACTCAATATCCACGATCAAGATTGGATTTTTATGAATCCTCAACACATATTACACTGGGAAAGGCCAGATCTAAGCTTATGGAGACTCTTTGCACACAAAGTCTCCACCTTTCAACCAAAAACCCTAAAATGGGTCCAAAAAGCAAAACTCTTGAAGGACACGGAAGGCTTTGAGATTTTTACCTCAAAAGGGATCTCCAACCACTATAGAACTCGGATCTACTCTTTCTCTTCCACTTCTAGCTCCAACAATGGCTTCCTCTTCTCCTTCTTTAACTCAAAAGGTACCTTCAAGCTCAAGAACACACACACAAGCTTAAACACTGATTTCTGCACTCTAAGGGCTCACTCAAGGGGGTATAGTGGTTGTAGGGGTGTGCAAAAAAACCGCAAAACCGAAAAACCGAGCCGAACCGGCCAATCCGAAACCGAAAAAACTGAATCCGTAAAAAACCGTAACAAAAAAAACTGAAACCGAAAAAACCGGATATCAACGAGTCGGTTTTTGGTTTTCATATTTAGGTATCCGCGAATACCCGACCGAACCGTTTGATTATATATATATATATATATATATATATATATATATATATATATATATATATATATATATATATATATATATATAAAAAGTAAAAAAAAAAAGTATTATTTCCTTAGTATTGTTTTGATTGATTTTTAAGTCTAATAACCTAAACAAAAATCCATATCGACAATTCCAATTTTGTAATTCTAAATTCATTTGATTTTCTTATTATTTTTATTATTGTATTTATTATACAAATTATAATATATGATATTTGAACTTCATTAAATTTTTTAAACTTCATTATGTTTTTTGTAAACTCTTTGACTTACTAATTTTAAGAAAGAGATAACTAAAATGGAGTTTGTAGTTTCAATTGAATTTAATTTTTTATATTTTACCGGGTACCCGTGAACCGAACCGTGGTTACCCGCTTTCATACGGTTCGGTTCGGTTCGGTTTTTTTGTCAATACGGTTCGGTTTCGGTTAGTGCGCATGAGGTACCCGCCCCGTGGTCACGGTTCACAATTTTATTACTATCTGAACTGAACCGCCCCGTGAACACCCCTAGGTGGCTGGGGAAAAGGACTAAACGTTCCTTTTATAGTGCACAAGCCAGAATTTAGGGTTTGCATCTGGTCACACTACGCCCAGCGTAACCCTGGGTACGCCCAGCGTACCCGGGCGAGTCCGCGTCCAAAATAAGTGCGTGAGTACGCGCGACGTACACTTCTTTACGCCCAGCGTACTCACAAATCCAACATATAACTTTAAGGGAATCATCTTGCCAATTCTCAAAGTAGAAGGGTCACAAAGCTTACCTGAATTTCGAGCTGTCTCAGTTCTCCCCCACTAGAACCAGACTTCGCCCTCGAAGTCTCATGTCGAAAACAACTCCGGATGCTGCTCTCGCATCTCCTACTCCGGCTCCCAAGTTAGCTCGGACCCCCTCCGATGTTGCCACTGAACATAAACTAAGCGCACCTCCTTGTTTCTTGGAGCCTTGACCTTCTGATCCAAGATTGCAATCGGCCTCTCGATATAATTCAGACCCGCGTCCACCTGGATATCCTCTAGTGGTACCACTACCGACTTATCAGCTATACACTTCCTCAGTTGTGACACATGGAATGTATCGTGAATCTGGTCAACCTCCACAGGTAGCTCTAAGCGATACGCTACCCTGCCCACCCTCACGATCACTACTCTAAACGGCCCAATATACCGGGGTCCCAGCTTGCCCCTCTTCCTGAATCGGATCACTCCTTTCCAAGGAGATACCTTCAGGAGCACGAAATCACCGACCTGGAACTCTAGCTCGGATTGTCTCCTATCCGCATAACTCTTCTAGCGACTCTGAGCAGTCAAAAACCTTTGTCTGACCTGTCGTATCTGCTCTGTCGTCTGAAGCACTATCTCTGTACTACCCATCACACGTTGCCCTACCTCGCCCCAACAAATGGGGGTCCGACACCTCCTTCCATACAATAGCTCAAAGGGTGGCATACCAATGCTCGAGTGATGGCTGTTGTTATAGGAAAACTCATCCAATGGCAAATACGTGTTCCAACTCCCGCCGAAATCCAGCACACATGTCTGAAGCATGTCCTCGAGCGTCTGAATCGTCCGCTAGCTCTGCCCGTCGGTACTAAAATGCAACCTCGTACCCAAATCCTCGTGAAATTTCTTCCAAAATCTGGAAGTGAAACGCTCATCTCGATCTGAGACAATCGAGATCGGTACTCCATGCCGCGATACCACCTCCATCACGTACAACTCTGCCAACCTCTCCGCAGAAGAGCTCTCACTGATGGCAAGGAAATGAGCGCTCTTCGTCAACCTGTCCACAATCACCCAAATTGCATCGAATCCCCTAGCAGTCCTCATAAATTTGGTGATAAAATCCATGGTGATCTGTTCCCACTTCCACTCGAGAACTTATGACGGCTGCAACTTACCATGCGGATGCTGGTGCTCGGCCTTAACCTTGCGACAGGTCAAGCACCTTTCTACGAACCATGCAACATCTCTCTTCATACAGGGCCACCAATACTCCTTCTTCAGGTCCAATTACATCTTAGTGGCCCCAGGGTGGATCGAGAACTTCAATCTATGCGCCTCCTCCATCAAGATGGTATGCGTTCCACCCATAAACGGTACCTAAACCCGACCCTGAAAGGTCATAAGTCCTCGACTATCGGTAACAACCTTTGATACCTATCCGATCACTCGCTCCCTTTTGCAGTTCTCCAATCTCACGGCCTCCGCCTGGGCCCCTCGAATGGTGTCCCACACCGGAGTCATCACTGTCAATCTCATGCAAACATCTCGCATCGGGGCGCCCTCCGCCCTTCGGCTCAGGGCATCGGCTACAACATTAGCCTTGCCCGGGTGGTACAGGATCTCGCAGTCGTAGTCCTTTACCGCATCCAACCATCTCCTCTGGCGCATATTTAGGTTGGGCTGATCCATCAGGTACTTCAAGCTCTTGTGGTCCGTGTATATGGTACACCGAACCCCATACAGATAGTGATGCCAGATCTTGAGGGCGAACACCACTACCCCTAACTCCAGATCGTGGGTGGGATACCTCGACTCATGAGGTTTCAGTTGCCTCGATGCATATGCTATCATATGCCCTCTGTGCATAAGCACTGCTCCCAACCCTGATATTGATGCATCACAGTACACCACAAAATCCTCCATCCCTTCCGAGAGTACAAGCACCGAAGCTTCGCACAATCTCTAGCGAAGTGTCTCAAATGAGGTTTGTTGCTCCGGATCCCATGAAAAAGCAACAGCCTTCCGGGTCAACTTGGTGAGTGGCACGCCGATCTTAGAGAAATCCCTGATAAATCTCCGATAATAACCAGCCAACCCTAGGAAGCTCCTGATCTCGGTAGGTGACCTTGGCACCTCCGAACTCATTACCTCCTCGATCTTGGCTAGATCGACCAATATCCCCTTCTGGTTAACAAGGTGCCCTAGGAACTGGACCTCCCGTAACCAAAAATCACACTTGGAGAATTTGGCGTAAAGCATCTCCGATCTCAGAACTCCGAGGATCTCCCTCAAATGGTCCTCATGATGCTCTCTGGATCTCGAATACACCAAGATATCATTGATGAATACAATCACCGAACGATCCAACATCGGCCTGCACACCATGTTCATGAGATCCATGAACACTACTGGTGCATTGGTGAGCCCGATAGGCATCACCATGAACTCGTAATGCCCGTAACGAGTCCTGAATGTTGTCTTCTGGATATCTTCATCCCGAACCCTCATCTGGTGATATCCCGATCTCAAGTCTATCTTGGAGAACCAAGATGCTCCCTGCAACTGATCGAACAGATCATTGATCCTCGGTAACGGGTAACGGGTCTTGACCGTCAACTTGTTCAACTCCCAGTAATCAATACACATCCGGTGTGAACCATCCTTCTTCTTGACAAAAAGGATCGGCGCTCCCCAACATGAGCTACTCGGTCCGATAAACCCCTTCCCCAGCAACTCCTGAAGCTGCGAGGATAACTCCTGCATCTCGGGCGGTGCAAGGCGATAGGGTGCCTTGGCAATAGGTGCCGCCCCCGGTACCAAGTCGATAGAGAACTCCACCTGCCTCTCAGGAGGCACACCCGAAAACTCCTCGGGGAAAACATCAGGGAACTCCCGCACAAGCGGAACCTCATCAATCGAACTTGGCCTCCCAGCGGCCGCTCGCGTGTCCACCACATAGGCCACAAACCCGCTACAGCCCTGCTGTAGACTCTGCCTCGCCCTGGCAACCGAACAAAATGCTGACTCAGGACGGGTACCCTCACCGTACACCATAAGTATTCCCCCATTAGGGTATCGAATCGTCACCAACTGATGCTCGCAGTCTATAATAGCTCCAAGTTGGCTCAACCAATCCATGCCCACTATAACACATACGTCCCCCATCACAATCGGGACTAGATCGATCGGGAACCCCACACCAAAGATCTCAAGTCTACATCCTCGAATCACCTCCGTGGCATACACCGCCCGCTCGTTAGAAATAGAAACTCGCAGAGTTCGACTCAATGCCTCTCGAAAAATACTGATATGACGACTAAAGGCTAACGATACAAAAGATCGACTCGCTCCCGAGTCAAATAGCACTAAGGCAGGTATAGAATTCACGAGAAAGGTACCTATGCATAACATAATATAAGCATAATATCTCAGACTCAAATAAATAGAGAGAAGAATACATACCGGCCACAATGTCGGGTGTTGAGCGGACCTCCTCCGTTGTCAACTGGAAGGCTCTCCCGCGAGCCTTCAACACCTTGACCATCACTGACCGAACCTCGGTAGCCCTAGCAGCAGGCGCAGATCCCTACGCCGATCCCTGATGTAGCTGAGGGCACTTGGCCTTCCGATGGCCGGTTTGGTTGCAATAGAAGCAAACCGAAAATCCTTTGGGGAAATCCCTCGCGATATGCCCCTCCTTCCCGCACTTGTAGCATACTCCCGCTCTGCACGACCCCTCGTGACTCTTGCCGCACTTCCCACAAGTGCGGCGCTTCGCGCTCCTAGATCTCAAATCAGCGGGCCTGGCCCGCTTGGCTGCCGGCTGAGACTGTGTCGACCGCCAATCCTTCACCTGAGACTCCGCCTCCTCCCTGGCCTGAGTCTCCAACTCTATCTCCCTCTTCCGGGCATTTGCCTGGAGCTCGGCAAATGTCCGATAAGTCGAGTTCGCCACGAACTCTCGAATATCTCTCCTCAGAACACACAGATACCGGCTCATGCGAGCCTGCTCGGTAGACACATGCTCAGGGCAAAAACATCGCCCTCTCATGAAACTTCCGCGTAATCACAGTAACTAAATCAGTACCCAGCTTGAGGGTCAAAAACTCCTGAGCCAGTCGTTCCCTTTCCACAGGGGGAACGTACTCATCACGAAACATGGTGGTGACCCTTTCCCAGGTCACCTCAAAAATATCTGCTAGAGTGAAGCTCACCGTCACGAACTTCCACCAATCCTTCGCTCCCAAGCGGAGCTGGTTCAGAGCGAACCGTACTCTCAAGTGCTCCGGACAAGAACACGTGTAGAAAAATCCCTCGATGTCAGAGATCCACCTTATCTCAGCAATCGGGTCCTGCGTCCCATCGAACTCTGGTGGCTTCGTGTTGCTGAACTCCCGAAACAACAACGAGTCACCTCCCTGAGGTCTAGCAGCAACAACAGCAGCAGTAGCTGCAGCAGCCGCAGCCTCAGTCACCGCTGCATATCGCTTGTCAAAGGTCTCAATCAATGTGGTCTTGATGTCCCCGAACATCTCTGGAATCTCGGCCTGGATGGCAGCAGCCACCTCCTCATGAATCAATCGATGGATCTCATCGTCGCTGACACCGCTGCTCCCAGGTGTGTGTCGTGTCCCAACCATGATGTCTCTGAAATACCACATAAAAATATTAAAGACTCGATCGAGCATACTCGCACTCGATAACGCAACCCTACTCGTCCTCCAATATCCTAAGGATTCTTACTTGGACTGCTCACTGATCCGGTGTCTTCAGTAGTACGGGCCCTATACTACCAACCACATCGCATCAGCATTCACCCCAAGTCCTCCTCCTTGGATCTCGGATTGCAAGTACTCTACTCTCGCTATGCATTGGCTACCCTCCGATAGACTTCTCATGAGCTCCTAACTGCTACCTACTCACTCTCAAGGCATCTCATAGCAGCAGTAATCTCCTAGGCTAAGGCATCACAAATCAGGCCACTCTAGTCCTAATATGAATACCTAGCCTACTCTAGCATGCATAACATAACATATCATATCTCATAACACATAATGTAAGGGTATTTTGGGGATTCACCGTTAGGGCGCTAGTTAACCGTACACACTGTTCCGCTCTGGTTGTCTCTGTACCTCTTACTCATTCTTTAGAAAATTTAGTTTTATTGTTGAAAATTTCTCAAATCCTCAGTTTGAGTTCAGATACGCCCGAAGGTGCATCCGAGTCCCTCAAACCAAGGCTCTGATACCAAATTGTAACGATGAGATTTTCAAAACAAATTTTTCATTTTTCAACAACCAAATTTATATATAAAATATTTTCAAAAAGTATTCCACAATAGTTATCAAATCAAAACATCCCAAGATCACAAAATCAAATCTCCTCTCTGTGTACGGGTCACGCCGGCGCCTTTCTACGGTCCTCGCTAGTACCTGAAACACATAACACAACAACTGTAAGCATAATGCTTAGTGAGTTCCCCAAAATACCACATACCACACATACGCCACTCGAAGCTACTGTACGACCCTCCGACCGATGTGTCTCAGCGGGAGCCTCCGGTCCCGTAGCTCGTTGGACCCTCTGGTCCGGTCATAGCTCGTTGGGCCCTCTGGCCCGGTCTAGATCGTTGGACCCTCCGGTCCGGTCTATATCGTTGGACCCTCCGATCCGGTCTATACAATCATATAACATACATATATCACATAGCACACAACTCATTCGTAACACATAATCTCATACATAGCACATAGGACCTTCCGGTCAACATATCAATACCACTCTAGGTAACGTATAGTGAGAAGACTCACCTCGTGTAACTCGGTAGCTCGCAAATCTCGGACTCTGTGAAAATAGGATCTAGCCTCCGCCTAATCATACGAAATAAACACTTGGCATCAACACATTTCCCAAGGCTAGACCATTCCCTCTCTTAGTACTCTCAGGAGGGTAAAAGACCATTTTACCCCTCTCATGGCGCAAATACCCTAAAGTTGACCAAACCCTAAAGGTCAACAAAAGTCAACTCTCCGGGTTACGATGCGCGTACCAAACATGTACGCTGGTCGTACCCAGTGCCTTCACAGAATCGGGGTGCGCCACCCCTACGCTGCGCGTACTGGGATTACGCCCGGCGTAAATCCCGATTCAATCATATTAAGTATTCGGGTCTTAAACGGTTAAGACAAGAACTCATATTCCAGATCTGACTTCTCTAAGGGCCCTTACTCCATAAAGTCGAAGCCTTTAAGCCTTGCATGGCAAAAAAGATCATCTATCACTCAAAACACCTTTCCTCTTTCCATATTAAGACCCTAACTCATGCATGACTCAATATTCACGATCAAGATTGGATTTTTATGAATCCTCAACACATATTACACTGGGAAAAGCCAGATCTAAGCTTATGGAGACTCTTTGCACACAAAGTCTCCACCTTTCAACCAAAAACCCTAAAATGGGTCCAAAAAGCAAAACTCTTGAAGGACAAGGAAAGCTTTGATCTTTTTACGTAAAAAGGGATCCCCAACCACTGTAGAACTCGGATCTACTCTTTCTCTTCCACTTCTAGCTCTAACAATGGCTTCCTCTTCTCCTTCTTTACCTCAAAAAGGTACCTTCAAGCTCAAGAACACACACACAAGCTTAAACACTGATTTCTGCACTCTAAGGGCTCACTCAAGGGGGTATGGTGGCTGGGGAAAAGGACTAAATGTTCCTTTTATAATGCACAAGCCAGAATTTAGGGTTTGCATCTGGGCACACTACGCCCAGCGTAACCCTGGGTACGCCCAGCGTACCCGGGCGAGTCCGCATCTAAAATAAGCGCGTGAGTACACGCGGCGTACGCTTCTTTACGCCCAGCATACTCACAAATCCAACAAATAACTTTAAGGGACTCATCTTGCCAATTCTCAAAGTAGAAGGGTCACAAAGCTTACTTGAATTTCGGGCTGTTACAACATTATTCATTCATCTACTCATGTTCTTGATCGTTTTTCGCGTAACAACCAGACAAGAAGTCGATCAAGAAAAAGAAGATGAAACCGATAGCAACAAAGAAGAACACGAATCGAGACTAGTCGTTCTTTTCCAGATTTCGAATGAAAACAACAAAGATCTTTCCCTCAATGATCTTTTGATATCAACCAACAGTTTCGATCAAGAAAACATAACCAGATATGGAGGATTTGGTCTCGTCTTCAATGCCACCCTCGCAAACGGCCCGAAAGTCCCTATTAAACAGTTGCTCGATGACATTGTTCAAGTCGATCGCGAATTCCAAGCAGAAGTGGAAACCCTCTTGCTTCTATGAAAGAACCGAGAGATGTTAAGAGAGGGTCGACAACAGATTGTAGCTGGTAGTTTGAATTGGAGATGGATGGTTTAAGCGATTCGACCTGGCAGACTTCTTCGATCTCAACCTCTTTGGATCTACAGAAATGACAGAGGTGGTGGAGTTGGGTTTCGGGCTTACCCGAGGCGAAGGTTTTGATGATGAAAGGGGGTAAGTCTTCTTCGATTGATATGGCGGAAGATGAGTTCATCAACGAATTAAAGATCCAGTTTAAGATAGGTGTGTGTGTGTGTGTGTGTGTGTGAGAGAGAGAGAGAGAGAGAGAGAGAGAGAGAGGACCCTTTGTTAAATAATTATATATTTTTATTTTTTTAAAATAACAAAAAACTTCAAAAATGGTCCCTTTTTGTGAATTGACGGAAATGCCCTTTACTTAACGGCCAAAAGTTAATGGAGTTAGCGAAAAGGACCATTTGTTAAAAGTTTTGAAACCACAGGGACCATCTGTGAGGTTTTTTAAACTTAGGATTAAACTTGAGATTTTTAAAAACCACAAGGACCATTTTTAAAGTTTTGTCAAATATATTTAGATTTTCAAAAAAGGTACAAAAATACATGTATAGCCATCGCTTTTGACCAACCAATTGTATTTTAAAGAAAAATAAAATTTTATCGAAGTTGAATCGTCAATTCAAAGACTTAAATAACCAATAAAATGTGCTTCCGGTTTGACTAAAAAATATGGTCCGTAGTGTGCTTCGTGAACGCATAAATGGACTAAATAATTGGGTCTTTTATTTACATATTTGTTATTTTTATTGGTTTTTATTTATTACAAAGATAATTATGCATTTATATGTTTGATATAAAAAGAGTAAATTATACAAATGATCCTTGTTGTTTGGGGTAATTTATGCGTTTGGTCCGGAACATATTTTTATTTTTAACTCGGACAATCTTTATTTTATGTTTTTTTTTGCGCACTTGGTCTTTAACTAACCTAAAAAGACTGATACTCTTATTACTTCATTTTTTAATTAATTTTATTATATATATATATATATATATATATATATATATATATATATATATATATATATATATATATATATATATATTAATTTAATGTAAAAAAGACAATTTAGGCCCACTCTACCGGATGTTACATGCTTACCATCAACACAACTAACTATATATTTCTCTCTTTCTTCATCATCTCTTAAAATTCAAAACCCTAACTCAAGAATCTCTACAGCTGCGACTCATCATCAACCAACCACCACCATCACTCACCCTCCACATCTCCTCCGCAACCATAATAAGCAACTATCAAATTTCCACAAAAATCGAAGTTTTTAGGTCTCCAACGGAAAAAACTGAAGCTATGCATGGGATTTAGAGTTTGGAGTTTGAATGAATGCTTGTAATAAAATTAGCACTATTTGTCCATTGGTTGAGTTTGAATGAAAATTCAAAACCCTAACTCAAGAATCTCTAGAAAGTTAGCACTATTGGTGCATTGGTTAAGATTGAATGAATGGTTGTAATAAAATTAGCAACTTTGTTACTCTCTTAGGCCCCTAGATTGTTATATCTTCTAGATCTAGAACTTGAGAGTGTTTTGAAGCCATGCATGTGATTTAGGTCGCTTTTCTCACCATTTTGACACATTCATGGATAGACATACATTAGTCATGCATGTCAATAAAGTTCGGATTTTTTTGACACTTTGGGATGCTATGAAGCTTTCTGGAAAGTATGGATGTTGGACTTAATGGATTAACAACTTAATCAATTAAGCTATTTTGGCCAGTTCCTGTGACAACCTGATAAATTTTTGCCTTGTAAAGTCAAGCGAATCAACCTTAAGTCAGACTCGCTCCTGCTATCATTTAGCACTGTTTAGAGTCTGTTTGAGTGTTTTAAACCTAGTACATTCAAGGAATGAGTGTTAGAAAGTACCTACTAGAGATATTGTACAAAGATCACGCCATAAACTCATTCAAGAGGAGTTTACGGCCAAGACACCAAGAGTTTACAGCCGTAAACTCAAAGTGGCCGTAAACTCCCCCCTTATAGTCTCATATCCTTCAACTTTCTTCATTATTTCACTTCCAGCTCAAGTGTCATCGAGTTCTTCATCCTAGATCATAAAAAACGTAAGTGTTCTTCCTTTGATTTATTGATACACCTTCTTAACTAGCTTCATCCTCATGATTCATCCGTGAAATCATCCATTTTGTCTAGATCTTTATAATCTTCAACTTTCACCAAGAACACACACTCGTGTTTTGGTCCAAAATCAACCCTTTCAAGCTTCCAAATCGTAAGTATCCTCTCAATATACTTCATATCTATTAGGAAGCCTTGATTTACACCATTGAAACATGCATTTCCCAATAATATCATGAGTTTACGGCCCAAGACTCTTCTTGGCCGTAAACTCCATGTTTTTGCATGTTTGGACCTTAAACTCTTCTAACAACAAAGCCTTAGACCTTAAACCCTTAATGGATGTTGTAGGACCTTAAAACACACACTTTGGCATGATTGACCATGAGTTTACGGTCGTAAACTCATGGCTGTAAACTCCATGGGTGGCTGTGAACTCTCCTTTGATCAATCACATGTGATTCAATACTTCATTCCAAGTGTTTCCTAGTCCCGTTGTGACAACCCGAAATTTATCCCGTCATTTTTAACCTCTTATTCCGTTAATAAAACTCGCTTTATTTAAATTGTCCGTTAACCTTTTTGGATTGGTTAATTAATTTGGGACTTTTATAATGACTTTGTAAGGGTTGGGACAAATTAGAAACACCCTCAATATCCCTTGAAAAGTTTTACTTTCAACCAAGTCAAATTACGACCATTTAATCGGGTGCAACCAAAAGCCCCGTTTAACGTCAGTATCGGGTAGATTTCCTCCGAGCCACAAACTCAAACGCTATATAAGGGTGAGTGGACTCCATTTGAGATTTTTCACTCTCTCTCTACACTCTCTCTCTACAACTTGCTTTCGATCCCAAAAACGTCCATTTCGAGCTCCAAAATCGTAGGTAATCTATCCTAACTTGTTGTGTAGCTTATTTAGCATGCAAATTCGTGTTTAAGACATCCAAAAGTGACCAAATCATGTGATTACGGCCCAAGAACACTCTTGGACTGTGAACACCCTTAAGTGGGGTTTTGAAGCCCCAAAACCCTTCTAAATCACTCCTAGGACTTAGATATGACTTGTGGACTTACACCTTCAGGCTTAGAACACCAAAACCTTGCATTTTGGAGAGAAAACTTGAGTTTACGTCCCAAGAACACTCTTGGACCATAAACCCCTCTTCATGGGCCGTGAACACCTATAAAGGTGTTAGAATTGCCCTCAAACACCTCCTATGGCTTGGGAAAATGCCTAGAATCAACCAAAAACGAAGTAGGGGCTTTAAACATTAATTAAACCAAGGACTTAGGAGTTTACGGCCGTAAACCCCCCTAGGATTGGTCCATGGGCCGTAAACTCCATAAAATGGTCATATGATGCCTCTAACACCCCTTATGACTTGTATAATTGACTAGAAACAAGTATGAACCATCAAAACACAAAAGGAAGGGGCTAGTAAGAGTTTTCGGCCGTAAACTCTATGTTTACTACCGTAAACTCCCATGAATGGTCTATTTGAGGCCTTAAACCCTTCATAAGCCCTAGATTTGAGCCTAGCTAAATTCCACTAGTGAGATAAGACCTTAAATCATCCAAGAGCACACCACCCATGAGTTTATAGCCGTAAACTCATGGGGATATGGTCTTAGGGCCGTAAACTCTATAAAGAGTTTACTCTTGAAGAATAAACTCCCTAACTAGGCCATACACTCCCTTATTTGCAACCCAATAGCCTCCTAGCACATGACCAAAGTGTTTTCCGCACATTAGGATGCGTTTATGTGTTTAAATTAGTATTATAAACACTAATTGTATGTAAAAATATGCCTTCATATGTTACTAGGTCACTAAGTGTGTTCAAGTCTTCACTTGACACCGAGCACCCAACCGACACCTCCATCCGATCCACTTACAACAGGTGAGTTCATACCCCTGAATTAACCTTTTAAACGTTTTAAAATGCTTTTATGGGGGGAATAGAGGTTAAAACATGCTAGTTATCATATTAATCATATGTGATTAATAACCCGCATGCAAAAGCATTTATCACACTCTCAGCTGTTTTACCAAGTATAATACTATAGATGGTTTTCCAAAACGTCTTTACTTGTTTAAATCTTTCCTCAAATTGTCTCTTGCGCTGTATGTCTTACTTCAAAACTAGTTATCGCAGTGTTTTAAATCAAGGTTTTCTGCACTTATATTGTTTTATCAAATTTATATTCAAAACTTGTTATGAAGAGTTTTCAAAGGATCTCCAAAGGTTTTCAAGCTTGTTTTACAAAATGATATCAGTTCGTAATTTCTTTAAGTATAAAGGTTTTGCAAATGTTTTACCAAAGTTTTCTTTTATGTTCTTATTTCATTAAATGTATGCCTATATTTGTATAATTATATAAATAATGTTTAAAGGACTTAGGAAGGCTAGTTCGCCCTATTTCCTTTTCCTCGTTGGGATGTGGTCTGGTGGGTATCGGTTATCCATCCGAAGGTCGTTTAAACATTAATTATATATCATGTATACATATATGGACATACAAGCTCTCTCTCTCTCTCTCACAGCCAGTTCATCGCCTTGGGTAGTAAATGCCTCCCTTTGTTATTCATGTTTCTGGAACCCTAGTAACTATTATAGGAATAGTTAGGACTCTCTATCTCTATCTATACTTGTATCTTTATCTCTACCTCTACCTCTATCTCTATCTCTACCTCTCTCCTTTACTTTAGAATGTGACACACTATTTCCCTCTACGACGCTTCATTGCGCCAATGCCGTGTAACCAGAGTCTCTGGGAAGGAGAGCGAACATCATGTGTATAGATCTATACGGGACTGGCACTCCCACTCCCAGACTACTAGCTACAATCCGCACCGGTAAGGCCCATGGGTGACATAATGTCACTACCTCTACTGCCACTACATCTACGTGTGACCTGGAGTGTCATCGGATACTTTATCGTCGATCAGCATGGTTACATACGAGTTCACATTCATTCTTTGTTTTAGACTTTGCTAGCTGTATCGTTCACTCGATACTATCTGGAGTCTGTATTTCTTTGTTTTAGACCTAGTTAGCTGTATCGTTCATTTGATACTGTCTGGGGTTTGTGTTTCCTTTTGTTAGACTGAGCCAGGCATATAATTCATTTGATACTCTCCTGGAGTCTATGATTTCCTTTGCCTTAGTCAGCAGTATTACTGCTGAGACATATGTTATTTTTCCCTTAGTATCTTCACTTTTGATTTTCTCATTAATATTTTAAAGTCAATTCTGTATTTGGTAATGATAGTATTTAAGGGAAAATTTCTTTTTAAAACATAACTCTGTCGAGTCTTGGTAGAAGACTGCTTTTATTTAGAAAATATAGGATTTTCTGGAAAGGACGCTAATACACCGTAGATTCTAAACTACTGCTTTTCATAAAGTTATTTTGAATAAAATGCTTACTTACACAAATGAAACTAAATACTTATGAACTCACCAGCATTTATAAAAATGTTGATACTTGCTTTTCAAAATAACTTGTATTCTCAGGTCACCAATAGACAAGTACACTCGGGAGCTTTTGTGAAGCCATCCTAGAACCGAGCTGCATCTATACTAGTTTCTGTATTACTTTGATGTCTCTATAAAATGTAATTTATGTAAAACTATTATTATTAATGCAATGGTTGTTGTACTTTGATTACTATACTTCATATGTTGTGATACTTGACATGAAGTCATCCACCCCAGAACGTTTCCGTCGTTCCGGTTTTGGGGTGTGACACCCGTTAGGTGTTTCCTAGCATTTGGTTGCCTCTAAACGCTATATTTAAGTCAATATATGCCATAATATGTCATTTAGGACTCGTTAAGTCTCGAGACTTCATTCGTGGAGCTTCTCACACTTACACGCATATTCGTTTGGATCACCCACATCAGGTGAGTTCATACCCCTATAATGAATCTTTTAACTGTTCTAAATGCTTTTTAGGGGGGGGGAGATACAAGTTGAACACAATGATAATTGTGTAAATGTTCGTTATAAACATCTTTCAAAATATTGCTTATGTCCTATATCAAAACATTCCAAAAACTCTTTTCAAGTTATGTTACTTTGTAGTTTAACAAAACTCCATTTTTAAAGTACAAGCATAACTTAGTAGTAAAATGAGTATTTTCAATAACATTTCAAGTAAAACACTAGTAAGCTATAAGGGGTATAGTTTAGAGGTTCAGATCATACTAGATACAATACACGATAACATAAGAGAACACACAATAAAGGCAAACAGGGAGGAAGATACAATACACAATAACAGAAGGAACATACTAAGATACTATAACATAACGAACATACTAAGTTGCTATAGCATGAAACGACTGCAGAATCTAATTATACAAATGAATCACTAACTCATTGTTCTAAACAAATGGTGATAGTTAAATTGGGTATACATGATCACATAACTTTAATGTGGATTACACGGCCTAGCAACTAGTTTGCTGAAGTCGCGTGGTTCCCAGAATCTCTTGATAGGGAGAGCGTATAGTATGGTTACTAGCCTTCACATTATGACCTTTATAAAACAGACATGTTTTAAGGTAATCAGTATGTCAGAATGTCAATTTAAAAGACAATTGTGTACTTACATTTTCCCATTACTTTCATATTGTGACAGTACCACTTGAAAGTTAATGCAAACTATTTTCGATTCAAGATAGTTATAATCTTGGGAAAAATTACATTTTACAAACGACAAAAAGAACAATCGGGTCTAGTACATTCAGTAGAAAGGGACCATAATGCTAACTTTATGATTTCTTAATGTATACATCAAAAGATATATATAGATAGGATCCGACGGGTAGTAGGATGTGTGCTTTCCACTTCATTTCGTGTTCCTTGTTTAGTTATGGGCTTAGAGCGGATTCACCAAGCCTATTATCCATCCAATCTTAGTGATATATATGTTTCGTATACATTAAGTCATCATAAGGGGTACCAGATATGGGTCAAGTCATAGGACACTAATTCTATGCAAAGTTTTCTAGTACAAAACATACTTTTCAAATCAGAACTTTTGGTATACAAAACTAGAGACTTACCAGTAAAGGGTTTAATCCATTTATTTAAACCAGTATAAACTTAAAGGACCTTAGGTAGTTAACTCTATAATACCTTAGTTGATACATCATGGTTATATATAATTAATACCCGATAGGTAGTTAGATGCATGTTTTCCGCCTCATTTCCTGTTCCTTATTTGGTTGTGGGCTTAGGGCAGATTCACACAATTAACTATCTATTCGATATTATATTATATATAGCCAGTATAAACTAAGTGTTTATGGAAGGAACCACTGTGGTTACTATTTTATTATAAGAAATAAGGGTTTTCTTAAAGAATCTTTTCATTAAATATAAAGGAGCTATTACAATTAACTCCATGAGTAACAAGTGAAAACGTCAGGGTTATATACAACAATGATCTAACAAATAATGGGATGTGTGATTTCCGCCTTACTTCATGTTCCTTGTTTGGTTATTGGCTTAGGGCAGATACACACAATCGATTGTTTGTTTACTCTGAGTTTTATATAACTTGTATCCGTTTAGTACTCATAGAAAGGATTGTAGAGTCATTTTTACTTATCTTTCATCAAAGTAGGAAATATAGGATTTTCTAGAGGAACAGACGAACTTTTCTAATCAGAACTTACAAACTTACTACAAATTCCTACAACATATTTACATCACTAAAATCTTATGAACTCACTAGCTTAATTGTTGATCAACTCTTTCAAAATAACTTATATTCTCAAGACACTAGTCGACAGGTACTCGCGCTGGGAATTCAGAAGATGGAGCATAATAGTTTAAAGTCTTGTTTTGTTATTTGCTTATGTATTCTATGTTTTGTGAACACACACATTGTAAACACTTTCTTTCTAATGAAATGGTTGTTCATTACTTTGATTACTATGATTCATGTCTTGTGATACTAAACATGACGTCCTCCACCCTCGAACGTTTTCGTCGTTCCGGTTTTGGGGTGTGACAGATTGGTATCAGAGCATTGTTTATAGTGAACTAAGTATATCAACTGATAAAAGATATACAACTATAAATACAATGGGGCTTATTTGCTCTGGAGAATAATATATTTTAAGAATATAACAAAGAGTTATAAAAATATACCTACTTGC
Organism: Lactuca sativa; assembly: GCF_002870075.4. NCBI lineage: Eukaryota > Viridiplantae > Streptophyta > Magnoliopsida > Asterales > Asteraceae > Lactuca > Lactuca sativa. The sequence goes on from NC_056625.2 coordinate 264,284,295, forward strand.
TTATACATGTATACATAGAAGAATAGAACAGAAGAAGTTAAAGGTTGAATTATGTGGTGAAACCTGGACAATTATGTAATCATAGCTAGGATTAATATAGCCTGATCAACTATATTCATTCAAGATGTGACTGACATGTGTTTGGGAGTGATGTGGTGTTGCAACGGTCTTAAAACTTACCTAACACCAGTCAAGAAAATTCTAGACCAAGTTCATTACATTAAAATACTATAGGAGTATTTTAGGCACTATATAAATAAATTACGTGATAACTTAAAAGACCCTTACGGATACGTCTTTAATCTTGCAATGTATACTCCCAAGTTTTTATAGAATTGAGATTTTATATACTTAGAATTTGTGATCTACGCTTCACTACCTGTTCCTTGTTTGGTTGTGGTTTTCGAGTAGGATCACTTATTCTAAGGTCTATTTAATCTTGAATTATATACAACTTGTATACATTGTACAATTATAGAAGGACTTTGTACGGATCACCCCATAAAGTTACCTTAAATCTCATAGATTCTCTAGTCACATCCATTCTCGCACGACAAACCCAGATAGATGTAACCACTTCCTCATAGCAGTCAACAGAAGAGTCAAGGAAGAACAAGAGAAAGTTCATGAGAAGTTTTCAAAGAAGGATCAACTGAAGTAACCAGAGCGTCTTATATGTCACACTAATAAATAATAATCTTGGTTAACTTAATGAGTTAGTGGAAACACTGCTCACCCTATGTGTTAGGATTAATTTATTTACATGCAACTGGTAACAGTTATTCAGGTCACAGATATTCATTCGAGGACAACTATTTCTAATTCATAAGGTTTATTATGTATAGACTCTTTTATGAATTGTTTCCAGAACCCTGTGGAAGTCAGGACCATATACCCGCGGAACTAGGATAACCTCGTCTTTCAGCTTTCGGCTTTTATCCACTGCTACTGACTTATCCCATCTCATCTTTGTATTCTTTTAGCAAAGATGCCTCCTCGCAGATCAAACAGACACACTACTTCGATAACTCCAACTCAACCGCCACTACCTCCTCCGCAATTCGATCCTGCTGCTCTCCAAGTAGCGATATCCTCCGCAGTGGCAACTACTCTGGCTCATTTCGGCGAAAGTGGTACCTTCGGATCTGGTAATGGTACCCACTTAGCCAACCCAGGAGATTATCACGAACACCCAAGGGAGTGTTCGTACAAGGACTTCGTGAACTGCAAACCCATTTCCTTTAATGGAAATGGAGGGGTCATCGCTCTGATGGGATGGCTCGAGAAAACAGATTCGTTCTTCGAAATCTGTTCATGCCCAGAAGGGAGCAAAGTGAAGTTTGTTGCCTGCACCTTCTCCGACAGAGCCCTGACATGGTGGAACAGCCATGTTAAGTCACTGAACCTATCAGTGGCTAACTCAATAGGTTGGGAAAACCTAAAAGACATAATGTTGGAAGAATACTGCCCGTTGGGCGAAGTTCAATAGCTAGAACAAGAACTTTTGGATCACACCATGGTCAGCTCAGACATAGTGGCCTACACTGACAGGTTTAGTGACCTGGCAGCACTATGCCCCAGGATGGTTACCCCGGAGAGCAAGAAGATAGAAAGATACATATGGGGTCTAACTACCCCGATCCAAGGATATGTGTTGTCTTCTAACCCAGCCACTTTCGATAGTGCCATACGCCTGGCCCATCGACTCATTGACCATGGAGTCTGCCATGGTGTTGAAGTCCTCGTACCCGAACCATCAAAGGGAAAGGACTATAATCAAAAGTCGGGGAACAAGAGGAAGAAGAAGCGAACAACATAGGAACCCCCGCAAGAGCAACAAGCGAGTACTATGTACGCCGCTACAACGCCTGCTGCTCCAGCACCTGCCAGTATGTATGCTAGAACTCTCCTGAAGTGTGGAAAGTGCAACTATCACCACACCAGAGTATGTCGGGTAATGCGGTGTCTAAACTGCCATAGAAAGGGATACACAGTCCGTTTTTGTAGGGCACCAGCTCAACCAATCTCCCAAGTCCCTGGAGCTGAAGAAAACCAAGCCTGTTATGGCTGTGGTGAGACTGGACACAATCAGAGGGACTGTCCGATAATAAAGAACTCAGGAGCGGATGGACGAATTCTGATGATCACCGCCGGAGAATCAACCTTAGAGTCGTCAGTGAGCAGTGGTAAGTTTTCGAAATAGTAATTACTTAAAAATTAATTTATATTTATATAAGATTAAAACTTGGGGAAAACACTTAAAAAGTAATTATAATAACTCACATATTGAAATAGATCACAGTATTCAAGAGAACTAAAAGATCCGTTTAGAGAAGCTATGATGGCTTAGCATATACATCAAGGTTGTGCGTAACTAAGATGTTGCAGATTTAGAGTGAGTGATTCCACCTTAATTCCTATTCCTTTTTTGGTTGTGGATTTGAGGCAGAGTTACTCAGTCAACTGTCTTATTCATCTTAATTATTCATAACATGTATATGACAGACGATCGTAGTGGTACCGAGGAGGATCATGATACAAAGTATCAACACTAGTTATCAAAGCACTTTCATTGTATGTACTCGCTCATCGCAGTACAATATGTAGAAGTGTTAACATCAAGGGGAAAACAGAAAGCACTAGAAAGTATACAAAGAGTACATTGTCGAACACACTAGGAGTACATTGTCGAACACGCTAGGGGTACATCATCGTATAACAAACGTTTCTTTCAAATCGGCCAAAACTTTGTTCAGTAAAGAGTCCGTTACTATCATTCGTCACGAATTGGCGTGGTCCTCACCATACTAAGTTCATATGTTTCTATCGCCTCGACCGTCAAATTCGCGAAACCTTTGTCATTTTTATCGACAGTCCGACCTAAACCTCAGTTTTATCTTTCGTATTCTAAACCCCGAAGTACTCGTGCAAAGGGTACTTTGTCCTCCGAAGCCTTGCCGTCGTATGTTCCACAGACTGTCACGAAATACCACTCATCCAGCAGACCAAGTTCGAGCACAAAGGCTAAGGACGAATATAGCCCACCTATTACTATCCAGTGTATACGCGAAGGTGGTATATGATTATGATTACGCAGATTTAGAATGTGTGCTTCCGCCCTATCTCCTGTTCCTTCTTTGGTTGTGGACCTGGGGCTGACTCTCACATCCGACCGTCTTACTAATCCTAATTATATACGACTTGTATACACGAGGTAATGACAGATGGACCAAGTATGAATCCTATCATGAACACTAGGGCAAAGTCGCCAGGTCTATTAGTAGGTATTCTGCTAATCAGAGAAGTGCAACCCCAGTAGTACTGCTAAGAAACCTAATTTCGGGACGAAATTCCATCTAACAGGGGGATGATGTGACAACCTGGAAATTTTTGCCTTGTAAAGGCAAGCCAATCAACCTTAAGTCAGACTCAATCCTGTTATCATTTAGCACTATTTAGAGTCTGTTTGAATGTTTTAAACCTAGTACATTCAAGGAATGAGTGTTAGGAAGTACCTGTTAGAGATATTGTACAAATATCAAGCCATAAACTCACTCAAGAGGAGTTTACAGCCTAGACACCAAGAGTTTATAGCCGTAAGCTCAAAGTGGCTGTAAAATCCCCCTTATAGTCTTATATCCTTCAACTTTCTTCATTATTTCACTTCCACCTCATGAACTTCCATTTCTCTCTCAAGTGTCATCGAGTTCTTCATCCTAGATCATCAAAAACATAAGTGTTCTTCCTTTGATTTATTGATACATATTCTTAACTAGCTTCATCCTCATGATTCATCCATGAAATCATCCATTTTGTCTAGATCTTCATAATCTTCAACTTTCACCAAGAACACACACTCGTGTTTTTGTCCAAAATCAACCCTTTCAAGCTTCCAAATCGTAAGTATCCTCTCAATATACTTCATATCTATTAGGAAGCCTTGATTTACACCATTGAAACATGCATTTCCCAATAATATCATGAGTTTACGGCCCAAGACTCTTCTAATAACCAAGCCTTAGACCTTAAACCTTAATGGATGTTGTAGGACCTTAAAACACACACTTTGGCATGATTGACCATGAGTTTACGGCCGTAAACTCCCTTGTCCGTAAACTCAATGGGTGGCCGTGAACTCTCCTTTGATCAATCACATGTGATTCAACACTTCATTCCAAGTGTTTCCTAGTCCCGTGAGGTGTTTCCTAGCATTTGGTTGCCTCTAAACGCTATATTTAAGTCAATATAGATGATTATATGTCATTTAGGACTCGTTAAGTCTCAGGACTTCATTCGTGGAGCTTCTCACACTTACACGCATATTCGTTTGAATCACCCACATCAGGTGAGTTCATACCCCTATAATGAATCCTGTAACTATTCTAAACGCTTTCAGGGGGGGAATACAAGTTGAACACAATGATAATTGTGTAAATGTTTGTTATAAAAATATTTCAAAAGATTTCTTATGTCCTTTATAAGTTATCAAAGCATTTGAAAAACTCTTTTAAAGTTATGTTACTTTATAGTTTAACAAAACTCCGTTTTTAAAGTACAAGCATAACTTAGTAGTAAAATGAGTATTTTCAATAACATTTCAAGTAAAACACTAGTAAACTATAAGGGGTATAGTTTAGAGGTTCAGATCATACTAGATACAATACACGATAACATAAGAGAACACACGATAAAGGGAAACAGGGAGGAAGATACAATACACAGTAACAGAAGGAACATACTAAGATACTATAACATAACGAACATACTAAGTTGCTATAGCATGAAACGACTGCAGGATCTAATTATACCAATGAATCACTAACTTATTGTTCTAAACAAATGGTGATAGTTAAATTGGGTATACATGATCACATAACTTTAATGTGGATTACACGGCCTAGCAACTAGTTTGATGAAGTCGCGTTTGGTTCCCAGAATCTCTTGACAGGGAGAGCGTATAGTATGGTTACTAGCCTTCACATTATGACCTTTATAAAACAGACATGTTTTAAGGTAATCAGTATGTCAGAATGTCAATTTAAAAGACAACTGTGTACTTACATTTTCCCATTACTTTCATATTGTGACAGTACCACTTGAAAGTTAATGCAAACTATTTTCGATTCAAGATAGTTATAATCTTGGGAAAACTTACATTTTACAAACGACAAACAAAACAGTCAGGTCAAGTATATTCAGTAGAAAGGGACCATAAATCTAACCTTATGATTCAAAGGATATATATATCAATAGGATCCGATAGGTAATAGGATGTGTGCTTTCCGCTTCATTTCCTGTTCCTTGTTTGGTTGTGGGCTTAGAGCGGATTCACCCAGCCTACTATCCATCCGATCTTAGTGATATATATATTTTGTATACATTAAGTCATCATAAGGGATACTAGATATGGGTCAAGTCATAGGACACTAATTCAATGTACAGTTTTCTAGTACAAAACATACTTTTCAAATCAGAACTTTTGGTATACAAAACGAGAAACTTACCAGTAAAGGGTTTAATCCATTTATTTAAACTAGTATAAACTTAAAGGACCTTTGGTGGTTAACTCTATAATACCTTAGTTTATACATCATGGCTATATATAATTAATACCCGATAGGTAGTTGGATGTGTGCTTTCCGCCTCATTTCCTGTTCTTTATTTGGTTGTGGGCTTTGGGCAGATTCACACAATTAACTATCTATTCAATATTAGATTATATATAGCCAATATAAAATAAGTGATTTTGGAAAGAACCACTATGGTTACTATTTTATTATAAGAAATAATGGTTTTCTTAAAGAATCTTTTCATTAAATATAAATGAACTATTACAATTAACTCCATGAGTAACAAGTGAATACGCCAGGGTTATATACAACAATGATCTAACAAACAATGGGATGTGTGCTTTCCACCTTAGTTCTTGTTCCTTGTTTGGTAATGGGCTTAGGGAAGATACACACAATCGATTGTTTGTTTACTCTGAGTTTTATATAACTTGTATCCGTTTAGTACTCATAGAAAGGATTACAGAGTCATTTTTACTTATCTTTCATCAAAGTAGGAAATATAGGATTTTCTGGAGGCACAGGTGAAGTTTTCTAATCAGAACTTACAAACTTACTACAACTTTCTACAACATATTTACATCACTAAAATCTTATGAACTCACCAGCTTATTTGCTGATCAACTCTTTCAAAATAACTTGTATTCTCAGGACACTAGTCGATAGGTACTCACGCTGGGAATTCAGAAGATGGAGCATAATAGTTTCAAGTCTTGTTTTGTTATTTGTATTTTATATTTTTTGAACACACATATTGTAAACACTTTCTCTATAATGAAATGGTTATTCTTTACTTTGATTACTATGATGCATGTCTTGTGATACTAAACATGACGTCCTCCACCCTCGAACGTTTCCGTCGTTCCATTTTTGGGGTGTGACAGTTCCCAAGACGTGGATGCTCACCATGACACAATGACAGGTTTCTCTATGAGTGTTTATGTTCTGAGGCTACCTCGACGTGGTTAGTAGTTGGCCACAGCTTGGTGGCTGACCATTGACTATTGACTTTTGACCAGGTTGAGTTTTGTTCAACTTAAGGGTTTTAGGTTGTAGACTAAGTATTTATCTCTAATTGATGATTAAGTGGTTCGTAATTCGAACCTTAACTTTTTTGTGAGTCATGGTGTGTGTTTGCTCGACTGTGAAGTGAGTTTTGTTGGGTTTTGAGCATTCTAACACTCCTAAGGTGTACATGCAACCCTAAATACCTTGGATCTATGTTTTCTCTATTATAAATGCAAACTTGAACTTTCCAAGTTATTACCCTAACTAGCATAAAAAACTTTGATACTTGGGTAATAAAACAAGTTAGATGACATACCTTTTCTTGTAGTTGGAAGCCTTGGACCTTTAAGAACTTAGTGCCCAAGTGTTCCACCTCAAATGGAATCACACAACACCACCAACAATTGGAATAACTTGAGAGAAGATTATATTGCACCAAAATCGGCTAGCCCTCATTTGTGTATCTTAAGTGCCGATTTTGTTAGTATGAGGTTTCAGTATATAGTGTGCCCATTAGGGTTACACCATGCAACTCATGACTTTCCACATTCCTCATGATCCATGGGTTTTAACCTCCATGGAGTATCCATGGGTTACCACATGGGTTTAGTCCAACATGAAGAACTATGGATCATAACCCTACTTTATAAGAATGAATGATTTACCAAATCAATCCCTATTTATTTAATTAGTCTCTTTAAATCACAAAATTAATTCCAAACTAATTCTTGATCAATACTAATTAAATAATATGATTTCATATTAATATACTAGAACTTATAATATATTAATGAATCATAAATATCCTCTTCTCACAAAAGTCTATCCAAATTGTTCTGATGCCATGCAACCCAAATGGACTGTAACACCCATAATCAGAAAGACCAAGAAAGGAAAGGAAAACCCTAAGTCAAAGGGGGTCAACTCGTCGAGTCTAGGGTGGAACTCGACGAGTCCGAGCGGGATCCGGGTCGAAGATTAAGTGACCGACTCGACGAGTCGGAGAGTAGACTCGGTGAGTCCGGTCTGGATTGGGAAACCCTAAGTCTGGCACTTTGTGCACTATGTAAACATCTTATTCTCTCCCTTAGGGTTCTCTATAGCCTCTCTTATCCATAACACGAAACCCTAAGCCTCCATTTTAGCACATTCAAGCTTTCTTGCCATTTTGGGTGATTTGAAGGAAGAAGAAGGAGGAAGGGAACCTTTGGTGATTCAAGGATTGGCTTTAGATCCAGAATTGGTGGGACATTTTAGAGCATTAGGAGGTAAGAAGTTATTACCTTCACTCTTTTGCATAAAGTGTTACCTTTGTTATAAGATTTGGGGATTTTATGGCATGATTAAGAGCCATTTCGAGTTAGAAGTCCAGATCTGAAGTTGCTACTTCAGATCTAGGTGTGTTTCGGCCTAGAGAACCATAAAGTATCAGTCTTGGGGGTGTTGGTGAAGCATGCTTGTCTAGAACCCTAGCCCTAGAGTGTTTTAAGCCTATAGCTCCTTGGTTTCACGTAAAGTTTGCAACTTTACATAAGGAATGGACTTTGGAAGGGTGGATCTATGAGTTGGAGCCCCTGCATGGCTTGAAAAGCCACTATATGGATTAAGAACTGAAGCTACTAGACGAGTCACATGGGTGGACTCGGTGAGTTGGATGAAGATAGGAAGGGACTCGGCGAGATGGAAGAATAACTCGGCGAGTCTGTTTAATATTGCCACGGACTTGGCGATTTTGTTCTTGGACTCGACGAGTTGGATCGCAGAACCTCAACCTTTTCTGGTTAAGATTTAGATCAGTGAGTTGAGTGGTGAAGTGAGTGGGGCAGGATGGGACTCAGAGATCATTGAACTCGACGAGTCTTGGGGTGTCTCGGCGAGTTGAGTCGTATTATGGGAGTTTCTGAATTCATGGACTCGACGAGTCTTGGGGTGACTCGGCGAGTAGAGTCAGTCTGGAAGGTTGACTATGACCAGGACTTTGACTTTGTCAAGAGTGGACTTAGTCGGCTTCGAGTGTTCTGTTTGGATCTAAGTGTTATGTATACTGATATTGGTAGCTCGGGGAGCTAGTGGGGCAGCGGTTTAGAGAATTGCCGGGCAGCAGTCAGAGGGTTATCATCAAGAGTTCCGTAGTGCAGGTGAGTTTCCCTTTGTGTGAATGGGTCTAAGGCCACAATGTCAGCCCATGTAGTTACGAGTAGGAAGACCCGGGGGTTAGCCCTAGGCAATGTTTGCTATTATGATATTCAGGACCAAGATCCAATGTCAGGCGGGTGCCCAAGGAGTGGTTTACATGATAGAATATACTTGTTGGCTGTGTGATGCATGTATGTGCCTGGTAGGGAGGTGAGTGTGGGCGAGGTCCCGTATCTCACCAATAGCAAAGTATGGATGGTGTTCCATATCTCATTAGTAGCAGAGCAGTGGCGAGGCCCAAGATAGGTATGGAGTGAGTGTGGGCGGAGGCCCATATCTCACTTATAGTAGGAGTTTTGACGGGGTTCCATGACTCACTAGTAACAGGATAGGGGCGAGGCCTTAGGGTAGGAATACAGTAGGGTATGTTTAGTTATGTGTTATATGCCATTTTTTATTATGTGGTTAGTGGGTGGGGCCCAGAGACAAGCGGGGCCTAAAAGAAATAGATCTACATCCGAGCGGGGCTCGAAGCCAGGCGGGGCCTAGAGCGGCGGGGCCGTTGTAGCAGGGGAGGCTCGAAGTAGCGGGCGAGGCCCGGAATAGTGGGTGTGGCCCAGTATGTGCAGTATGTGTTTATGCAGGGTATGTTGTAGGTTGGGGAACTCGCTAAGCTTCTTGCTTACGGTTGTCAGTTTTTGTTTTAGGTACTTCCGGTAGCGGAGGGAAGGGCTCGGGGTAATCACATGGCACACACCGTTGATTAGTCAGCCTGGAATGTTTTACTCTGATAATGAAATATGTTTTGGAATTAATACTTTGAATTTATGTTATGACTTATGATATGTTTTATGAATATGGATTTGGTAATGATTTAAAGAAAAAAATTTGGTACGGATTTTTGGGATGTTACATGGACCATGCTACTCCAGGGTCAAGTACATACCAATAATAGTTATGCGCTTAGACACCTAATCCAACAGTCTCCAAATTGGATAAGTCTAATAACTATTATTTCAAGCATGAATCCAACCCGAATAGCAATCGTAGCTCTTAAAAGTCGTTGTCGAACTCTGACCTAGTCAATGACTGCCCATTAGATAAGGGATCATATATTCCTCCATTCTAGATATCATATGGACTGAGACATGGATTATAATCTTTCTCTCTGTCCATCTGTTTTTTCCCGATTTCTGATTTATGACGACCGGCTAATTGAACAAATCAAATCAGTCCAGGCCTAATCTCATCACTAAATCATCGAGGGCCCCACATGTAACGTCTGTGTTTCCGGGCTTGCCATTTGTAGCAATGTAATAGTCTAGGTTAACCTCTGTAACCCGTTTTGAAATAATAAGAGTGTATTATTTGAGTATTATGTGTTTTGTGCTTAATTGCTTAATTATGTGGTTTGATTAATTAAGAATAAAAATAAGCGTCAAAATTAAAGTGTAAAATAAACTTAATATCTTTGAATAACGTTGTAGTAGTTGAAACGAGGTTTCCGAATATATATAGAACGCCCAAATCTGACTTCGTATGAGGAAGTTATGATTTATCGAAGTTTCGACTTAGCGGTGTGCAGCCCGAAATACTCGATTTGAGATCGAGCGGTTTTTAGCCGAAGCAATCTAAATGAGAATCGAAGATCTCGTTGTTGGTATCAAAGCGATAAAAAGTTAGGCGAGAACGGACGTCAAACGAAGAAGTTATGAATTTATAACGAAGTTTTTCTGTCGCGGCCTATTAAAAATAAATAATAAAAATAAATTCAAAATTAGCCGACGGAGTCTAAACGAAAGTTGTAGAGCGTAGTTTCACCTTCGCGTGGATATCAAGAACGTCGAAAACGGAGTTCGTATGAGGAAGATATGAATTTCCGAAGTTTATTAAATAAATTTTATTTATTTTTAATCTTTTAATCCGGCATTATCCGAAGACGAGTCACCGGTCCGATCCGACGTACACCCCGCGTACTCCGAAGAGTGTCGACATTTCGGATGACGCATGCAGTGACGATTTCGGAAGCAGTACGCGCTGCGTACTGCAGTACGGCCCGCGTACTCCGAGGCTCCAGCCTCCTATAAATAGGATGCGAAGGCAGCCGAGTCTTTTGCCAATTTCCTCTCTTCTCTCTCCCGTTTTGCATCGTTTTTTGTGCCAGAAATATCCCGAAGCCCCGGTATCATACTCGAGCCCCGAGGCAAGTCCCGAGATCCCGAAGATCCCGAGAAGTGTGGTTCCCGAGCCAAAGCTCTACCCGCGAGAAGTTCGATTTTTGTGAAGATCTTCCAGATCTGCTGAGGATTACTACTTCTGCAAGTCGTAGTGTTGTCCGATCATCTTCTGATCAAGTGAGTGTATACTACCTTTCATAAACACGATAATAATACAAGTATGGTTTGAGTGTATTAAGTATATTGTTGTTTATATGTGTGAATGTATATTCACTCTCTTCTATCTCATGGATCTGATTTGTTTTCTATGAAATATGTGTTATGTGTGTGTGTACCTCATCTGTTATGTGGAATATGTATTAATTAAAGCATGCTATACAGGTTTTTAAACTATGTATAAAAATGTATATTTTTATCTACTAATATGTTGGGTAGAACATGGGTAGATAGTTGGTGTGTAATAAACAGATGAGAGGCCTCGTTGTTGTTTGATTTAGTCATCTAGCGGAGTTTAGATGACGACCACAGACTTTTCTAGACAGTCTTGTGGAAACATTAGCAGGTTCGCCACCTATAGGTGTTAATGAACTTGGGTGTTTATTCGTTGTACTCCATCCCCCTCATGGTTGCCTTATTTGACTTATATTGCTGAGGTACCCCCGAAGCATGTGTTGTCGCCCCGATGAAATATTCTTAGACTAGGTCCCTTGTGTTAGTTGTTTTAGGGACATAAAGTGAGAATAACGGGAATGGGTAATTGGGTTATTGTTGGTTGGTGAAAATTAAATATGATTATTTATTGTGGGTTGAAAACCCTATATGCTCACCAGACTACCAAGCCTGACCCACTCAGTTTTAATTGTATTACAGGAAGTGGCGCGAGGGCATGAGATGGATGATCCATCAAGTTGTTTTGTTTACAAGTCTGTATATGTTTATATTTGTTGAATGACTTGTAATGTTATCGTTTATGCTTATTGGTCTGTACCGGAACATGACACCCCGAGTTTTGATTATATAATGAAAAATACATTTCTTTTATGAAATGCTTTGGTAAACATTGTTTTATCATGTTTTGTTTTTTGGAACAAATTCCACAACTCTTTCAAATCAAAAGGATTTACTCTGAAAATATTTTAAAAGCATAAATGAAAAACGGTCTTTTCTGGCTGAGATTTTGGGGATGTCACAGTTGGTAGGAATGATGGAATGGGATGCAAGCATCGTGAAGAACTGTCAAGTCGTGTAGAGGAGCCTGAATTAAATGAAGGGCACTCGGAAGGGGGAAACTTCAGTGGATCTATTGGTCAAGCCAACCCACCGATAGTTAGGCAAGATAACTATGATGGAAGGAATGATGGAATGGGATGCAAGTACAAGGACTTTCTAACTTGAAAACCATCGACCTTCAATGGAAAGGAGGATCCGATTGGGGTTATGGATTGGATCTCCGAAATGGAGTTAGCCTTTATGACATGTGGCTGCAGAGGTAAGTTGCAGACTATCTATGCAGTGCGACAATTACGAGGTGGAGCCGTTCGTTGGTGGAACACGCTAGGGAAGACTTTGAGCCTTAATGAGCCACTGCAATTGTCATGGGCAGAGTTCTTGGTGCAGTTCAAGCACAAGTTCTGCTCGGCTCAAAATTTTTTGGAGTTGGAGAACAAGTTCCTGACATTGACGAAAGGCAGCATGTCAGTTGATGAATACACCAATAGCTTCACCGATAAGATGGAGTTTGCCTTGCGTATCGTTCCAGACGAGTTGACAAAGGTGGACCGGTATGCGAAGGGACTCCCATGGGAGTACGAGGTGCCAGTACGTCAGGCACTTACTCTAGAGGCAGCTATCTGGGCTGCCAAGTCTGTTGAGAACATGATTAAGGGAAGAACCACCATCAAGGTTGAGGTTGGTGAGAAAAGGAAGTTTGAGGGAACATGTGGTTCCGGTAAGAAAAGCAAATTTTAGAAATCTGATTCGAACAAGTTTGGAGGAAGAGGAGGTGAAGCGAAGTGGTGTGATAAGTGTAAGAAAAAGCACTTTAGGAAATGTAGCGAGGATGTGACCTGCTACAAGTGTGGGAAGGTTGGACATTTTGCCAATGAATATCCTAACAACAAAAGGATGTGTTTTGGTTGCAATGAAGAGGGGCATATTTTGAAAGAGAGTCCGAAGAAGAAGGAGGCAGCTAGGCCCAACATTCCACCAAAGCCGAAGGCGAGAGCCTTCCAGATGACACTTGAGGCTGCTAAAGATGAAGCTGATGTCGCTTCAGGTACCTTTCTCGTATATGAATTACCTGCTCAAATTTTGTTTGATTCTGGAGCCAACTACTCCTTTATTTCGCATGAGTTTGGTAGAAAGCTAGCTTTGCCTATTGATAGACTAGATGATGCTTTATTAGTCGAAGTAGCTAGTGGCAAGTTTGTACCTGTTAGCCATCATATGAAAAACATCTTGATCGACCTTAATGGGAATAAGTTTCACGAGGAATTATTGCCTATCGAACTAAATGGTTTCGACATCGTTTTAGGAATGGATTGGCTTAGCGCCAATGATGCCGAAATTTTGTGCAAGAAGAAGATAGTTAAAGTAAACCCGCCTGTGAAGGATTCATTTATGGTGTATGGGGACAAACGCAGAGTAAATTCTGGAATCATTTCTCTAATGAAAGCCAGAAAGTGTTTGACCAAGGGATGTACATCATATTTAGCATTTGTGATCGATGCGAAGAAGGAAAAGAAGGTGATGCAGAGTATTCCGGTGGTGTGTGATTATCCGGAAGTATTTCCCGAAGATCTTCCTGGATTACCACCTAATAGACAAGTGGAGTTCAGAATAGACTTGCTACCAAGAACCACGCCAATAGCAAATGCACCTTACCGATTAGCACCGACAGAGATGAAGGAGCTAATGATGCAACTTCAGGAGTTATTAGACAAAGGTTTCATTAGACCTAGTTCATCACCCTGGGGAGCTCTGGTGTAATTTGTGAAAAAGAAAGATGGAAGTATGAGAATGTGCATCGATTACAGAGAGCTGAACAAGGCAACAATAAAGAATAGGTATCCGTTGCCAAGGATTGATGACCTGTTTGATCAATTGCAAGGTTCAAGTTATTTCTCGAAGATCAATCTAAGGTCAGGATATCATCAGCTGAAAGTAAGAGAGCAAGATATCGAGAAGACTGCATTCAGAACTAGATATGGACACTACGAGTTCTTGGTTATGTCGTTTGGACTAACCAATGCTCCGGCAGCGTTCATGGATTTGATGAATAGGGTTTGTAATCCGTTCCTTGATAAATCCGTGATAGTGTTCATAGATGACATTCTGATTTACTCGAAAAGCCAGGAGGAGCATGGCAGACACTTGCGAGAAGTGTTAGAAGTTTTGAAGCAGGAGAAGTTGTATGCAAAATTCTCCAAATGTGATTTTTGGATTCGTGAAGTCCAATTCTTGGGTCACGTGGTCAACCAAGAAGGGATAATGGTTGATCCAGCGAAGATCGAAGCTGTGATGAAGTGGGAACGACCGAAAAGTCCCACGGAGGTTCGAAGCTTTTTGGGGTTAGCCGGATATTACCGAAGGTTTATCCAAGGTTTTTCCTCGATCGCTACTCCATTGACAGCTTTGACCCACAAAGGAGCTACTTATGCTTGGAGTGATAAGCATAAAGAAGCATTCGAGAAGCTAAAGAAGAAGCTATGCGAGGCACCGATACTTTCTCTACCCGATTGAGTTGAAGACTTTGCTATTTATAGCGATGCGTCTGGTGTTGGATTGGGTTGTGTTTTGACCCAAAGAGAAAATGTGATAGCGTATGCGTCTCGACAGCTGAAAGAGCATGAAAAGAATTACCCGACTCATGATTTGGAGTTGGCAGCGGTAGTTTTCGCTCTGAAAATATGGAGGCATTACCTCTATGGCACGAAGTGCAAACTTTTCACTAATCATAAGAGTCTCCAATATCTCTTTAATCAGAAGGAATTGAATATGAGGCAACGACGCTGGCTAGAATTACTTAAAGACTACGACTGTGAGATACTTTACCACCCCGGTAAAGCTAATGTTGTTGCTGATGCTCTCAGTCGGAAGGTCAATCTTGAAAGGAAAAGGCCAAGAGCGTTGAGAATTGAAGTTGTCTCGACCATTGTGGAAAGTATAAAGAAAGCTCAAGAGGAAGCTTCTGAGAAAAATGACCGAAAGGAGGAATGTTTGGGTAAAACGTTGGTGTTTGGTACTAACGGTCATGGACTGAAGGTATTCCAAGATCGTATTTGGGTACCTAAGTCTGGAGGAATTAGGGATCTTCTGATGGAAGAAGCTCACAAAACCATGTACTCGATTCATCCGGGTAGCACTAAAATGTATAGGGACCTGAAACCCTACTACTGGTGGCCGACGATGAAGCTTGATGTTGCAAAGTATGTGGCCGAGTGTGTGACTTGTGCGAGAGTCAAGACACAACATCAGAAACCTTACGGGAGTTTAGAACCATTGCCTGTGCCTACGGGTAAGTGGGAAGACATTGCTATGGATTTTGTCACAAAACTGCCTAGAACAAAAAGTGGTCACGACATGATTTGGGTGGTCGTTGATCGATTCACTAAGAGTGCGCATTTCATAGCAGCCAAGGAGAAATGGTCTATGGAGAAGCTTGCAAATTCTTACGTGAAGGAAATTGTGAGGCTTCACGGTGTTCCGTTAACGATTGTATCGGATCGTGATAGCCGTTTCACCTCAAGGTTTTGGAAAAGTCTACAAGAGGAATTGGGTACCAAGTTATGTTTAAGCACAGCTTACCATCCGCAGACTGATGGTCAGAGTGAAAGAACAATACAAACACTTGAAGATATGCTGAGAGCATGTACCTTGGAATTCCTAGGTAATTGGGATGAACACTTACCTTTGGTAGAATTTTCCTACAATAATAGTTTTCACTCGAGCATTAAGATGGCACCTTATCAAGCTTTGTATGGACAGAAGTGTCGTATGCCGTCTTGTTGGTTTGAGGCTGGGGAAAAGCAGTTTATGGGACCGAAGATGGTCCATCAAACCGCTGAAAAGTTGAAAATAATTAGAGAAAGAATGTTAGCAGCTCAAGATCGTCAAAAGAGCTATGCTAACAAGAAGCGAAGACCGATGACTTTTGAGATTGGAGATTCGGTTTTGCTTAAAGTCTCGCCGTGGAAGGGACTTATAAGATTTGGTAAAAGGGGAAAGTTGAGTCCAAGGTTTATTGGACCGTTTAAAGTTCTTCAAAGGATTGGGAACCAAGCTTACAAGCTCGAATTACCCGAAGAACTGAATGGAATTCACAACACTTTTCATGTGTGTTATTTGAGGAAGTTCACGGGAGAAGTTCCCGACATGATTCCACTTTCGGAGTTGAGAATCGATGAGAACAAAAGGTTGATTGAGGAGCCAGAGGCAATTGTTGACCGAAAGACTAAGAAATTACGACGCAAAATGGTTGGGTTAGTGCTTGTCCGATGGAAACACACGAATGGGCCGAATCTCACCTGGGAGACGGAGAGTGACATGTTAAGTCGCTATCCGCATTTGTTTGTTGATGTGTGATTCCGGGGACGGAATCATTCTAAGGTGGAGAGAATTGTAACGCCTGTGTTTCTGGGCTTGCCATTTGTAGCAATGTAATAGTCTAGGTTAACCTCTGTAACCCGTTTTGAAATAATAAGAGTGTATTATTTGAGTATTATGTGTTTTGTGCTTAATTGCTTAATTATGTGGTTTGATTAATTAAGAATAAAAATAAGCGTCAAAATTAAAGTGTAAAATAAACTTAATATCTTTGAATAACGTTGTAGTAGTTGAAACGAGGTTTCCGAATATATATAGAACGCCCAAATCTGACTTCGTATGAGGAAGTTATGATTTATCGAAGTTTCGGCTTAGCGGTGTGCAACCCGAAATACTCGATTTGAGATCAAGCGGTTTTTAGCCGAAGCAATCTAAATGAGAATCGAAGATCTCGTTGTTGGTATCAAAGCGATAAAAAGTTAGGCGAGAACGGACGTCAAACGAAGAAGTTATGAATTTATAACGAAGTTTTTCTGTCGCGGCCTATTCAAAATAAATAATAAAAATAAAGTCAAAATTAGCTGACGGAGTCTAAACGAAAGTTGTAGAGCGTAGTCTCACCTTCGCGTGGATATAAAGAACGTCGAAAACGGAGTTCGTATGAGGAAGATATGAATTTCCGAAGTTTATTAAATAAATTTTATTTATTTTTAATCTTTTAATCCGGCATTATCCGAAGACGAGTCACCGGTCCGATCCGACGTACGCCCCGCGTACTCCGAAGAGTGTCGACATTTCAGATGACGCATGCAGTGACGATTTCAGAAGTAGTACGCCCCGCGTACTCCGAGGCTCCAGCCTCCTATAAATAGGATGCGAAGGCAGCCGAGTCTTTTGCCAATTTCCTCTCTTCTCTCTCCCGTTTTGCATCGTTTTGCGTGCCAGAAATATCTCGAAGCCCCGGTATCAAACTCGAGCCCCGAGGCAAGTCCCGAGATCCCGAAGATCCCGAGAAGTGCGGTTCCCGAGTCGAAGCTCTGCCCGCGAGAAGTTCGATTTTTGTGAAGATCTTCCAGATCTGCTGAGGATTACTACTTCTGCAAGTCGTAGTGCTGTCCGATCATCTTCTGATCAAGTGAGTGTATACTACCTTTCATAAACACGATAATAATACAAGTATGGTTTGAGTGTATTAAGTATATTGTTGTTTATATGTGTGAATGTATATTCACTCTCTTCTATCTCATGGATCTGATTTGTTTTCTATGAAATACGTGTTATGTGTGTGTGTGCCTCATCTGTTATGTGGAATATGTATTAATTAAAGCATGCTATACAGGTTTTTAAACTATGTATAAAAATGTATATTTTTATCTACTAATATGTTGGGTAGAACATGGGTAGATAGTTGGTGTGTAATAAACAGATGAGAGGCCTCGTTGTTGTTTGATTTAGTCATCTAGCGGAGTTTAGATGACGACCACAGACTTTTCTAGACAGTCTTGTGGAAACATTAGCAGGTTCGCCACCTGTAGGTGTTAATGAACTTGGGTGTTCATTCGCTGTACTCCATCCCCCTCATGGTTGCCTTATTTGACTTATATTGCTGAGGTATCCCCGAAGCATGTGTTGTCGCCCCGATGAAATATTCTTAGACTAGGTCCCTTGTGTTAGTTGTTTTAGGGACATAAAGTGAGAATAACGGGAATGGGTAATTGGGTTATTGTTGGTTGGTGAAAATTAAATATGATTATTTATTGTGGGTTGAAAACCCTATATGCTCACCAGGCTCCCAAGCCCGACCCACTCAGTTTTATTTGTATTACAGGAAGTGGCGCGAGGGCATGAGATGGATGATCCATCAAGTTGTTTTGTTTACAAGTCTGTATATGTTTATATTTGTTGAATGACTTGTAATGTTATCGTTTATGCTTATTGGTCTGTACCGGAACATGACACCCCGAGTTTTGATTATATAATGAAAAATACATTTCTTTTATGAAATGCTTTGGTAAACATTGTTTTATCATGTTTTGTTTTTGGGAACAAATTCCGCAACTCTTTCAAATCAAAAGGATTTAATCTGAAAATATTTTAAAAGCATAAATGAAAAACGGTCTTTTCTGGCCGAGATTTTGGGGATGTCACACCACATATATCCCTTTTATCCACATCGGGTAAAAGGAACGAATAAACTTCGACCCAAATGCTCTCTTGTACTTACTCATCAAATTACACACAACGATATGTTTTATAACATCCAAGTTACTGGTGCATTTACATATCTCAATGTGCAACCGACTCGCAACTACAACTCACACGTCTCCGTTTGAAGAATATAATATATTATCGTCACATGATCACTCGTGATAAAATCCATGAAGTGATTCAATTGAGCGTGGGTTGAATCCAATACTCAAATCTTATTCCAAGAGCACTCATGAACATTGTAGCCACTTTTTCCTAGACAAACTATAGACCCATTCATGACAGACTTTCCTCAATACCTACTTCCAAAGTATGATCGACTGTGGATGGTTTGAATAACCTAGTTATTTTGGAAGTCAAAACATGCAAAGTGAAGCACAAGAATAATACTAATCCTATATGGACCAAAAACTTTTGAGTTATATTGATTACTCATTATTCATTGTATAAATGTTAAGAATAATCAACTTAAGACTTGAATTAAAACAATAGTTATGCCATGCTCCAAGTATGCACACTATGTTTGTCTAAACGATAGTTATGCCATGTACGAAGAATGCACACTATGTTTATCTATGGTCCTTAATTTGTAAAATAGAGAAATTGAAAAAAAATTCAATTATGCTCATTTAAAATTTCCAAATCCTTATTGCAACTGTAATAATTCCAAATTCTTGTCACTATCACACCCCAAAACCGGAACGGCTGAAACGTTCTGGGGTGGAGGACGTCATGTTTAGTATCACAAGGCATGCATCATAGTAATCAAAATAATAAACAACCATTACATTAGAAAGAAAGTTTTTACAATATGTGTGTTCATGAAACATAGAATACGTATGTAAATACAAAAGAAGACTTGAAGCTATTATGCTCCATCTTCTGAATTCCCAGCGCGAGTACCTGTCTACTAGTCTCCTGAGAATGCAATTTATTTGGAAAGAGTTGATCAGCAATTAAGCTAGTGAGTTCATACAATTTTAGTGATGTAAGTATCTTGTAGAAAGCTGAGTAAGATGTAGTAAGTTGTAAGTTCTGTTTAGAAAAGTTTGCATGTTCCTCCAGAAAATCCTATATTTCCTGCTTTAATGAAAGATAAGTAAAAATGACTCTACAATCCTTTCTATGAGTATTAAACAGATACCAATTATATAAAACTCGGAGTAAACAAACAATTGATTGTGCGTATCTGCCCTAAGCCCACAACCAAACAAGGAAACAGGAAATGAGGCGGATGGCACACATCCTATTGGTTGTAGATCATTGTTGTATATAACCCTGGTGTATTCACTTGGTACTCACAGAGTTAACTATAATAGTTCCTTTATAATTTATGAAAAGATTCTTTAAGAAAACCCTTATTTCTTATAATAAAATAGTAACCACAGTGGTTACTTCTATAATAACTTAGTTTATACTAGTTATATATAATCTAATATCGAACAGATAGTTAATTGTATGGATCTACCCTAAGCCCACAACCAAACAAGGAACAGGGAATGAGGCAGAAGACACACATCTAACTATCTATTGGGTATTAATTATATATAACACTAAAGTATAAACTAAGGTATTATAGGATTAACCACCTAAGGTCCTTTAAGTTATACTGGTTTAATAAAATGGATAAAAGCCTTTACTGGTAAATTTCTAGTTTTGTATACCAAAAGTTCTAATTTGAAAAGTATGGTTTGTACTAGAAAAATGTGCATTGTATTAGTGTCCTATGACTTGACCCAAACCTGGTACCCCTTATGATGACTTAATGTATACGGAACATATATATAACTAAGATCGAATGGATACTAGGCTGGGTGAATCCACTCTAAGCCCACAACCAAACAAGGAACAGGAAATGAAGTGGAAGGCACACATCCTATTACCTGTCGGATCCTATTTATATATATCCCTTGATGTATACATTAAGGAATCATAAGGTTAGCATTATGGTCCCTTTCTACTAAATTTTCATGTCACGAATAACTTATGTATCTTATTTATTATCGTCGGGGTACTTTGTAGATGTACCCTTAATAAATAACTTAGGTTGGATATAACTATCACCTCGTGCCTGCTAGCCCTGGTAGGTGAAATCGTATTGTTGTCAACGCAAACTCGGAAAGATATCTTATTATGTTTTATCACCTCGTGCCTGCTAACCTTGGTACGTGAAATTGTACTGGTGTCAACGCAAACCCGGAAAGATATATTAACGTGTTTTTTCCTGGTACTTGTTATAGTATATTCCTCTCTGTACTTGTTATAGTATGTTCCTCCCGGTTTCTCTTTATAGTGTGCTCTAGTATCGAGTATGAATTGAACCTCTAAACTATACCCCTTATAGTTTACTAATATTTTATTTTAATTGTTATTGCAAAGACTCATTTTACTACTAAGTTATGCTTGTACTTTAAAATGGAGTTTTGTTAAACTAAAAGTAACATAACTTTAAAAGAGTTTTTGAAATGTTCTAATCACTTATAAAAGACATAAGCAATCTTTTGAAAGATATTTATAACAAACATTTACACAATTATCATTGCTTTCAACTTGTATTCCCCCCCCCCCCTAAAAGCATTTAAAACAGTTTAAAAGATTGATTACGAGTTATGAACTCACCTGATGTGGGTGATTCAAACGAATATGTGTGTAAGGATGAGAAATTCCAAGAATGAAGTCCCAAGACTTAACGAGTCCTAATTGACATATGATGGCATATATTGACATAAATATAGTGTTTAGAAGCAACCAAATGCAAGGAAACACCTCACGGGACTAGGAAACACTTTGACCAAGTGTTAGAATCACATGTGATTGATTAAAGGAAAGTGGAATGGCACTACCATGAGTTTACGGTCATGGGTTTATGGCCAAGGGAATTTAAGACCGTAAACTCATGGTCAAACATGCATATGCATGTGTTTTAAGATCCTACAACATCCATTAAGGGTAAAGGTCTAAGGCTTGGTTAAATAGAAGAGTTTCAGGTCCAAACATGCAACAACATGGAGTTTACGGCCGTAAACTCCTGGAAATCATCCACCAATTGCTGCTCCAGGCAGTAAGGCTTGTGATTTTACTAGTTAACAAGTGTATGGAAAGGATACTTAAGATTTAGAAGCCTTAGAAGTTGTTTTCAGCCACCAAGAACAAGTGTGTGTTCTTGGTGTTCTTGGTGAAAGTTGAAGATTATGAAGATCTAGAAGAAAAGGATGTTTTCATGGATGAAAGCAAAGAGTGATTCATGATTAAGAAGGATAACAACATCTAGGGTGAAGAACACTTACGTTTTTGATGATCTAGGATGAAGAACTCGATGATACTTGAGAGAGAAATGGAAGTTCTTGAGGTGGAAGTGAAATAATGAAGAAAGTTGAAGGATATGAGACTATAAGGGGGAGTTTACGGCCCTAGTTGAGTTTACGGTCGTAAACTCCACATGATGGAGTTTAGGGCTTGAGTGTTGTTCAGTGAATCTAACAGGTACTTCCTAACACTCATTCTTTGAATGTAGTAGGATCAGAACACTTCAAACAGACTCTAAACTGTGCTAAATGATAGCAGAAACGAGTCTAACACTCAGTTGAGTTGACTGACTGAGCTTTCAAAGCAAAAATTTTTCGGGTTGTCACATCATCCCCCCGTTAGATGGAATTTCGTCCTGAAATTAGCTTTCTTAACAGTACTACTGGGGTTACACTCCTCTGATTTGAAGACTACCCACTCGTAGACTTGGCAACTTTGCCCTAATATCCATGATAGGATTCATACTTGGTCCATCGATCATTACCTCGTGTATACAAGTCATATATAATTAAGATTAGTTAGACGGCTGGATGTGTGATTCTGCCCCAGGTCCACAACCAAACAAGGAACAGGAAATAGGGCGGAAGCACACATACTAAATCTGCGTAATCATAATCATATACCACCCTCACGTATACACTGAATAGTAATAGGTGGGCTATATTTTTCCTTCGCCTCTGCACTTGAACTTGGTCTGCTGGAGGAGTGGTATTTCAGAAAGTTTGCGGAACATACGACGGAAAGGCTTTGGAGGACAAAGTACCCTTTGCACGAGTACTTCGGGGTTTAGAATACAAAAGACAAAACTGAGGTTTAAGTTGTACTGTCGATACGAATGATAAAGGTTTTGCGAACTTGACGGTCGAGGCGATGAAAACATATGAACTTAGTGTGGTGAGGACCACGCCAACTCATGACGAATGATGGTAACGGACTCTTTACTAAACAAAGTTTTGCCCGATTTGAAAGAAACGTCTGTTATACGATGATGTACTCCTAGTGTGTTCGACAATATACTCCTAGTGTGTTCTAGTGCTTTCTGTTTTCCTCTTGTTGATAACATTTCCACGTATCATACCGCGATGTGCGCATACATACCACGGAAGTGCTTTGTAAACTAGTGTCGATACTTTATACTACAATCCTCCTTGGTACCACTATGATCGCATGCAATATACAAGTTATGAATAATCAAGATGAACAAGACGGTCGATTGAGTAACTCTACCTCAAATCCATAACCAAACAAGGAATAGGAATTAAGGTGGAATCACTCACTCTAAGTCTGCAACATCTTAGTTATGCACAACCCTGATGTACATACTAAGTCATCATAGCTTCCCTAAACGGATCTTTTGGTTCTCTCTGATAATGTGACTTGTTTCAATACGTGAGTTATTAAAATTACTTTTAAGTGTTTTCCCTAAGTTTTAATCTTATATAAATATAAATTATTTTTTAAAGTAATTACTATTTCGAAAACGTACTGCTGCTCGCTGACGACTCGGGGTTGATTCTCCTGCGGTGATCATCAGAATTCGTCCATCCGTTCCTGAATTCTTTGTTATCGGGCAGTCCCTCTGGTAGTGTCCAGTCTCACCATAGCCATAGCAGGCTTGGTTTTCTTCAACTCTGGGGACTTGGGAGATCGGTTGATCTGGTGCCCTGCAGAAACGGACTATGTGTCCCTTTCTGTGGCAGTTCAGACACTGCATTTCCTGGCATACTCCGGTGTGGTGATAGTTGCACTTTCCACACTTCAGGAGTGTTCCAGCATATCGACTGGTAGGTGCTGCTGTAGCAGGTGTTGTGGCGGCGTACATAGTACTTGTTTGTTGCTCTTGCAGGGGTTCATGTGTTGTTCGCTTCTTCTTCCTCCTATTCCCCGACTTCTGTTTATAGTCCTCTCCCTTTGATGGCTCGGGAACTGGGACTTCTACGCCATGGAGGACTCCATGGTTGATGAGTCGATGGGCCAGGCGTTTGGCACTATCGAATGTAGATGCTTTAAAAGACAACACATCACCTTGGGTCGGGGCAGTTAGACCCCAGATGTATCGTTCTATCGTCTTGCTCTCTGGGGTAACCATCCTGGGGCACAGTGCTACCAGGTCGCTAAACCTATCAATATAGGTCACTATGTCTGAGCCGACCATCTTGAGCTCCCATAGTTCTTGTTCCAGCTTTTGTACTTCGCCCCTTGGGTAGTACTCTCCCATCATCATTTCCTTCAAGTTTTCCCAGCCCATAGAGTTAGCCATTGATAAAGTCAGTGACTTAACATGGCCATTCCACTATGTTAGGGCTCTACCGGAGAAGGTGCAGACAGCAAACTTGACTTTGCTCCCTTCTGGGCACGAACAGATTTCGAAGACCGATTCTGTTTTCTCGAATCATTGCATCAGATTAATTACTCCTCCATCTCCATTGAAGGATTTGGGTTTGCAGTTCATGAAGTCCTTGTACGAACATTCCTGTGGGTGTTCGTGGGTATCTATGTGGTTGGTTAGGTGAGCACCGCTATCAGATCCACTGATACCACTTGCACGAATTTGGGTTAGGGCGGCTGCCGTTGCTGCTGTTACTGCTGCCTGAAAAGCAGCTAGGTCGAACTGTAGTGGCGGATTCTCAGTCGTGCTGTTGACTACGTGCCTTACCGGTCTACCACAAGGCATCTTTTGCTAAGAATACAAAGATGAGATGGAATAAGTCTATAGCAGTGGATAAAAGCCGAAAGCTGAAAGACAAGGTTATCCTAGTTCTGAGTGTATTTGGTCTTGACTTCCACAGGGCTCTAGAAACAATTCATAAAAGAGTCTATATCAAATAAACTTTATGAATTAGAAATGGCTATCCTCGAATGAATATATGTGACCTGAATAATTGTTACCAGTTGCATGTAAGAAAATAATCCTAACACATAATGTGAGCAGTGTTTCCACTAACTCATTAAGTTAGCCTAGATTATTATTTATTAGTGTGACGCATAAGACGTATTGGCAACTTCGGCTGATCCTTCTTTGAAAACTTCTCTTGAACTTGCTCTTGTTCCTCCTTGACTCTTATGTTGACTGCTATAAGGAAGTGGTTACATCTATCGGGGTTTATCGTACGAGAATGGAAGTGTCTAAAGAATCTATGAGATTTAGGGTAACTTTATGGGGTGATCCTTACAGAGTCCTTCTATAATTATACAATGTATACAAATCGTATATAATTCAAGATTAAATAGACCTTCGAATAAGTGATCCTACTCCAACACCACAACCAAACAAGGAACAGGTAATGAAGCGTAGATCACAAATTCTAAGTCTATAAAATCTCAATTATATAAAACCTTGGGAGTATACATTGCAAGATTATAGACCTATCCGTAAGAGTCTTTTAAGTTATCACATAAGTTATTTATATAGTGCCTAAAATACTCCTATAGTATTTTAATGTAATGTACTTAGTATGTTTCAAACTTGTTATCATGTTATAGTGTCATAGAATACTCCTATAGTATTCCAACTTTCATGTTCTGATCTAGAAATCTCTTGTATAGAGTTAGGTAAGTTTTAACATCGTTGCAACACCACATCACTCCCAAGCACATGTCGGTCGCATCTCAAATGAATATAGTTGATCAAGCTATATTGATCCAAGATACGACTACATAACTGCCTAGGTTTGACCATAGTATTCAACCTTTAAATACTTATGTTCTGTTCTTCTTGTGATACTTGTTCTAGTATGTATACATGTATAAGCAAGTAGGTATATTTTTATAACATATTGTTATATTCTTAAAATATATTATTATCCAGATCACTTGAGCCCCATTGTATTTATAGTTGTATATCTTTTATCGGTTGATATACTTAGTTCACTATAAACAATGCTCTGATACCAATCTGTCACACCCCAAAACCGGAACGACGGACACGTTCTGGGGTAGAGGACGTCATGTTTAGTATCAAAAGACATGCATCATAGTAATCAAAATAATAAACAACCATTACATTAGAAAGAAAGTGTTTACAATGTGTGTGTTCACGAAACATAGAATATATACGTAAATACAAAATAAAAGTTGAAGCTATTATGCTCCATCTTCTGAATTCCCGGAGCGAGTACCTGTCTACTAGTCTCCTGAGAATACAAGTTATTTTGAAAGAGTTGATCAGCAATTAAGATGGTGATTTCATAAGATTTTAGTGATGTAAGTATATTGTAGAAAGCTTAGTAAGATGTAGTAAGTTGTAAGTTTTGTTTAGAAAAGTTTGCATGTTCCTCCAGAAAATCCTATTTTTCCTGCTTTAATGAAAGATAAGTAAAAATGACTCTACAATCCTTTACATGAGTATTAAACGGATAACAATTATAAAAAAACTCAGAGTAAACAAACAATTGATTGTGTGTATCTGCCCTAAGCCCACAACCAAACAAGGAATAGGAAATTAGGCGGATGGCACACATCCCATTGGTTGTTAGATCATTGTTGGATATAACCCTGGTGTATTCACTTGGCACTCACGGAGTTAACTGTAATAGTTCCTTTATATTTTATGAAAAGATTCTTTAAGAAAACCCTTATTTCTTATAATAAAATAGTAACCACAGTGGTTCCTTCTATAATCACTTAGTTTATACTAGCTATATATAATCTAATATCGAACAGATAGTTAATTGGGTGGATCTACCCTAAGCCCACAACAAAACAAGGAATAGGGAATGAGGCAGAAGACACACATCTAACTATCTATTGGGTATTAATTATATATAACACTAATGTAAAAACTAAGGTGTTATAGGATTAACCACCTAAGGTCCTTTAAGTTATACTGGTTTAATAAAATGGATTAAAGCCTTTACTGGTAAATTTCTAGTTTTGTATACCAAAAGTTCTAATTTGAAAAGTATGGTTTGTACTAGAAAAATGTGCATTGTATTAGTGTCCTATGACTTGACCCATACCTGGTACCCCTTATGATGACTTAATGTATACGGAACATATATATAACTAAGATCGAATGGATACTAGGCTGGGTGAATCCGCTCTAAGCCCACAACCAAACAAGGAATAGGAAATGAAGTGGAAGGCACACATCATATTACCTGTCGGATCCTATTTATATATATCCCTTGATGTATACATTAAGGAATCATAAGGTTAGCATTATGGTCCCTTTCTACTGAATTTTCATGTCATGAATAAGTTATGTATCTTATTTATTATCGTCGGGTACTTTGTAGATGTACCCTTAATAAATAACTTAGGTTGGATATAACTATCACCTTGTGCCTGCTAACCCTGGTATATGAAATCGTATTGGTGTCACCGCAAACTCGGAAAGATATCTTATTATGTTTTATCACCTCGTGCCTGCTAACCTTGGTACGTGAAATCGTACTGGTGTCAACGCAAACCCGAAAAGATATATTAACATGTTCTTTCCCGGTACTTTTTATAGTATATTCCTCTTTGTACTTGTTATAGTATGTTCCTCCCGGTTTCTCTTTATAGTGTGCTCTAGTATGTAGTATGAACTGAACCTCTAAACTATACCCCTTATAGTTTACTAATGTTTTACTTGAACTGTTATTGCAAAGACTCATTTTACTACTAAGTTATGCTTGTACTTTAAAATGAAGTTTTGTTAAACTAAAAGTAACATAACTTTAAAAGATTTTTTGAAATGTTTTGATCACTTATAAAAGACATAAGCAATCTTTTGAAAGATGTTTATAACAAACATTTACACAATTATCATTGTTTTCAACTTGTATCCCCCCCCCCCCCTTTAAAAGCATTTAAAATAGTTTAAAAGATTGATTATGGGGTATGAACTCACCTGATGTGGGTGATTCAAACGAATGTGTGTAAGGATGAAAAGTTCCACGGATGAAGTCCCGAGACTTAACGAGACCTAATTAACATATGATGGCATATATTGACATAAATATAGTGTTTAGAAGCAACCAAATGCAAGGAAACACATCACGGGATTAGGAAACACTTTAACCAAGTGTTAGAATCACATGTGATTCATCAAAGGAAAGTGGAATGGCACTACCATGAGTTTACGGCCAAGGGAGTTTAAGACCGTAAACTCATGGTCAAACATGCATATGAGTGTGTTTTAAGATCCTACAACATCGATTAAGGGTCAAGGTCTAAGGCTTGGTTAAATAGAAGAGCTTAAGGTCCAAACATGCAACAACATGGAGTTTACAGCCAAGGGAGTTTACGGCCGTAAACTCCTGGAAATCATCCACCAATTGCTGTTCCAGGTAGTAAGGCTTGTGATTTTACTAGTTAACAGGTGTATGGAAAGGATAATTACGATTTAGAAGCCTTAGAAGGTGTTTTCAGCCACCAAGAACAAGTGTGTGTTCTTGGTGTTCTTGGTGAAAGTTGAAGATTATGAAGATCTAGAAGAAACAGATGTTTTCATGGATGAAATCAAAGAGTGATTCATGATTAAGAAGGATAACAACAACTAGGGTGAAGAACACTTACGTTTTTGAAGATCTAGGATGAAGAACTCGATGATACTTGAGAGAGAAATGGAAGTTCTTGAGGTGTAAGTGAAATAATGAAGAAAGTTGAAGGATATGAGACTATAAAGGGGGAGTTTACAACCCTAGTTGAGTTTACGGCCGTAAACTCCATGTTTACGGCCGTAAACTCCACATGATGGAGTTTAGGGCTTGAGTGTTGTTCAATGAATCTAATAGGTACTTCCTAACACTCATTCTTTGAATGTACTAGGCTCAGAACCCTTCAAACAGACTCTAAACTGTGCTAAATGGTAGTAGAAATGAGTCTAACACTCAGTTGAGTTGACTAACTGAGCTTTCAAAGCAAAAAAATTTCGGGTTGTCACAGTCACTACTAGAAAGTGTTAGATTCTAAACTATCATGCAATGATTCTTTAGTAATGTCTAGGTGTAATATTCCTTTGGAGATTGTTACAAGACAATTCCATGGAAATGAAGTTTAAAATTCAAAGTACATTCCTTTGAACATCCTTTTTGCATAAAAGTTTCTAACTTTCTCATTTATATTTTAGGGAGGAATACAAGTATAACACAAGGAAATTTGCGTTAAAAATACAAACCATTATTTATGTTGTCTTATATTTAATGTATGTTTAATGTAAAAATATCAAATATACGAAACGACATTACTACCAAATTTATAAACATTTACATGCAAAGTTGTTAAAATGCAATGGTGTTCATTTTATCACTACATACATTTCAAACTATAATAGGTATAGTTTGGGGAATCATTGACGTTATTTTACCCTTTTGGGATCTAGAAATAATTATATAAAAGTATAATTATTTTCAGGCTATACAAACACTATGAAAGGGTAATACTTATTTATAACAAAAGGGAGTTTTCATTTCATTTGACATGAACCTGTTAATGAATAATTATTTATAACAAAAAGGAGTTTTCAGACTATACAAACACTAGAAATAATTATTTTTAACAAAAAGGAGTTTTCATTTCATTTGACGTGAACCTGTTAATGAATAAATTTGTGAGACATTCGGCTTTACATACTTTAAAGTACTGCATTAAACTCTTGTAATTGTAGCCAAAATTTCTTGTAGGGAGAGCGTGATACTTGTGTATAGATCTATACGGGACTGACAATCCTACACGTAAATTGTTAGTTACAGTTAGACCGACAGGGTCTGGGGTGGCAAATGTCATAACATTTCCAACGCTTGGAAAAAACGTCGATACAGGCCGACTTGCTCATATTATGGTTATAATAACTCACATGGGGTATTAAGAATACATATGGTTTACAAGGATTAACAAACACATAAAACGAAGTTTTATTTATATAAAACTACAACATACTATTACAAGTACAGGAACATTCATACGTTTTCAGGTCTTAGGGTAGCTAAGTCTACAATACATTTTACAAGAAAATATTGGATTTTCTGGAAATCACACTCTATCGTTTTACAAGGAAAAACGACATATTTCTCAAATAAAACTTTTGTGAACTCATCGACTTAATTGTTGACACTCTTTTCAAAATTACTTGTATTTTCAAGAAATCAGTGAACAAGTAACCAACCACTCTTGAGGACAAGATGCTAAGGTGTTAGTTCAAAACTCATTTTGTCATCATACTGTAATTTATTTGGAAACATGTAACATTATCAACAATGTAACCTTTTAAATTATATTAATGATGGTTTTGTTTGCTTTCTTTACTACTATTCAACTATTATGATACTCCACATGAAGTCATTCACCCCTAGGACGTTTCCGCCGTTCTGGTTAGGAGGTGTGACAGATTGGTATCAGAGCGTTCTTTATAGTGAATTAAGTATATATCGAACCATATAAGATATACAAACTATAAATATAATGGGACTAAAACTTTCTGACTAAACGATTTTTCAGTCAATTATACTTTTAAAAATAAAATGATATTTTTATGAAAAATATAAGTACATGCATACATGTCGGTATAGTGTTATAGTTAGGACAATATAAAAGTATTAAAGGATGAGTTGAACACTACAAGTGAAAAAAGATAGGATTAGCCGGTTTCTTGGACTTTTCTATTAAAAAGGTGAAAAAGTCAGGATTTTTTTGTTCAAAAAATAAAATTTATAATTTTATTAAAAATTTTCTCAAAACATTGAGATTTTTCTAGAGATTTCTCAAAAAAAAAAATGTACCACTCTCAATATGGATGGTGATCCATTAAGATTATTTATTATATAAACATGTGTAATTTTAAGATTGAAACTTATGAAATTTGAGTGTAAAACAATGTTATTTTATGTAGCTATACGTGATGAAGGGTTGCAATATTTTATATGTTGAGTTGTTTTTGAAAATTGGAATATTTTCATTTTCAGCTAATAATCATATTTTAAAATGGATACTTCTATTATTATTTACAAATTTCCTTTATTAAGCCTTTAGTAAAGTAAGATGCTTAACCGATGACATACTAATTTTAGAGAAATTATAATAGATCACTAGTTTTCCATCACAATTGTCAAAAAATAAATAAATAAATAAAAATACTTACAATGAAAAAACCTAATTGTATGCAGTTAGGTTTTTAAGGACTCGTCACTTTTATCTATAGAATCAACATGTTTATCACTAAGTCATATGTATCGGAACATTGGCTAGTGATTTTTTTTAGAAAAAACTGATGGGTTTTGGTCATAAGACATCCTATGTGCTCATACAAACCCTAATGCTTGGATCTAGGTTTCTCTATTGTACATGCAAGTTATCCAAGAATATAAACCCTAATTCTAGCATTCAAGTAATCATATTAACATGAGAATAGGTTTAAGATGTTACCTTGATTGTTATGTAGCAATAACAATCCCAAATCTCCTTGTATTGACTTTAGAAAGCTTAGAGTCACAATTGTCACTCCTCTAATGGTTCACAAACACCATAAGCAAGAGGATGAAGAGGAGAGAGGATGGAGGCTGCCCAAAACGTGTTCTAACCCTAGAAGAGTGCTTGTACACATTTTTGGGTCATAAGGGATCCATATATATAGGAGGCTATTAGGGTTATCTAACAAGGAAACCCTAATTGGATGCTTAAGCCCTAAGCAACCCATGGACTCCTTTAATTAGGGCCTTGGACGATTTCCTTATGGGTTTCCCCATAGAATTCGTCCACTCCTTAATTTAAGACAATCCATAGCCCAAATTGCAATTATCCTATAATTACAATTCCAGTCCCTTAAGTTTAATTAATCTCTTTTAGTCACAAAACTAATTACCAATTAATTATTGACTAATATTAATTAAACAATATGATTTCTCCTTTAATATATTATTCTCATAATATATTAATAAATCATATTTAATCCTTTCTCTCCATAATTCATCCTATGAAGTTGCTTTGGTGAAGGCAACCCAAAAGGACCATGCACCATCGGGTCAAGTACATACCAAAATAGTTATGGACTTAGACACTAATCCAACAGTCTCCCACTTGAATAAGTCTAATAACCATTATGCGTATGACTTCAGATCCTGATCTGCAATCGTAGCTTTCCAAAGCCGTTGTCAACTCTGATCCTATCAGATACGCGTGTCCTTAGATAAGCGATCATATATTCCTCCATTCTAGATATCGTATGAGACATGATTTCAAATCATTCTCTTTGTACTATATCTCGATTCCTGATTTATGACGACTGACTAATTGAACAAATCAAATTAGCCCTAGCTCGGCCGAGCATTTACGTTTGTCATCACTAAATCATCGAGGGGCCCAAAGATATCGCTTTTATCCTACTTTGGATAAAAGGAACGGATAAACTTTGATACAATGCTTGCTTGCACTTACTCACCGAATCACACACAACAATATGTTTTATAACACCAAGTTACTAGTGCGTTTACATAATATCAATGTGCAACCGATTTGCAAGATACAACTCACACATCTCAGTTTCAAGAATATAAGATGTTATCGTCTCACCAATCACTTGTGATACAATTCATGGAGTGATCCAAGTGAGCGTGGGTTTAATCCAATGCTCAAATCATATTCATAAGCACTCATGAACGTTGCAGCAAACATTTGCTTATGTCTAATGCTATTTAGACAATCCACATACCAATTCACGACAGTCTTCATTCATATCTACTTCCAACATATGAACGACTGTGGCCCGTTCGAATAATTCGATTATTCTTAATAAATTCAATTATTCTGGAAGTCAAAACATGCAAATGTGAAACACAAGAATAATACTAATCCCATATGGCCTCAAACCTTTGAGTATAAATAAAACTCCTTTTATTTATCACCATACCGATTACTCATTATTTTTCGTTTCGGGTAATCAACTTCTTACTTGAATTATTACACTTGTCCCATGCTCTTAGCATGCACATAATGTTTATTTATGGTTCTTACTTTGTGAAATAGATCAAATTGAACACATTTCCAATCATTCTCATTTCACAACTCCAAATCCTTTTTCATAAGTGTGAGAATATCAAATTCTTGTCACTTATAGAATATGCTAGATTCTAACATTTTATGCAATGATCCATTTGTAATATCACTGCACCAAAGTCACAAAGACTATTGCCAATGAAATTACAAAGTCCTCTATCGGAGATTGTTACAATACAATTCCTCAAAGTACATTCCTTTGAACATCCTTTTGCATAAAAGTTTCTAATCTAGACATAGATTTTCAATATCCAATTCTCAATATGGACACGTTTCCATATTTTCCATATGACAACTCATTCTTAATAGAATCTTATCTATTCGTAATGATGTCGATATGGTTCATTCAATATGGAAACATTTCCATAATTTCCATATGACAACTCATTCTTAATATAATCTTTTCTATTCATAATAATATCGATATGGTCCATCCAATATCATGCTTCCAACTACTCACAAGCGACCAATCATCGTCAAACTTTGGATTGTCCTTTGATAGTTGTTTAATTATTTTAGTCAAAACCAATTCTAGTCCCTTTTCCCTCTAAATGCGCTCGACATTTGAAAAATTTTAGAATGGTCAAACATTAAAGTATTTGCAATCGATCCTATACCCGAAGCGTATGGGACACGACGCATAACGTTTTATTTGCTATGTTCTCAAAATTCGAATTGTGAAGAGGAATGTCGTAATCATAATCAAAATTTTAAAAACACACTATGTACCCTTGACTAAATTTATTAACATTTCTCAACCTAATCCTCAAGTTTTGAAATGAAGCATAATATTCTCTCCCTTAATTATAGCAAAACAACTTTACAACCCTTACGACTTTGCAAGGTATAACTCTTGTTTTCTATAATTAATATTGCCAACTTGCAATACATGCCTTAATAATCATACAATCATAACATTTATGCTCCCACTTTCATGATGATTATTATAAAACATAACACTTATGCTCCCACTAGCTTTGACATGTATTCAGAAACAGCTTAACTTTCTAGAAAATCAATACTTATTGAAATTCTTAAGTTCATGTTTCTAATACTTAGTGCTTTGATAATCTTTTATCAAGGCTTCTTGAACTTATAAACCTTTTCCTTAGATAGTTTATTTGTGCGTCTAAACAATTAAGACTAATTGCCAAACCTCACAACTCAAATTATGGAAAGGGATACCGTAACCATAATCGAATTCGAGAATGCAATTTTACAATCACTATCTTCTTAAAATCTTTCTTAGTGAAAGCATTTCCTCACAATCATTTTCATGAAGGAGGAAATCTTATGACACTTAGATTTTAATGGTGTATGTGTTCCTATCCATGTGAATTTGTTAAAACCAAAGTTCACGACAAATTCAAACTCATATGGACCGAACTTTCTTAATCTTGATTTCTTGCCTTATGGTAGCATCGCTTCCCACCATGTCTTCCAAGTAGTTAAGCAGCTCACATTTTCCTATCAATGTACTTTTCATGGATCAAGGTCCTTGCCTTTTATGCATTCAAATGAGAACTCATAGAACTCACATGCATAATTAACTTAATTGGAACGGCACAGAAACAAAATAATGTCAACACGATAGGTTGTAAACCTCAACTCGTGTGCTAGTGATGATCGATAAGGTTTATTTGATTTGTTCTTGAAACCTTTCAAGGCCATTAAGACTCCCACTGACTCTTTGACATATAAGATTCTTTTGTCAATAACCATTTCTTGACAAACAAATATTCAAGAGTTAGTGTAGCGTTTATCAAAACATTTCATAAATTGGTCCTAGTTGGTCTTTGTCTTATCCAAGACATCACAACTTTCCACATTTGATTAATGTTATAAACCTTCTTAATACTTATCCACTCAATGTCACAATCTTAACTCTAAGACTTGTTTTGGAACGAAGTATGATTTACTTCTTGATTTAACCATTTCTTCAATTCTTGATTCCTCTTCTTAGACATACAATTGTACTAAGACTCACTTAGAGGATCAATTGAGATATGGTTCTTAATCATTAAGACCTATCATAAAGCATAAAAGCTACTCTCCCTTCTTCTTAGAATGGAGAAACTTTTATCTTTCTGCCTACTTGATTCTTCTTATTCGTTTTGCTATTGATTTAAACCCTTTTAATCAATTCACAATTACACTTAATCTTATAAGTATAATCATATTTACTAAACCCTTAGTAAATCATGACGAATATCTTGTTACTCTTATGGTGGACTTGATCAACACGCAACTTTGTGTACTCGATCTCCAAGTCCTTCACTTGACACTTTGTCAATGAATTAGTCTAATTTCCAAAATATGAAATTTCTCATTCATCGTGCAACCAAGTTGCATGATTCCAAGTTTCTGTCCAATTGAAACTTGGGTGATGAGAAACTCTCCCTATTTGGTAAATTCTCGACATTTCCATAAACAACCTAATTAAGAATCAAATCCATTATTGTTAATAATAGAAACATTCAAACATCAATTTTTCATATACGCCATTGCAAGGATAAATAATATAAAATCAAAATTTATTTTATTGCGGAATTTTTTTTCCTTACAATGCAATTCATTGAAAAACTATGCTAATACATCTTTCTTAGCAATCTAATTCTAACTCTAAGTAGTAGCTCAAGAATCTAATCTTTGAGAAATGCGATCGAAATCCATTCCTTCACGGTTAGATTTTGCTTACTTCTTCCCTTAAGCTTCCTTTCTTTTCTTCGATCCTACAAAACATCAATTGTAATCTTATCACACTATGTATTAAGAATCTAGAATAGAAGCTTAAAAGAGTTAATTAATGGATTTTACCTATATTAGAGCCATACGTTTCGACTCTCCCATCTCTTAGATCTCTTAGGTAAATGGGGCAGCTTCGTCTCTAATGCCCTTTCTCTTGGTAATAAAAGCAAATTGACTCTTTTGGAACATGACATGGAACTACTTTAGACATTTCCTTTCTCTTATGATCAAACCTTTCAATCATAGCATGTCTTTCGTTGCCATCGTCTATATCCATAGAGGTCTTGAAGGCAGATTCACCAATCAACTTTGCTTTTCTATTACGCCAAACCATTGCTGATTCAGCAGCAATAAGCATATAGGTGAGATCTATAAGGGTCACGTCGCGGTTCATCATATAGTACTCTCTTACGAACTCACTATACGAGTTAGGAAGTGACTGAAGAACCCAATCAACAGCCATTTCCTCACAGACAACGGATCCCAACATTCTTAACCTATCAATGTGTGACTTCATCCCTAGGACGTGTGCACACACCGACTTTCCTTCTTTATGTTTACTTGCCAAAAGGGCTTGAGTGATGTTGAACTTTTCAAGCCTTCGAACTTGTGGGTTAGGGAGAATAATTGGAGGAGGTGGAGGAAATGAAGCATGATTTCTTGTTCCTCGATCGAATCGTGGAATATCATCTTCATGTGGAAAGCTTGTTCCACAGGATTTTGGAAGACCATAGTTGTCGAACTTTGACATCTACAAAACGGGAGAAAACAAATTCAAGTTAGTTGATTGATTGAGTCCTTAGTAAATCACCCAAATGATATACTAAGGCTAGGACCCAACACAATATTCTACAACTCGGGAGAGGGATGCCGTAACCCAAATTGCAGAACATTTGAAGGTAAGTGAATGACGATTCACTAATTTCCACCATGAAAAACGAAAAAGAAATTTAAGTTTTAAATCTATGAAAACTCCTAGATCCTATGAGATTCATTGAATATTTCAATGGCATGTTTAAATCTCGATATGCCCCTCTTGTTTGTGACTGGGATGCCGAGGATCACAAAGCGGGTGTGAATAACCATGCAAACTACATGGTGCCCTCACATGTTACAGTCACCTATTCGATGTGCCGGTAAACCACAAACGCTCCACCGAACTATGACAAACATTGAGTCACCCTTTGCTACCTTTGCTTAGAACCATTTAGTGTGCCGATAAACCACACACGCTCCACTAACGTCTTCGCAAGGGCACAAAGTTTAATTTCATGGAATTGCATCAATTCACTTTTGCTTAAGTAACTAAGATTGGGAATTTTATGAAAACATTTAGTTACTTTTGTATATCATTATACTTATAATGGAAGGTTTTCATCCTATCCTACCCGTTCGACTAACGACCCTCCACTAGTTAAGAGTGCGGTGGGTAAGAGTGGATACCCATTCAATCGCCATTTTATAGGCAATTTCCTTAAACACCCCTTATAGATCAGCTTCGTGAATGAGGCCTACTAACGGTAAGACTGACTTTTACTCATACATATATATAATGTTAGACTTTTAATGTTATATATAGTATAGGGTGTATTTTACACTTTTAAAATACTATGTGGTCAAATTTAATAATTACACTTTTAATTCAATTAAATTGTTAATCTAAACTTTTATGGATTTATTAAACCTCTTTTAATTATACACCTTAATTAATTAATAAAGCCATAAGGGTGTGATTTGAACCTTTTTTCAAAACAATGCTAGGGTTTTAGAATTTAACATTCCTAATTAAACTTTTAATCAACTTTTAATTTCCAAAACTTGAGGGCAAGTTTTGAAACATTTCAAAACATTATAGTTTAGAATTTAAATATACATCAAAATTAATCTATTAATCAAAATTTAAATTCCAAAACTTGAGGGCAAGTTTTGAAACCTTTTTCAAAACATTAGGGTTTCAACTATTTAAATTTCAAAACAACAAAACTTTTTAGGTTCAAATTTAAACTATAAAACCTAAAGGGGAAAATATGAAACTTTTCAAAGCACAAGGATCAAATAACAAATAATCTAAATTAACATTTAATCACATAATTATCCATATTTGATTTATTTAATGATTTCTTGCAAAACAATTTACCAATTTAATCAAAATAATTAATCAATTATCACATAAGGAAACAAATATTTTATTAATTGATAAATATCTTCAATTAGATCAAGAATATAGTCAAATATATAATAAAATCGGATTAATATTGATCTAATATGATAAGACAACTATCCTTAAGCAAAAACAGCAAGAAATCCCGGTTTTCCTTCCATCTGACCAGCCGACTGCCGAGTCAGGCATGGACTCGTCGAGTCACCTTGGACTCGGCGAGTTCATCTATGGAATCGGCGAGTCCAGCCTCCAGAACACAAAAAAATAGAATTTTTCAAACATATAATGCATCAATACAATAGAAACCAGTCTAGGCTCTGATACCACTGATGGGTTTTGGTCATAAGACATCTTATGTGCTCATACAAACCCTAATGCTTGGATCTAGGTTTCTCTATTGTACATGCAAGTTATCCAAGACTATAAACCCTAATTCTAGCATTCAAGTAATCATATTAACATGAGAATAGGTTTAAGATGTTACCTTGATTGTTATGTAGCAATAACAATCCCAAATCTCCTTGTATTGACTTTAGAAAGCTTAGAGTCACAATTGTCACTCCTCTAATGGTTCACAAACACCATAAGCAAGAGGATGAAGAGGAGAGAGGATGGAGGCTGCCCAAAACGTGTTCTAACCCTAGAAGAGTGCTTGTACACGTTTTTGGGTCATAAGGGATCCATATATATAGGAGGCTATTAGGGTTATCTAACAAGGAAACCCTAATTGGATGCTTAAGCCCTAAGCAACCCATGGACTCCTTTAATTAGGGCCTTGGACGATTTCCTTATGGGTTTCCCCATAGAATTCGTCCACTCCTTAATTTAAGACAATCCATAGCCCAAATTGCAATTATCCTATAATTACAATTCCAATCCCTTAAGTTTAATTAATCTCTTTTAGTCACAAAACTAATTACCAATAATTATTGACTAATATTAATTAAACAATATATTAATAAATCATATTTAATCCTTTCTCTCCATAATTTATCCTATTAAGTTGCTTTGGTGAAGGCAACCCAAAAGGACCATGCACCATCGGGTCAAGTACATACCAAAATAGTTATGGACTTAGACACTAATCCAACAAAAACATCATAAATGGTCCCTGTGGTTTTCCAAAATTTGAAGTTCAGTCCCCGTGATTTAAAAACCTCATAGATGGTCCTTGTGCTTTCAAAACTTTTGACGATTGGTCCTTGTTGCTAACTCCGTTAAGTTTGTCCGTTAACTGAAGGGCATTTTCGTCATTTCACGACCATAGGGACCATTTATGATACTTTCATTTATTAAAAAAAATAATATGCAAAAGGGGTCTCTCTCTCTCTCTCTCTCTCTCAAACCATCAACATATTCCCCTTTGCTCAGCCTCCTAATGATCAACACACACACCGACAGACATACACACACATCGATCTTCTCTTCGCGTACCCATCAGACGAGTGGCCTTCGAGTCGCACACTATGGAGCTGAAGTTGCCTATTAACTCCGATCTGCAAACCTTAATTTCGACGACGGTGGTTTCGATTTAGTTGGGGACGAAACAAGGTCAGTATGATTGTAATGAATGATCTCGTGTAGGAGGTGGTCCATATGCTTTAGGAGTTTCTCGACTACCACCATTGTCCGCCACCACCACCTGCAACCACCTCCATCTCCACATAGAAATCACCGGACTCCACCTGGGTTGAGGGTTTTAAACTTGGAGGAGTTTTCCAGATCTGCACTAGGGTCAGGGTTATTTAGAATGAATTCGTATCTGAAAAGCTAAACATGTGTGGGTGTATATGTGTGTGAATGTTTATGTCAATGTGTTCTTGGGTGGATATGAAATGTGTGTTCATCAGCTCTGGATTTCTTTCTTTCTCTCAAGGACCAATTGATTTTCTGGTTTTTTCTCTTCAAGAACAATCGATTTTATGTGTTTGTTTCTGAACTGAAAATCGATTTTTGACCCCTTCATCAGTTCTTCATCCTTTAAGAACTCCACAAAAAGATACAAAAAAAGGGATCTTTGTGGAAGCTCTCGTTGGTGTTGTATTTCTTGAGCATCGATCCAATGTCTTTTCAACGAGAGAAGACTCTATGAAGAATCCTTTTTGTTATTATTTTTCTTTGGAATTTCGGGGAAGAATCATCGAGGAAGAATGACATTGTCAAAGCGATGATGAGGAAGTGGGGGAAAGAGATGGACTCTGGCGATAGTTAGGCCTGATCCGAGAGAGAGAGAGAGAGAGAGAGAGAGAGAAAGAGGGAGAGAGAGAGAGAGATGGGGTGGGACCCCTTGTGCATTTTTTTATTTTCTTTTTTTAATAAATGAAAATATCATAAATGGTCCCTGTGGTCGTGAAATGACGAAAATGCCCTTTCAGTTAACGAACAAACTTAACGGAGTTAGTAATAAGGACCAATCGTCAATAGTTTTGAAAGCACAAGGACCATCTATGAGGTTTTTAAACCATGGGGACTAAACTTCAGATTTTGAAAAACCACAGGGACCATTTATGATGTTTTTTCTTTTTTTTATCCATTTCATTTTTTTGTCATAATTTTTTTTCTATTTAAAAAAAAAATTGAAAACGTCAAAGTTTTAAAATTTAATGAATTAAATAATCATAGTCATAAAAATTTGAAAATTAAATATTTTTCTAAAAGTTTTTTAGTTATAAAAACCAAAAAAAATAAATAATAATAATATAGAATTTGTTTTATAAAACATAGTTTATATCATTTTATATCACATAACTTTGATTTATAATATTTGGATCAAAGTTAAAAGATATTAAATATTTTAAATCATAATATTTTAGATCAAATCATTCCAAACAAAATAAAATGTTTTTATTATAGATTTTAGTTTATAATATTTTAAATCATAAAATTTTGAATCACTTATTTGGATTATATAAAATCTTTTTTAAATTATAACAAATTAAGGATTATAATCATAAAAATTTCTCTTTACAAACATAGTAAATATAAGAATATCTTAAATTATGTTATATAGTATAAATTTTGCACAAGACTTAGATTGCTACGAGCGGGCAACGCGTTTGTACGTTTTTCAGACATGGCAATCAAAACGGTGTTATAATGCTTTGTACACCTCCTCTTCTCATGTTATTTATTGATATGTTAAGAAATGTTATCAAAGCCACGGGAAATAACGTGAGAATTAACCAATCAAAAGTCTTTATCTCACACACACTCTCTCTCTCTCTCTCTTTCTATATATATATATATATATATATATATATATATATATATATATATATAATTCTCTTTGTATTTTTTAACATGTTATAACATTCATGAGCGGATCCACAATAGAGCCCGAGGTATCCCGGGATACCCCTCAAAAAAATTTCGGTAGTATAATTTTTTTAGAAAAATTTTGTTTTATATAGTGTACATATACATAAAATTAATATGTTTAGCGAGATAATAACACAAGATGTAATTGGTTTAGATGGTTAAGGCATTAAAGGGATCTTTCTGGAGGTTGCAACTTCAAATCTTCTTCCAAACTTTTAAGTTTGAGGTCTCTATTTTGAATCTTGGTTGTTACATTGGTGTATTTTATTTTGTTTATCAGTTTTTAAACTTGTTTTTTAAAATTTTAAAATTGTCTCACATCGACCATAACATGAAACATAGCTCATATACATCTGTTATACAAGCAATGCAAGCTTCTTACAAGTTAAACTTTTGAATGGGTTTGGGTCTAAACCCGAAACCGAGTTTGGAAAACCAAGAAACCGAACCTGGTTTGGAATACCCGTTTATTTTGAACCTGGCTCCGCCATTGATAACATTTGCATACAATTTCCTACATAAATCAAATGGTGTTAAAGATGACGTAACATGCGAGTGGCAAAATTTGAAAATGATAATATATTTTAACATCATGTTCATACCCAATAGCCTTATGAACGATAACACCTTTCATTTTCATTATATTTGGAGACAATAAAAAATGGTGTTTATAATATATATATATATATATATATATATATATATATATATATATATATATATATATATATATATATATATATATATATATATATATATATATATATATATATATATATAAATTTTAAAAACTTTTGTTTTTTAATTTCTTTTAAATGTAAAAAAAATATTGACAAAAATCAAATAACGTAAGGGAGAGAGGAAATTAATTGATTCCACGTAAGGAATGACGAATTTGAAAAAACATCTTTCGTAAAATAAGTTTATTTATTTATTTATTTTGTTATTTTTTTTTTGACAAATAAGGTAAAAAAGTGATTACTTTTACAATTTCTCCAGGGTTTGTTAAATTAAATGGATACAAATAATAGCTTTCCATTTCAATATATAAAAACAAAAAGCTCGACTTTATATTGATAAGAAAAATGATATACCAAAACAAAAATATCAAACTTTGAATAGTGAACAGAGTGGTTACAAAAACAGAAACGTAACTCATATTATCATACACGCATATCTCAATCTCATATCCAAATCAGCATGAAGCTATCATCGCATCAGAATTATGATCGGAAATCCGAGCTCACGGCGTTCGACGAAACCAAATCCGGCGTCAAAGGACTTGTGGACGCTGAAATCACCACCGTTCCCCGTATATTCATCGTACCTTCATCTGAAAAGCCAAACTCCGGCGAACCACCGTCTCCGGAGCTAAATCTCCCGATCATCGATCTGTACGGAATCAACGAAGATCCAATCCGGCGAAAGGAGGTGATCGAGCAAGTGAAGAATGCGTTGGGGAGTTGGGGGTTTTTCCAGATGGTGAATCATGGAATTCCTGATAGAATGTTGGAGGAGATAAAAAAAGGGGTTTTAGGGTTTTTTGAACAGGATAATGAGGTGAAGAAGGAGTGGTACAGCAGAGGGGATCGCAGTGGGAAGCTTAAACTTGTGTACAACAGCAATTTCGACTTGTACTCTGCACCGGTGGCGAATTGGAGAGACACTTTTTATTGCCCCATGGCTCCAGATCCTCCTCAACCACATGAGCTGCCTTCTGCTTGCAGGTTTGCTTTCATTTCCATCATCTTTTCTCTAAACATTGAAATGAAATTTCTTATTCGAATATTGTTGTCGAGTTTTTCGAGTCATAAGTCTTGTTTGTTTTTTATTGTGATAAAGTGATAATAATATATTTGAAAAGATATAGATATTGCATGAGAAAAGTCTTACTTTAGTTATTTTATTAATATTAATAACCAGTTTCTTTTATTTTATTAAATGAAACGATACACTCTATTAAATAACAAAAAGAGAGTATGGGTAACAAACATACCTAAATTGACAAATTGTTATACTCATATGAATCATTATTTTCATTAAACTTTAATCGATCTTTTTTTTCTTTAAAAGTTAATCCAAGTAAGGCCTCGTTTACAAAAATAAACCAGTTTATTATAATTCAACGTTTGGTAAACCATAAAAAATAGTTTATGGTAGCTAAGCTTAATGATAAGTGGTCTTTGTAAGCTAAAAGCTAATTTGTCAAAGAGGGTCTAACTAGCATGGATTTAACAAAAATAAAAGAGCACTTTAGAAAGAAAAGAAAAAACCCTTACATAGAAAAACCGTTGATGTCTTTTATTTTTTAGAAAAACATCATAAATTGTCCCTGTGGTTACTTAAAATCTGAAGTTTAGTCATCGTGGTTTAAAAACCTCATAGCTGGTCCCTGTGTTTTCAAAACTTTTTGACGATTGGTCCTTATTGCTAACTCCGTTAACTTTTGTCCGTTAATTGAGGGGCATTTTCGTCATTTCACACCATAGGGACCATTTATGATCTTTTCAGTTATTTTTTAAAAAAAAGAAAAAACTAAATATAATTATTTAATATATAAAATCTCTCTCTCTCTCTCTCTCTCCCCACATAAACTCATAGATCCATAAGGAGGCTTCCGATTCATCCTTCAAATCTCGCTGTCTCCTATTCCTCTAGTTCACAAAATGGTTACTCAAAACCAAAAGAATCTCAATAAACCCCCAAAAATTGTCTTTGGTCTCCTTTAAATGGAAGCA
The DNA here is from genome assembly GCF_002870075.4 of Lactuca sativa. NCBI lineage: Eukaryota > Viridiplantae > Streptophyta > Magnoliopsida > Asterales > Asteraceae > Lactuca > Lactuca sativa. The sequence goes on from NC_056625.2 coordinate 264,328,183, forward strand.
AATGAAATGCTTCTCCGGAATCGGCTAGGATAGGAGAGTCGGAATTAGGAGTCACTTTTCCAGAAGAGCAATGCTTCTCCGGCGAGTTCACTATGTAGATCCAGAAGTAATAGATATTAGATGGAGGAAGATTTCTTGTTTAAGTTGTTGTCGACGATGGAATAAACGAGGAGGTGTTAACGTTGTTTTAGGAATAACTCACTTTCTTCACAACCCCTACATTTCTTCATAGGCGTTGCATCTCTCTGCCACGACACAATCATCCACCACCACCTACACCTGTTTCCGATTGAGAAAGTTGGTTGTACAATAGATCAATAACCTGAATATTAAGAAGCTGCAGATTTCTAAAAACAACAAAGAACTCAAAAATCAAAAGATATGAATGTGATTTAGGGATTTTTGAAGTGATTTGAATAGAAAATGGAGTTGGATTCCTGTTCGTTGGGTTCCAGATTGTTTAAATAGAAAAGGGAATTGGATTGTCGTCCGACAGTACATAACGAGAGTAAAAAAGGAAAGCAATCGGTTTAGTCGGGTGGCGTGCTGCCTCCGGCGGCTTTACTACCTCAGTTTTTGGAGTCCAACTCGGGTTGACGAGAAGGAAGGGGAACAACAACAACGATGTATGATGGTGGAGTGCGACTGTGAGAATTGTCAGAATAGGCGGTGTCAGGCAGTGGCAGTAAGTAACCGTGAATGTCTTGGTGGCCGGAAGAACAGCTCCACCTCCGGTAGGGAGTTCTTGGTCGTAAATGAAGAAGGCGGAGGGGGTGGAGTTTGTAGAGAGAGAGAGAGAAAGGCTTTTTATTTTTTAATTATAAAAACTATTAAATAAGTATTAAACTATTTTTTTAATTATATTTAGTTTTTTCTTTTTTAAAAAAAATAACTGAAAAGATCATAAATGGTCCCTGTGGTGTCAAATGACGAAAATGCCCTCAATTAACGGACAAAAGTTAACGGAGTTAGCAATAAGGACCAATCATCAAAAGTTTTGAAAACACAGAGACCATCTATGAGGTTTTTAAACCACAGAGACTAAACTTCAAATTTTGGGTAACCACAGGGACCATTTATGATGTTTTTTCTTTATTTTTTTTAATCAAAAGAAAAAACAAATGATAAGTTGAATATTTTTCATTTACATACTTTTTTCATTTAGTTTTATTTACCTTTTAAAATCGTTTAACAATTTAATAATACTTACAATAATATCCGACCGACATAAGTTGTATCATAGAGGTTTTTCAGGTAAAACAGAAAATGTAAGTGCCTTTTGAAAATTTTTTCAAAATAACACCAAATATTAGTTAAGTTTTTTGTTTTTTCTAAGAAAATTAATGCTTTTGCAGAGATATTTTGATGGAGTACTCAAAAGAAGTAATGAAACTTGGAATTAATTTATTCAAATTAATATCCGAGGCTCTTCAGCTCAACCCAGATCACCTCATCAAACTGGGTTGCGCTGAAGGACTTGCAGTCCTCGGACACTACTACCCTCCATGTCCACAACCCGAGTTAGCAATCGGCACCAACACACATACCGACAATACCTTCATCACAATTCTTCTACAAGATGAAATCGGCGGCCTTCAACTCCTTCATCAAAACCATTGGATCAATATTCCGCCTAATCCTAAAGCTCTTGTAGCAAACGTTGGGGATTTATTACAGTTAATTTCAAACGATAAGGTTTTTAGTGCACAACATAGAGTTTTGGCAAATAAGATCGGTCCAAGAGTGTCTGTAGCATCGTTCTTTACGACTGGAGACCTTCAGACATCGATGGTGTGTGAGCCGATTAAAGAGTTGATATCTGAAGAGAATCCTGCAAAATATAGGAGTATAACGGTGAAGGAATATCATGAGCATTTTAACACGAAGGGCCTCAATGGGATATCTGCTCTTTTGCGTTTCAAGATCTAGATATGTATAGAAGAACTCAAAATATTGAAATATGGTATTTGGCAGGGTCGGTCCTGATGAAGTAAATATCCTCAAAGGCCCAGAACGAGCCAGAAAAAAAAAAGACTTTTATCGTTATTATAAGTTTTCATCTTTAAATAAAAATATATCTATAATATGTAATAAAAAAATTGGGCCCTAGACTGTCCACTAAGTTGAGATCTCATTCGTAGATTTTATAAAATTTCCTTTTAGACCTTATTTGATATTAAAATCTTTTTTTATCAGTTAAGTTATTTAACTAAATCTACAATATAAAATAAATGTATTTTATATAAAGTATATAATTTAAATTTAATTGTCAAAACTTCAAAATAAAACAGATTTTAAACATTATATTATAAATCTTCGTGGTTAAATAATAATTTGTTGTTTTTTAATAATTACGCATGTAAAATTTTTAACATGTCTTATATTTTTAAAAGAAAAAAAAGATCCGACAGAAACTTTCAAACCAAAATCAGAAACAACTAAACAATAAAACATGCATACGTGTTTCTTGAATCAATCACGAAATCAGAATAACTAACACTTACCTAACTAGCTTCTATGGCTGCCAAGAAATATATATTGTAAATGTAATATAAGACCAAGAGCAAGAAGCTTCGACTCTACAACGATAAGAAAATTTTGGATCTAAACCTTTTCTTCCTTAGTGGATGCTCTCTAAAGGTAAGGTGACATTTGTAAAGTGATTATATGAACATGCATTCTTCTTACGAGGTGGCCAAATGAATAAGAAACGGTGAATGATTTGAAAGGGTGATTAATTATGTTCCTTATACACCTTTTGGTCAATTTTTTATCACACGATTTAAAATTAAGGTTAATGATATTGTCTCTCACGGAATTTTTTGGGTTTGAACTTATTTTCTGGTTTTATAGGGGCATAAAGTGATTTTTATCAGGTTTAAATTGTCATTTGGCAAATTATGAAAAGGTAACTCGGTTAACTCTTGTAACTCTTGACAGACACTTCTCTTACCCAATTCTCTTGACCCACTTCTCCTTTAATAGCACCGATAACGGTTCTCTATTATTTAGTTTTGAAGAAGAAGACAAAAGCATCACAAATGGAGAGTTTTTCTGCATCTTCCTCCGTATCGTGTTTCATAGCTATCAAACCCAATAAAAACCTTGTTTCCCTGTTGCGCACTTCTATTTCTGCTAGCATTTTCTCATGTTTGTTATCCAATCAACTTCGATGACGATAGATCTTGCTCATAGAGACTCAAATGAACGAACACCTTGACTTGTTGGGGTCACAAAACTAATATGCTTTCTCCTTTTTGTTGACCACCCATTCAGACTCCCATGTGATTAGGTCGCTGGTGGAGGCAGGGAACAAATAGTGTTTGATTCAGATATATCAGCTGTTCGTGAAATGTCCGTTACAGTCTCAAGATTATCAACGAACAAATAGTGCCCGATTCTCTATATCAATTAAAATAAATGGTGTTTGACATTGTTTTTCAAAACAACTTATTGACTTATTGGCTTTTTGAAAAGTCAATAAGTCAAAAAAATGTATGACAAACTCAAAAGCATTTATCAAAAAAAAACTTTTTCATTAGCTTTTAAAAGCAGATTATAAAAAACATATAAAACTTGTCTTGTTGAAACTAATTTTTGGCTTTTTAAGCAAAACAGCTTCAACAATGAAATTTTAAACCAAACACTTTTTAACTTATTAACTTATTGGTTTTTTTCAACATAAAAACTAATCCAATCACTTTTTTTTTAAAAAAAAAATCATTTTACCATCACTATAAGTCAATAAACACTTATGTTTAAAAGCACTTTTAAAATTCAAAAAATAATCCCAAACACTCTGTAAGTAGTTCATCATGCTTAAAACTCTATAAATGAACTCATAAATTTTCAAAAACTCAAAGGAGCCAACACAAGGATAAAAATGGTGTGGAAGAAAGAAGGAAACTTCTGATTGAACAACTTTAGACATAGTAGTTTGTCGGTCTTTTCTCATATTTCTAATTTCTTGATCCTCCCAGATGGCCTATTTTTTCACCACCCTTCTTTCTGAAATATAGGGCTCTTTAAGTCATATCTTAATTATATTACAAGATCAAAGCAATTAAGATAAAGGAGGAGACTCCTCTTTTTGCTTCTTATCAAAACTTTGCATCAATCTACTTGTTGGGGTTGTTGGTGGGTAACGTTTTTAATGGAAGTACTGAAGATGAAGAAAATATAAAACAAGATATGACATTTCAGGTCTATAATTAAGCCCAGAAGACGAATTAATGTGATTATGCAATTATCACCATAGATTGAAGAGCAGATGTAGCAGTAATATGCTTTCCTGGTTCAACATAGATGAAAGACGCAATTAGATTGACAGCAGAGTTTGGGAACTCTTTATATTTTTTTCCAAAGAAAGCTTTTGTAAGCATATCAGGGTTTATACATTGTTGCAAGTGAATGTGACGAATGAGCCCACCAAGGCAACCACTTATGACAATTTGACCACTTCATTGTTTATAAGCCTACATAGGTATAAAATCGATTAGGTATGAATTACAAAAAAACAGGTTAACATCCACTTTATGCCCCCATAAAACCGGTTATATTAGGTATGAACTTTATGCCCCCATAAAACCGGTTATATTAGGTATGAATTACGAAAAAAAAACGTTTATAACTACAATTTTATTGTCCAATAAACATTATTTTGACCTACAATAAGCTGTATATCCGGTTTTCCAACAAATCTTGTTGCTACTTTTCATCTTCAATCATATTCTTAAAGGACTTATCCTCGACCTGTTATTCTATTTAATTGATTTTTTTGAACGTTGTCAACTTCCAATTATTCTATTTAATTGATTTTCTTTGCACATTTTCAACTTCAAAAATCAAAAAACAAAATGTGAAGACATCAATGTCTTTTTCATTCATTTTCATACTTGGTTTTGAAGAGCATCCCTTCCTCGTCGAACTCACCTCCTCCTCACCAAAGTAATCGTCGTTTCATTAATTTCACAAGTGTTCTTTTGTTGTTATTCAAAAACTAAGTTTATAACTATACGATTTAAATCATTATTAAGTGAGATTTATGATCTACTTTAGGAATTAACAATATTTATTTCTTTATTGCCCATTCTTTATTACCATCTCACAGTCAATCATCATTTCCAACGACGAGGTAAACTTATCACTCCCTATTTCTTCTCATTTTCTCTCACAAAAGCCTCACCATCCTCATCATCTTCTTCCATATGAAAATGAAACCATCATTGAAAGAGGAAACCCTAATCTAAAATCATCATCAATACCCATTGTCTTTTACAAATGTAATAATCCTTCAAAAAATTCCCACTCTTTCCATTTGGAATCTGTAGTCTTAGGGGATATTTGGTAACCTTTGAATGGAACCATGTGGATGTCACGTATAAGTCAGTCATCAATTAGCACGTAGGGTGTTGGGTTTAGCCTCCGATTGACCTTTGAATGGACCAAAAACCTTAGAAACTTCATTTGAGGGTTATTTCTTGTAACCGTAAAGAGATTTTAACTATTGAGTCCAACATTTAACAAAAATTACCAAACAATCCCTTAGATTTAGACATTTGGGATTCACAATGGAGATAAATCGAAAATTAAAAATGGGTTCTTTTGGGTTGGCATTTTGTTTTTAGATAGTCAAATATGTATAGTTGAAATGACTATATATTCTTTTATATGTTTTCAAAAATTTGAAAATCACAAATGCTTCTTTGACTTTATGATTGAAGATGAAAAGTAACAAAATAAATCACTAGAAACCAGCCAAACTAATTGTCGTCGGTTAAAATTGTATTTGTCGAATAGAAAATGTCATTTATACATTGATTAAATGTAGAGATGAGATTTAGAACCTGAAAACCGGACCGAAACCGGAACCGTTAGAACCGGAATATGTAGAATCGGTCCGAGTCTTGGGTTTAAATAATGGCTTTTATTTGGGTTCCGGGTAATCCAGGTTTTGGGTTTGTGTAAACGTGGTTTAAAAACCAGAACCGTGTTAGGAACCAAAACCGGTTTCTATGAAAAGTTCAAAACATGCATATCTTATTTGTTTGAGGTCGGATTGGCATGAAAATTTTTTTAGAGTGTAGTTTATAGTTTGTATATGATTTTATAATATAATTTTGTCATTTTTTGAGTTAATATTCATTGACTTACAGTCCCTCAAAGTCGGGATATCAAAATTGGACAAATTATGTTTTTCAGATTTTTTTTGTGCATATCTAATTCGTTTGAAGTCGGAATAGCATGTGATTTTCCAAAATGTAGTCCAGAGTTTGTACATGATTTTAGACTATAATTTTGTTATTGCTCCTTTCATATTCATTGACTTACAGCTCCCCAAAGTTGGGATATCAAAGCTGTGAATTTTCTGTTTTTCAACTTTATTTATATATTTTGTGAAATTTTAAAAATGCATATCTAACTCGTTTGAAATCGGATTTTCATGAAGTTTTTTGCAACGTATAGTTTAGAATTTGTACATGATTTTAAACTATAATTTGTCATTTTTTGTTTAATATTTAATGACTTACAGTTCTCCAAAGTTAGAAATATCAAAGTTGAAAATTTTTAAAGTTCAACCACTAAGTAATTACCAAAAAAATTAGAATTTCTCAGATTTTTCGGTTCTAGACCCACTTTATCCGGTTCCACCCGACCCACTTTAATGTTTCTGGATATTCCGATTTTAGACTCACTTTCCTGGTACCTTACACGAAACACATACCGGTTGATAAGTTGATTTTATGAATGTATTAAATTGTCATAAATATGTTGAATTGGTGCATAATTGTCCAAGAATGACACTACTTTGATGAGTTCTTAAACTTTATATGCAGGTCATTATATACGACTAAAACTGGGCGAAACCTGCAAGAAAAATGAGCAACATGAAGCTAACAAGTATGGGAGACGAATTACTAAAGGAATGAAGAAAAATGGTGTTGAGAAAATTGACCATGCTTCAATGTTTTGGTCATATCTCATGTTCTGGAGCTCCGATTGACATGAATGAAGAAGTTTTGGAAACTAGACAAAATTTCCTACAACTTTCATGTTTTGCGTTTTTGTTGATTCTACCATTTTCATCACCAAAAAGGGGCACCAAAGATGAAGGATGTCCTAGGACGCGTCTAAGACGCCCGCTAGGACACCTACCCGTTTTAGGTCATTTTCAAGTGCAAATCAAGGATGACAGAAAGCTTGTAAAACGCCACGAAGGACACCCGGACGTCCTATATGACGTCTAAGACTCCCTCTATGACATCGACGCATAAAACAGCTCCGAAAATCAGTTTTTCAGCACCTATTTAAAGGAGATTTAACCCTAATCGAAATGGGACTTCTCCCCTGCGATTTTGCCCAGTTTTAACACATTCAAACCTTCTCCAAACACGTTTATGATAACTCTAATCCGGTTTCAAGATGAGAAATCATCAAGTTCATAAGGATTCAACATCAGAAGATTGTTCAACTAGGATGTTCATCATCACCATTACAACTTCAGAATTTCCTTACTTGTCCCTCAAGGTTTTGTTGTTTCAAACTTTGATAATCATTAGGTTATAATTGTTTCATGATTTCAAGTTTGTTATTGGATCTTATTATGCATGTTATTCATTTCATTCAAGTTATTTGTTTTATGAACTCAATGGAAGACTAAACCATTAAGGTTACTTCCGAGAATGTTTAGGATGATTTGATGAACGTGTTTTGATTATTACTTCTATTCCAATCAACTTTGGTTATTATATGTTCTTAAATTTATGATTCCTATTAATGATAATTAAAGATGAGTTTTATTCACGTGTTTAATTTTACAATTAAGATAGTTTATTTTCAATTCACTAATCGTGCCGAATTCATATAGTTTAGGAACTTAGATGATCGGTTGAATCAACATATATTATTCCAAACTTGTAATTTTAAATGCTAAATATTGTAATTTGTAATCACAAGACACAATATAGCCAATCCACTTATTGTTCCTAATCCTTTTAGACATAGGAAGTAAGACAATTAGTAGGAATAACATAATGTGTGCCCAAAATTATTTATTGCATACTAATTGACATTAGTTATGTTTTGATAATTAAATTGGAATTTAAGGAAAGATAAACACGTGACTCTTAATCATCCGACACTGAACCAAAAGTAACCTTATTTTTCTCATTGGTGTTTCTAATTTTTTTTTTATTTATTTAAATCTTAATTTAAATATATTTCGTGACAATTACAATTATTAGTTCTTTTTCATTGACTACTATAACACAAAGTTTGACCACAAGCTCCTCGTGGATTCGACTCTTACTCACCCTAGCTATCTAGTGTGTGTGAAGTTTATTTTTGACCGAGACAACAACATCGATCACCGGTCCTACAAAATCTCGTTAACCGGTTCTCGATTTTTCTGAATCCTAGTCTATCGGTTCTGATTTGGATTCATTCTCATCCCTAATTAAATGTACAAGTATCATAACTTGTTACCTCCCAAAACATTAACCCAACATTAAACTAAAAAAAATATAAAAAAATCTTAATTTCAACAAAATTAGAATATAATCATTTATATTCGTAAAATATACTTATTTAATACATCAGCTATGTATAAAATAAATATAAAAATATTTCAAGTTCTGATTTTTTTTTATCATTAAACGTAGTCAAGTTTGAATGAGTGGTGGCACTTGGCAGCATATTCTCATATATAGACTTTGCATGCCATCATTTTCGCAAAAATCAAAAATGGCTGCTGCCACCGCCTCGGACGTCTCAGGCTACGATCGACCAACGGAACTCAAAGCTTTCGACCAAACAAAAACTGGTGTTAAAGGCCTCGTCGATGCCGGAATCCGCCAAATCCCTCGCATCTTCATCCACCCACCGGAAACCACCCCCAAAACCTCCACAACTTTCGAGATTCCAATCGTCGATCTTGGATCAACCGATAGAGCATCGACGGTGGAGAAGATCCGTGCGGCGTCGGAGAATCTAGGTTTCTTTCAAGTAGTGAATCACGGGATCCCTGTGACTGTTATGGACGAGATGCTTCAAGGAGTTCGTAGATTCCACGAACAAGATATGGAGGTGAAAAAACGAATATACTCGAGAGATTTTTCGAGAAGCGTCGTGTATAATAGCAACTTCGATCTTTACAGTTCCGCCGCCGCGAACTGGAGAGACACATTCTATTCATTTATGGCTCCGTCACCTCCGCCGTCTGATGAATTGTCGGAAGTTTGCAGAGACATACAAATCGAGTATTCAAATCAAGTGATGAAACTAGGAAGCTTACTCTTCCGATTGATCTCAGAGGCTTTAGGGTTAAATGCAAATCATTTACGAGATTTGGATTGTGACAAAGGGCTTGCATTCCTCGGCCATTGTTATCCTCCTTGTCCACAACCAGATCTTACCATGGGTACAACTAAACACACAGACGCTGGATTCCTAACTGTTCTTCTACAAGATGAAATCGGAGGCCTCCAAATACTCCATCAAAATCAATGGATTGATGTTCCTCCAACCCCTGGTGCACTTGTGATCAACATTGGAGACCTATTACAGGCGAGTTTAGTTTTTTGATTTTGACTATCAAAAGTCAAAATTGCAGTCTAATTTTGTTGGGTTTCAATTTTTTTCAGATGATATCGAATGACAAATTGAGGAGTGTGGAGCATAGAGTGGTGGCAAATGAGAAAGGGCTGAGAGTGTCGGTGGCGTGTTTCTTCACCACCGCCTTAGCACCGTCGACGAAGGTGTATGGTCCGATCAAAGAGCTGGTTTCCGATGAGAACCCACCGAGATACAGAGAAACCACCGTTCAGGAGTACTCTCAATATTCTTTCTCTACAGGCCTTGGTGTTCCTCGTTTGGATCATTTGAAGATATAAGCTACTATATGATATATATAACGAACTTAAATTCATTATCAAATCATCTGTATTCACTTATATGAAAATATATGGAGACTTACTTTACTTGTTTACTTGTTTATTCACGAATATAAAGAACATTGTGCAAATATGTATTATAAAATAGTAAGAATTACTAGTGTTTTTTGGGAGATTTTAAGCATCCAATAGCGTCCAAGTCCTTAACATTGCTCACATTCTCGAAGCTAAGCAGTAAGCCAAACCAGTAACTACTTAACCAGTTAGCCAACGTAGGAAGAAAACATATAAAGATAGTAAAGAAGTTCAAACTTATTTTAACCTGAAATTGGTTGGATAAGATAAACGAGTGAGGTTTGACTTCGCCCTCTTATTTTGTATTTTAGTTTATTTATTGTTGTCAAACAAGATAATATAAACACTAATGACAATGAAAACAAACTATGAAGAAAAAATGTTTATATTTGATTTATGAATAATATTATAATTTGAGGTTGAGAGACGCAAAGATTGAAAAGAGAATGAGATGTTGTTTGTTTTTCTAAGGTAAAAATGTCTGCAGTCTGTGGACTACATCTACAGTAGAAGAGATAGACCAAACGTCTACAGTCTGAAAAAAGAAAACTGTTTGTTTTTTAACATCTGCAGCCTGCAGGCTACTAGAATAAACTAAAATCAAATTAAACCAATTTTTTTTTTTTATACTTAAAAGAGTTTTTCAATAATTTTATGATTTTATTATATATAGATAATTAACAAATGTAGATTGACTTTTATGTATTATTGTATAAAAAGTAAAAATAAAATGATACAAATTAACGTATATATTTAATAAAACCAACAAACTTTCGTCACAAAGATATATCTAAACATTGTAATTAACAATAAAAGAATTTAACACGTAAAACGGATTGGAAAAACTTTGATTTTAAATGAAATTTTCAAATTTTTCGTTTTGCCTTTGCAATTAAATCAATTAAAAACTTTATCTTTTTAATTAAATCAATTAAAAACTAGTCATAAATATTTATCCCAAGAAATGAATGCTATTGCATTAAAATAAAGTTTTATAAAATTTGGCACAAAAAATATAAGACAATATTACAATTTTTTTTCATATCTATATAAACAACTCTAACGACCATTATTGAAATTAAATATTTAATTATAAATTTGTCACAAAATTCATGATTATGTCGTCAAACATTTTTTCTTTAGGTATTGTATTTTTTTTATCCAAATTGTTTATCTTAGATAAAGTTGAAATAAATCTAAGTTAAAAATACCTAAGATATATGTGTTTTTATGTTAGAAGATGTCTGAAGAGGATTGAAAACTTTGGTCTACATCTGCGCCAAGAAGAGGGCATTCAGACATTTTTAGGTCTACAGTCTTCAAAAAAACAAACAATATGCGAAGTCTAATGTCTGGGCATGATCTGTGCGACGCAAACAGAAGAGGCCAAGAAGATTTACAGACAAAAAGCAAACAACACCTGAGTTCCAATCAATTAAAATGATAGGTGTTATAGATTTTTTTGTCAGGAAAAATTAAGATGGATTTTGAAAAGTGTGATGAGAACTGTTGAGAAATATGGTTATTTTCTAATATTATTTGAATCTTAACTTGGAAAGGAAAAACATGGAGTCTTAATGTAACTTGGTATGGTCATTGTGGGTTTGAAGTCCAACTTAATATTGAAACAGTGACTGTTGAATATCTGAGTGAAAGTTGAAGTATCGTGCTGCAATATACAAAAGATGGAGGTTATTGTAGCTAACCTGTGAACTTGTTGGACTAATTGAATGAGTCTAAAAATCAGAAGGGTTGTATTGTAAAATTGAGAGTTCAAATTAATGTACGACAATTAACTCCCTTTGTCTTTTTCAATATTCATTAGATCTTCTTTATACTTTAGTTTTAGTTTTTTATATTTTATCAATTAGGTTATGTACTCTATTATTCTCTCTTGTTCAACTGCTAGGGTTTGCAATTAGGGTTTCAGTTCTTTGTTGTTCAATAGAGTCTATAACCTTGATTTGTTTTTTCTTATTATTTAGTTATTTCGGTATGAGTATGAATGTTATGAGTTTTGAATTATAAGTACATGAAAATAATTTGATTCTTCTAATTAATAAAGAACTGATTGGGTTGGAAATATAGTTTTGAACTTCTTTACAAGAATGTTTTTTAAAAACAAAAACAACTTATTATTATTGATAAAAGTGATTTTTAAACAAACACACCTAACACTTATTCTAACTTAAAGTGATGGTAACGAACTAATAAAATAAATATTTCAAAACTCAATCCCAAACATATCAATCCTAAGTAATTAGATAGTTAAATAGTTTATCTAGAAATTAAAAGTAACTATCAAAATATTAAAAATAAGAGAATCACATAATTTGTAGGAATTTTCTAAAAACTATTGAACACTTAAAAGTTGAAGCATATAAGATTTAAACCCAAGACAACTTCATTTTAAGGGATTGTTTGATAAGCCTCTTACCGAATCCAGTAAAATGTGAAAATCTGATTCGATCCAATAAGACTGTTTGATACTACCATCTAATGGCTCTTACTCGGTCCTAAGATATCTGATTCGGTGATATGAAAAAAAGATGCAGACTAACAAAAATCCTTTTTATGCTCTTATTCCAAAATACGCCCGCTCCTTCACACCTCTCTTCCTCGTCACTTCCTCGTCACTGATGAATGAACTTAGTCCTCAAACATCGGCCTCTATCCCCAGCGTCATCATTGTCGTCGTCCTCCCCAGGATCGCCTTCCTTCATTGTTAGTTTCTTTTTTTTTTATTGATTGATTTCGATGAAGTGTTCAATAAAAAGATTTTTGATTTCCAAATCGATTTTTCATAGGCTTCGCAACAACAAGATAACCTGTATGCCGATTTTTCATAGGCCTCACAACAAGATAACATGTATGAAGATGTATGATCTATCTATGATTGTTTGATGGATTAGAGGCAGCCATAGCTTGGATTGAACAACGAATTCATCATCAATGAAGGAAACACGATGTCCCCAAATAGTTGATTCTCAATGTTAACTTTGGTTTAGAAACAAACCCATGTTCCCAGAGATAAATGGGAGTGTAACTTCCCAGAAGATTGATCCAAATTGATCTTTCTCAAATTCATCAATAGTTGAAAGAGATTCATCATCTACAAAATTCCATATCAAACTGTTGTCATAAAAAGTGATGTCAATGTGAAGGTAACAAATCTTGATTTCTTGAAGTATTCAAAATTCCATATCAAAAATTTTCAAACAATTTTTCACATTTTAAAAACATATTTTCATTCATAAACATTATAAAATCTCATTGTTTCACATATCAATCCATATATCACAACCCAAGATCATAACGTATAAAAACTCCTCTAGTGTGTAATGATCATGTTGGTGCCTTCCCGCGATCCTCACTAGTACCTGAAACACATAACACCAAACACTGCAACACATATTAGCCACTCAAGGCTATAACTCTATATGACCCTCTGGTCAAAGTGTCTCAGTGGAACCCTCCAGTCCTAACTCTGTTGACATTCGGTCCTAACTCTATAAACTCTGAATCACATATAGCATAGAATCACATAGATAACACATAGCATATAATATACTCTGTCACATAACTCTAATTACCACTTTAGGTAAGTATAGTGAGAATACTCACCTCGGGTAACTCGGTAAACCTCCATCTCTGAAATACTGCACTAGCCTCCGCCTAATCACATAAATAATTACTCTAATTAATACAACTTCTAAGGGCTAGGCTAACCCCTCTCTATAAGTTCACTAAGAAGGGTAAAAGACCATTCTACCCCTCTAATGGTTCATAAGTCCAAACACTGACTAAACCCTAAAAGTCAACAAAAGTCAACGGTCAAACTTTGACCAGACTTGTCGAGTGCACTCAGGCGACTCGGCGAGTCCATACTGATCCTATGAATCCCTCCAAGCCCCACTTGGCACGACGAGTTTCCTCTCCACTCATCGGGTTACTCAGCAACGAATTGCGGGGCAACCCCGACTCGACTCGTCGAGTCCACTTATGAACTCGGTGAGTTGCTCCCATGACAACACTCATCTGACCTCTTGAGGTCAGATCTGCTTCACTAATCTATAGATCTGGCTCCCCCATGACCAATAACCACGTAAAGGTCAAATCTTGCAACACATGCAATGCTCCCAAGGATTATTTTGGTGAAATCCCCTCTAACATGGCAACCTATACCCATTTCCTCCATAGAACCACAAAAAGCAGAATGGTTCATGCTCTCTGGACCTCAAAAGGTCTAGATCTAGAGTTTATCACTCAAAGGGACACTATACTCAACTAAACAAGCCATAAAAGGGTATAGACAATCCTAAATTCAATGCCCATAAGCAAAACAGAAGGTTAGGATCGAATAGCTACCTCAAACTTGAAGATCCCAATTGAGAACCCACTGAAATGCAATCCTCTTGACCTCCCCTTGCTGGAAACACTTTATCCTTTGTAAAAATCACACTAAAAATGATCAAAAAGGCTCAAACTCTCTCACAACTTGCTCACAATCGCTAGGGTATCTCTCTCTGGACTGGTAGCCGCAAATGGAGGCCATAAAGGCCTTTAAATAGGGCACAGACCCCGAGAATTAGGGTTTCAATCCACGACGCGGACTCGTCGAGTCCACCCTTTCCGAATCGCCGACTCTGTTCATTAATCCAGTCAGCAATCGCGGTCCTACTCGACGAGTATACGACTCAACTCGTCGAGCCCCTCTCTTTTTCTCAAAAAAATAAAATGATAAAATATAATACCTGGGAATCTGGATGATACAATTCTCCCACACTAGAATCAGACTTTACCCTCGAAGTCTTACTCCGCAACAACTCTGGATGCTGCTCACGCATCTCCAACTCTGGCTCCCAAGTCAGCTCGGACCCTCTCCAATGTTGCCACTGGACCTGCACCAGGGGCACCTCCTTGTTCCTCAAAACCTTGATCTTCCAATCCACAATCACAACTGGCCTCTCCACATAATTTAGGCTGGCATCCACCTGAATATCCTCCAATGGTACCACCACCGACTTGTCGGCTATCCACTTCCTTAACTGAGACACGTGGAAGGTATCATGGATCTGACTCAACTCCGCAGGTAGCTCTAGACGATATGCTACCCTACCTACCCTCGCAGTCACCCTGAATGGACCGATGTACCGGGGCCCCAGCTTGCCCCTCTTCCTGAATCAGATTACTCCTTTCCAAGGAGATACCTTCAGGAGTACGAAATCCCCCACCTGAAACTCGAGCTCGGATCATCGCCTATCTGCGTAACTCTTCTGGCGAATCTGAGCTGTCAACAACCTCTGTCTGACCTGCTATATTTGCCCAGTCGTCTGAAGCACCAACTCAGTGCTACCCATCACTCGCTGCCCGACTTCTCCTCATCATATGGGAGTCCGACACCTCCTCCCATACAAAAACTCAAGAGGAGGCATGCCGATACTCGAATAGTGGCTGTTGTTATAAGAAAACTCAGCTAACGGCAAATACGTGTCCCAACTTCCTCCGAAGGCCATCACATATGCTCGCAGCATGTCCTCGAGCATCTGAATCGTCCGCTCACTCTGACCGTCCATCTGTGGGTGGTAACCGGTACTGAAATGCAGCCTAGTACCCAACTCCTCATGGAACTTATTCCAGAACCTGGAAGTGAAACGCACATCTCGATCTGACACAATCGAGATCGGCACACCATGTCGCGATACCACTTCCTTCACAGAGACCTCTGCCAGCCTCTCTGCGGAAGAGCTCTCATTGATAGCAAGAAAATGAGCGGTCTTTGTCAGCCAGTCGACGATCACCCAAATTGCATCGACACCTCTCGCAGTCCTTGACAATTTGGTGATAAAATCCATGGAAATCTATTCCTACTTCCACTGTGGAACCTCAAGTGGCTGCAACTTGCCATGTGGACACTGGTGCTTGGCCTTAACCCTACGACAGGTCAAGCACCTCTCTACAAACCACGCCTCGTCCCTCTTCCTACAGAGCCACCAATAGTCTCTCTTTAGGTCCATGTACATCTTAGTGGCCCCGGGATGGATCAAAAACTTCGACCTGTGCGCCTCCTCCATCAAAATGGTACGTGCCCCGCCCTCAAATGGCACCCAAATCTGGCCCTGGAAGGTCATAAGCCCTCGGCTATTGGCAATGAAATCAGATACTTGCCCGATCACCCGCTCTCTCTTGCGGTTCTCTGGTCTCATGGCCTCTACCCGGGCCTCCCGAATGGTGTCCAACACTGGAGTCATCACTGTCAATCTCAAACAAACATCTCGTAATGGGGCACTCCCCGCCCTGCGACTCAGAGCATCGGCTACCACATTAGCCTTGCCTGGGTGGTACATGATCTCACACTCATAATCCTTTACCACATCCAGCCATCTCCTCTGGCGCATATTCAGGTTGGGCTGATCCATCAGATACTTCAAGCTCTTGTGATCCGTGTATATGGTACACCGGACCCCATACAAATAGTGACGCCAGATCTTGAGGGCGAACACCACAGCCCCCAACTCCAGATTGTGAGTGGGATATCTCATCTCATGAGGCTTCAATTGCCTCAATGCGTATGTTATCACATGACCTCTCTGCATCAGCACCGCACCCAATCCTGATATCGACGCGTCACAATACACCACAAAATCCTCCATCCCTTCCGGAAGGGCTAGTCTTGGGGCTTCGCATAATCTCTGGCGAAGTGTCTCGAATGAGGCCTGCTGCTCTGGGCCCAACTGAATGCTACACCCTTCCGGGTCAACTTGGTGAGAGGAACAACAATCTTGGAGAAATCTCTAATAAATCTCCGATAATAGCCGGCCAACCCCAGAAAACTCCTAATCTCTGAGGGGGATCTCAGCACCTCCCAACTCATCACTGCCTCAATCTTGGCAGGATCGACCAAGATCCCATTCTGGTTGATGAGGTGTCCTAAGAACTGGACCTCTCGTAACCCAAAATTGCACTTGGAGAATTTGGCGTAAAGCCTCTCCAATCTCAAAACTCCGAGGATCTCCCTCAAATGCTCCTCATACTGCTCTCTGGATCTCGAATACACCAATATGTCGTTAATGAACACGATCACTGAACGATCCAACATCGGCCTGCACACCCTGTTCATGAGATCCATGAACGTCGCCGGTGCATTGGTGAGCCCGAAAGGCATCACCACGAACTCGTAATACCCATAACGAGTCTTGAACGCAGTCTTCTGGATATCCTCCTCACGCACTCTCATCTGATGATATCCAGACCTCAGATCAATCTTGGAGAACCAAGACGCTCCCTGCAACTAATCGAACAAATCATCGATCCTCAGTAAGGGGTAACGGTTCTTGACCGTTGGCTTGTTCAACTCCCGGTAATCAATGCACATCCGGTGTGAACCATCCTTCTACTTGACAAAAAGGATCGGCGCTCCCCACGATGAGCTACTCGACCGTATAAACCCCTTTCCCAGCAGCTCCTGAAGCTGCAAGGATAACTCCTGCATCTCTGGAGGCGCAAGGCGATAGGGCGCCTTGGCTATAGGCGCTGCCCCCGGAACCAAATCGATACTAAACTCCACCTGCCTCTCGGGAGGCACACCCGACAACTCCTCGGGGAAAACATCCGAAAACTCACGCACTATCAGGACCTCATCGACCGAACTCGGTGTCTCTGCACCCACTCTCGTATCAACCACATAAGCCACAAACCCGATACTGCCTCTGCACCCACTCTCGTATCCACCGGACTACTCGATCACCGTGTGCCACTTAGTGTTTCTTCAACTAAGTCAGGCTTACTATGCTTCCTCTGCGATGTACTAACAACTTGGAAAGCAAGAGACAAGGATTAAGAATTACTATAAATGAAAGAGAGTTTCTATTATACGAGTTCAAGAGATTACAAGGCAACTTCCAATGATCTTGGAACAAATGGCTACACCCCTGTTTTGTAACGTCCCAAAAATACAACCCAAAATTTTTTGTTTTAACATTACTAAAAGCCACAACATCAAATGTTATATAACAAAACCATGCATCGCATGTCTCAAAATTCCATAATAAATGTATCAAATCAAACTGAAATCAATATCATATCAAAACGTCTGAATAAAACTCCCAGGATAAAACTGTAACTGTGGTGTGTGCCATGCCATCATCCCGAGCTCTTACCCTTTCTAGCAGAAGTACCTGAAAGCTGAAACCAAAATGGAAAGATAATAACACGAAGCTTAGTGAGCTCCCCTGAACTACCACATACCATACAATAACGTATAAGCACATACTGGGCCTTGCCCACTACATCGGACCAAATCCGGAAACTGCATCGGACCGAAGTCCGGAACTAGCCAGTGCCTTGCCCTCTGCATCAGACTGAAGTCCGGAAACTACATCGGACCGAAGTCCGGAAACTGCATCGGACCGAAGTCCGGAAACTAACCTGGGCCTTGCCCTCTACATCGGACCGAAGTCCGGAAACTGCATCGGACTGAAGTCCAGAAACTGACTGAACATAGCATAGCATAATCATAACTACTAGCATAATCACATATACTGCATACTGCATCGGACCGAAGTCTGGACCACATAACACAAAGACATGATTGAATCACAAAGACATCAAGCACACTGAACAACTACATCGGACCGAAGTCCGGAAATACTGCTGACTAAACGAGCCGGCATTGTAGCCATAGACCCGTTCCTATTGGAAGGAAACTCACCTCGTAACGTTGGCCCCTGAGATGCTAGATCTGAAACTGTCTGACTGCTGCTCCGGAACTCCCCGGCTACAAATCCCATAAACACTAAATCAAATGCTGATAAATAATCTCATGGTAAAATGACTATTTACCCTTGTCAAGTCAACTTCCCGGTCAAAGTCAACTTTCAGTTGACCGGACTCGCCGAGTTGGGCCGCCAACTCGCCGAGTCCCTATCATCCATTCTAATCCTCTACCAGCTTCTACTCGTCGAGTTTGGCAAAGAATCGACGAGTTCTTCTTCGATACTAACATCGAGTCTAACTTCATCCGACTCGCCGAGTTGTATGAACAACTCGTCGAGTTCCCTTTCAACAGAAGAACACACCCAGTCTATGACTCGCCGAGTCATATGAACAACTCGTCGAGTCCTCCAGCTTCCAGATCCAAGTCTTAACTCACTGAGTCCTTACTCTACTCACTACTACTGAACCGAGAGTCTAAGACTCGCGACCCGACTTGTCGAGTCAGAAGAACGACTCGCCGAGTCCTTTGCATGCAGATTACAAACAATCGATTCTAATCAACCTTAGTGCATCCAATTCGTATATCTAAGCTTCCAGGACTATCTGAACACGTAAAGTTGCTAACTTTATGTGTATCTAAGATGCAATGAAGCAATATCATTCATACTTCACTATTATGGGGGGTTACTTGACTAAAAAAAAGCCATGGCTGCCAAAAGGTGGTCTCCTTGAGCTTCTGGAGCTCAAGAGAGGCTAGATCTGAGATATGACTCGATCACAAGGCTTTATCACAAAGGATTTGGGGTTTTTGAGCTTAAAACCAACAGTTTGGGGACAAACTAGATCTATCAGCACAATAATCAAGATGGAAGCTTTATTACCAAAAGGGATGGCCAAAGAGGAGTGTATTCTGGATCTACTTCTTCTTCCTTGAGTTCTTCTACCTTCTCCTTCTTCTCCTTGTTCCAAAATGCACCAAAAGTTCCTTCAGAAGGCAAAGATCACTCACACACACTATTAGGAGGCTAAGGTTTCAGGAATAAGTCTCTGGGAAGTGAAGGAGGCTGGTTTGGGGCTATAATGACGTTTAAATAGGGTGTAAACCCTTAAAATTAGGGTTTCATCCAGACTGGCAGACTCACCGAGTCCGAGAATATGGACTCGTCGAGTCGCCAACTTAAACCGCGTGAAAATCCCGCCTCTACTCGACGAGTCGGGCTACGGACTTGTCGAGTACCCCTTAAGAAATGAAAATTACTTTATTTAAATCACATACCAGAAATAGGGCGTTACAATTCTCCCCCACTTATCTTAGACTTCGTCCTCGAAGTCTGCTACAGCTGAATCCAAAAATAACTCTGGATAATGCTCCCTCAACTCCTCCTCGGTCTCCCACGTCCACTCTGAACCCTTTCGGTGCTGCCACTGCACCTTCACTAGCTAGACTACCTTGTTCCTCAAGGTCTTCGTCTTTCAGTCTAAGATCGCAACTAGTCTCTCAATATAATTCAGGCTGCTATCAACCTGAATATCCTCCAATGGCATGACCGCTGACTCGTCCACTAAACACTTTCTCAACTGGGAAACATGGAAAATTTTGTGGATCTGGCTAAGCTCTGCTGGAAGATCCAACCGATAAGCAACCCGAACCACCCGGGCCGAAATCCTAAAAGGAAAAATAAACCTGGGGCCCAGCTTGCCCCTCTTTCGGAACCTGGTAACACCCTTCCAGGGTGACACGTTCAGGAGGACCATATCACCCACCTAAAACTCCAAGTCCGAACGCCTCTTGTCAGCGTAACTCTTCTTCCGACTCTACGTCATCGGTAATCTGCTAGGGACCTACTGGATCAACTTTGTGGTCTTGAGCACCACCTCGGTACTCCCGATGAGTCGCTGACCGACCTCGCCCCAACAAATCAGGGTCCTACACTTCCTCTCGTAGAGCATCTCGAAAGGAGGGCGGTCAATAATAGTGTGGTAATTGTTGTTATATGAAAATTCCGCTAATGGAAGATACATATCCCAACTGCCACCGAAATCTAGGACACATACCCGAAGCATATCCTCAAGAGTCTGAATCATCCTCTCTCTCTGCCCGTCCGTCTGGAGGTGGAAAGCGGTGCTAAAATGGAGATGAGTATCCATCTCGTCATGAAACTGCTTCCAAAACCTAGAAGTGAAACGGACGTCTCAGTCTGACACTACTGAAACAGGCATTCCATGTCGTGCCACTACCTCTCACACATAAATATCGGCTAGCTTCTCAACTGATATACTCTCGTGGATCGGTATGAAATGTGCGCACTTGGTTAGCCGATCCACTATGACCCAAATCGAATCGACTCCACGCGCGGTCCTGGGAAGCTTAGTAATGAAATCCATAGTGATATCCTCCTATTTCCACACGGGAATGTCTAACGGCTGCATCTTGTCGTGGGGTCTCTGATGTTCCACCTTGACCTTCCTGCAGGTCAGGCATCTCTCCACATACCAAGCCATGTCCCGCTTCATGCAGGGCCACCAATAATCGGGTCGAAGATCTCTGTACATCTTCGTCGCCCCTGGATGGATGGAGAATCGAGACTTGTGGGCCTCATCCATCAACACCTGTCGTACTCCTCCCCAGTACGGCATCCAAACCCTCCCATGAAGGGTCAACAATCCTCGACTGTCATAATCGAAAGAAGCTACTCGGCCTATAATCCTCTCATACTTCTGTCTCTCCTCCTTTAGGCCCTCAACTTGTGCCTTTCTAATCTGCTCCAACAATGGAGTAATCACCGTCATCCTCAGACATATATCTCTGATTGGAGCCGCCATCGCCTTGCGGCTTAGGGCGTCGGCCAATACATTGGCCTTGCCTGGATGATAAATGATCTCGTAATCATAGTCCTTTACCACATCTAACCACCGACGTTGTCTCATGTTTAGATTCGGCTGATCCATGAGGTACCTCAGACTCTTGTGATCCGTGTAAATTGTACAGCGGACCCCATAGAGGTAATGTCTCCAAATCTTGAGGGGAAACACCACTGCCCCCAGCTCTAAATCGTGTGTCGTATAGTTAACCTCGTGAGGCTTCAACTGTTTAGAGGCATAAGCTATCACATTCCCTCACCGCATCAACACTGCTCCCATACCTGTGATCGAAGCATCACAGTAGACTACAAAGTCATCCACTCCTTCTGGCAGGGTAAAAATCAGTGCCTCGCACAATCGCTGTCTAAGGGTCTCAAATGCTGCCTGCTGCTCAGGCCCCTAGCGAAACACCACCGACTTCCAAGTCAGTCGGGTGAGCGGACTGCTATCTTGGAGAAATCCTGGATGAATCTCCTGTAGTACCCTGTTAAACCTAGAAAGCTCTGAATCTCAGATGGAGATCTCAGGACCTCCCACTGCATCACGGCCTCTATCTTGGCCGGATCTACTAGTATACCCTTCTGGTTGACGAGGTGCCCAAGGAACTGCACTTCGTGCAACCAGAACTCACACTTGGAGAGCTTCGCGAAAAGTCTCTCCCTCTTCAAAGTCTCTAGCACCTCCCTCAGGTGCTCCTCGTGCTGCTCCTGAGTCTTGGAATAAACCAAGATGTCGTCGATGAACACTATCACCGACCGATCCAACATCGTCCTATATACGCGGTTCATGAGATCCATGAACGCGGTCGGAGCATTGGTGTGCCCAAACGGCATCACCACAAACTCATAATGACCATAGTGGGTCCTAAAAGCGGTCTTCTGCACATCCTCACCTCTGACTCACATCTGATGATACCCGGAGCGCTAATCAATCTTGGAGAACCAAGATGCTCCCTAAAGCTGGTCAAACAAGTCATCTATCCTCGGGAGTGGGTAACGGTTCTTCACCGTTACCTTATTTAGCTCCCGATAATCTATAGACATACGGTGCGACCCATCCTTCTTCTTCACAAATAGGATCGGGGTCCCCATGGTGAACTACTCGATGTGATAAAACCCTTGTCTAACAGCTCCTGCAGCTGCGTAGACAACTCCTGCATCTCTGGATGAGCCAACTGATATGGTGCCTTGGCTATCGGATCTGCACCAGGAACCAGGTCAATCCGGAACTCAACCTGTCTCTCAGGAGGTATTCTAGGAAAATCCTTTGGAAATACATCCGGGTACTCTCGTAGTACCGGTACATCGTCAACTGTCGCCTTGTGTCACACCCCCGAACCAGACGGCGGAAACGTCCGAGGGCTATTGTGACTCAATTGAATACCATCACAATGAATATACATGAATCATAACATCATTCATCACCATGCATTGAAATATTTACAGCCATCAGTGTTTACATTCAGCACATTGTTTTTACACATTACAATTCCAAAACATAAATCGTTCGATATTAATTAAACAAAACATCATGATATCACTGGGTACATTTTTCCTTTGATTTACCTGTTACCTGATAATACAAGTATTTTGGAAAAACGTCAACATATGAAATGTTGGTGAGTTCATAAGTAATTTTTGAAAAGTAATGATTTGTATTATTTTGAAAACCACCAGAAAATCCGATATTTTCTGAAAAGATTATTGTAAGTAAGAAAAAGTGTGAAGATCCGTAAATATGCTTGTTGATTTCTATAAGCGTGAATAATTGTTAGACTTTGTATGCATCACATAGGTGTAAGTGTTGAAATCCCTAGGAAAACCCAATGTTTTCCTAATACTTTAAATTACGTGTTTTATATATTGTTATGCCGTTGCGACGTTTGTATTTGATAATTCCAGGTGACATTGGATTAATTATGGGTTGTGAGTTGTTATAATCACGCATTAATGAAAATGACTAGCTTACAACTATACAAACGATCCCTTAGGCGTCGTCCGTACTACTCACTTAATCCAACCACCCTGACTTCTCATAGCCCCACAACCTAGGAGAAAAGAGGGTGCGAAGCCCCCGTTATTTCCATAAGTCGTTCAAGGCTATCGTGAATGCGAATGACCCTTGGCCCGACTCGCAATTGACTTCTCGACTTTACTAGCAGTACCAAAGGAACCTTGGGGCCCAACAACACAAAAGCTGTTGAAAGTCCTTTTACACGGAATTAGGTCGTATAAGACCCAACAACATGTAAGCGCGTTTCCTTCGGGCCTAAAGATCATGTCATTGAGCTAGCTAGGCCCAACAAGCACGATTTGAAACTTTCGGGCCCAAAGATGGTGTATTGACTTCTTGTGAATTTCCGCATGTGTATTGACTTCCCGTAAATTTCCGCGTGTGTATTAAAGTATCATTGTTTATTGATTTTTATTCGTTATTGATTCGAGACCGAATCAATTCGTTTGGTAACGATTTTGGTGTTGAGGGTGTATTACGTTTCGCCGGTAGTCGTGGTATTCGTATTTTATCTTAAAGGATTTACTGTTTTAAACATTAGAATTTTTCCTTTTGATGCCCCGTCTTGGATAAAATTTATACTTTTAACCCTTTATATAAAAGAATTTCAATTTTAGTCCTTAAACCATTTTTATTGACACTTTAATATCAAAACTTGTTGAAAAGACATTTTTCAGCCCAAATTTACTTGACAAACAGTTTTAGTCCCTCAAAATGAAATTTTCTCGGTTGAAACCTCCATTTTCGCAATTTTTACAGTTTTGACCCAAAATGGAAAATTTGTGCATCTTTGGTCCCTTTTAAATTTGAAAAGCATTTTTAACTCTTGAAATGGACTTGGTACACTAGTAGTCCTCTGTTTTACAGAAATGTGCAGTTTCAGCCCCTCCAAATTAAAAATCTCGCAATTTGGGGCTTTATTGGGCCGAAAAGTCCATTTTTGGCCCATTATGTTTAAATTTTCACATTTTAACCCTTCAAAAGTATAAATTTTCATAAAATACATATTAGAAACTGTTTTGACTCATCTCAACCTTCAGAATTTATATTTTGTCATTTTGGGCCCTTTAGTTTTGTATTTTTAGCATTTTGAGCCCAAAAATGGGTTTTAAGCCCAAAGATGTTCATATTAACCAACTTGGTTATTTTTCTAGACTTAATTTGTGTGAAATAATATAAGTTATACTTATTTCATTCAACATATTGTAGATCTCGGTTTCTAAGTTCTTTTTGACTAGTACCAACACCACAATCACATATGATCATATATATAAGAATAGAAATCACACAAGGCATACATATACTCATAGATCTACACATTTGCTTGTATTCTCCCCACAAAACTTATAAAAACCAAAAAAATAGTGGGTATGAAGCTCACCTTGAGTTGGGTTTCGATTTTGGAGAAGATTGGAAGAAGTTTGATGTTGTTTTCGGCTCTAACAAGTCTTCCCTTGTTGATTTCGAACTTAGGGAGTTTCTAAGAGAGTGATCATGATTTTTGCATGGATTAGAAAGAGATTTTTGATAAAACAAAGAATCTAGATCATAGATCCAAGCATAATCTTACCTTAGATGAAGAATTTGTGGAAATATCTTCTTGAAAAACCTTCTAAAATTCGAGATCTTCATGAAGAGTGGAGGGAGTTTCCTTGAGAGATTTGTGAGAGAATTGTGTTTGTGTGTGTGTTTGGAATCGGCCGAGAATGAGAGAGAGAGAGAGAGAGAGAGAGAGAGAGAGAAGAAGAGAGTGCTTGCATGGAAAGATGAGATTGCATGGATGTTTGAAGTGTAAAACATGGATATCCCCCATATAAAAGTGAGGTGTCATGCAATAAGTCAACTTCTTCCTTTCCTTTGGGCTTGGGCCGAGAATGGGGAGGGTGAGAGGAGGTTTTTGGGCTTTTTGCCTTTAAGCCCATGTTATAGTTAGGTTGGGTGATTTTTGGCCCCAAAAAAATATAAATGTGATTTTTATGCTTTATTAGGCTAGATTAGGTTAATTATGGTCCAAAATGGTTCATATAATTAATCTATTTCATTCTAGGCCCAATATGGCCCAAAATATTGAATTAATTGGAAATGGGTCCAATTAGAGCCCATTTAAGAGTTCTAAGCCCAAGATAGTCAAATTGGAAGCTTATTGGTCCATTGGGCCTAATAAGAAAGTTCTAGTCCAAACTGGACCTAAACAAGAACTTCTAGGGTTTCCAATTGCTTGTTGACTATTTGTAGTGCTTGTATGGTGTATTTGATTGAAATTTTGTTGTCATAGAGTAAGCATCATATATGCCCTTATGTTTTTGGATTCATAATTTGACTTAAGTGTTGTAGTTACAAGGCACAAAAATTCCTAATTGTGACATCAACCCCCCGTTAGAGGGAATTTCGTCCCGAAATTCTTTTGAAAGCTAGATTTGAGAATGCTAGAATAGGTGAGGGTACTTTTGTTTCATTTGATATTCGCGTTCCCACATGAATTCTGGCCCACGCTTCGCGTTCCACCGTACTTTCCCGATCGGGATGCGACTTTGCTTAGTACGCTTCACCTCCCTGTCCATAATTTCGACCGATTCTTCAACGAACAGGAGATTCTCGTTGATTTCAATCTCGTCAAGGGGAACGACGAGTGTTTCATCCGATAGACACTTCTTTAGATTAGAGACATGGAACACGGGGTGTACACTGTTTAGCTCCGCAGGTAGCTGCAGTTTGTACGCCACTGGACCTATTCGGGAAACGATCTCAAAAGGTCCAATGTATCGTGGGTTTAGTTTTACCCGTTTTCCGAAACGAATGACTCTTTTCCAAGGTGAAACTTTTAACAGCACTCGATCCCCGACCTGAAACTCTAAGGGCTTTCGCCGTTTATCGGCGTAGCTCTTTTGTCGGTCGCGCGATGCTGGTAATCGAGCTCTGATTTCAACTATCTTTTCCGTGGTTTCACGAATGATATCCGGTCCCGTTAGCGCCTTGTCCGATGCTAGTGTCTTTGCTAGCTGGGTGTCGCCCACCTCAGCCCAACACAACGGTGATCTACACTTACGTCCATATAGTGCTTCGAAAGGAGCGACGTTGATGCTCGAATGGTAACTGTTGTTATAAGAGAATTCAACTAAGGGTAAGTGGACGTCCCAAGACTTCCCAAAGTCTATCACACATGCGCGAAGCATGTCTTCGAGCGTCTGAATGGTTCGTTCGCTTTGACCGTCCGTTTGTGGGTGATTAGCGGTGCTCATGTCGAGATGGGTTCCAAGTGCTTTCTGAAGTGATTGCCAAAAACGTGAAGTGAACCTACTGTCTCTATCTGAGATAATAGACACTGGTACTCCGTGGAGTCTCACGATTTCTCGAATGTATAAATGCGTCAGTCTCTCCATCTTGTAGGATTCTTTTATTGGCAGGAAATGGGCAGATTTCGTCAGTCGGTCGACTATTACCCATATGGTGTCTAGTCCATCCGGCGTCTTGGGTAGCTTGGTCACAAAATCCATAGAAATCCCTTCCCATTTCCACTCAGGGATCACCGGTTGCTGTAATAATCCTGACGGCTTCTGGTACTCCACCTTTACCTTGGCACAAGTAAGGCACTTACCATAATAGGTGGCAATTTCTTCCTTCATGTTAGGCCACCAATAGTGTTGTTTAATATCCAAATACATCTTGTCCGAGCCGGGATGGATGGAGTATCGCGTTTTGTGAGCTTCCTTCATGACTACCTCCCTAAATCCTCCGAGTTTAGGGACCCAAATACGGTTCATGAAATGGTATACTCCGTCCTCTCTCACTTCTAGGTTCTTTTCCATTCCGCGTAATGCTTTGCTTGCTCTGTTTTCCGTCTTCATGGCATCTGACTGGGCTACCCCGATCTGAGTAGTTAGGTGAGATTGGATGGTTATTGAGAGAGTTTTTGCACGACGATTAGAGTACTCCTTCCGACTCAATGCATCAGCTACCACGTTGGCCTTGCCCGGGTGGTACTTGATTTCACACTCGTAATCGTTTAATAATTCAACCCATCTTCGTTGCCTCATATTCAGCTCTTTCTGATTCAAGATATGCTGGAGACTTTTGTGGTCCGTGAAGATGGTGCACTTTGTACCATAAAGGTAATGCCTCCAAATCTTCAGAGAAAAGACCACCGCTCCCAATTCCAGATCATGGGTTGTATAATTCACTTCTTGTGTCTTTAGTTGGCGGGATGCATAAGCTATCACCCTTCCACGCTGCATGAGAACGCAACCTAAGCCCTGATTCGATGCGTCATAGAAGACCACGAAATTTTCTGTTCCCTCCGGTAGAGATAGTACCAGGGCACTACAGAGGGCTTGCTTTAGGGTTCGGAATGCGACTTCTTGTTTGTTCGTCCATTTGAATGGTACGCCCTTTTGTGTAAGTGAGGTAAGTGGCTTGGCGATCTTAGAGAAGTTTTGAATGAACCTCCTATAGTAGCCTGCTAGGCCTAAGAATTGGCGAATTTCTGTGGGTGTTGTCGGGACTGCCCATCCTTCTACGGCTTTGACCTTGGAAGGATCCACATGAATTCCTTCTTGACTAACAACATGACCTAGGAAGTTCACACTACGGATCCAGAACTCACACTTGGAGAGTTTTGCGTATAGCTTTTCTGATCGTAGAATTTCTAGGATTTTTCGGAGATGTTGGCCATGCTCTTCTTCACTTCGGGAATAGACGAGAATGTCGTCAATGAAGACGATGACAAAGTTGTCGAGGAATGGTCGACAGATTTGGTTCATCTGATCCATAAATGCGGCAGGGGCATTTGTTAGACCGAAGGGCATTACGACAAATTCATAATGTCCGTAACGAGTTCGGAAAGCGGTTTTAGGAATATCCTCTTCCCGGACTTTGAGTTGATGGTATCCGGATCGTAGATCTATCTTAGAAAAGTAACTAGCTCCTTGGAGCTGGTCAAATAGATCGTCGATTCGTGGGAGTGGATAGCGATTTTTGACGGTGAGTTTGTTTAATTCTCTGTAATCGATGCACATCCTAAAAGATCCGTCCTTCTTTTTGACAAATAGGACCGGAGCTCCCTATGGCGAGTAGCTGGGTCGGATGAATTCCTTGCCCAGGAGTTCGCTGAGTTGACTGGACAATTCCTGCATTTCAGCAGGAGCTAGCCGGTAGGGCGATTTAGCGAGAGGGGTTGCTCCTGGTACGAGGTCAATTCGGAACTCAACTTGTCTCTCTGGGGGTACTCCAGAAAGATCTTCAGGAAATACGTCTGGGAATTCACGTGCTACGGGGATGTCTTGAATGTTAACCTCTTCCTTGGTTTTATCCACTATGTGAGCCAGAAACGTCAAATCGTTCTTTCGTAGATGCTTTTGTGCCTGGATGCACGAGATAAGACAAAGGTTCATGCTAGGTTTGTCTCCGTAAATAACTAGGGTTTCGTGATTGGGAAGGTGAAGGCGAACGGCCTTCTCGTGACACATAATTTCAGCATGGTGGGGGCTTAACCAATCCATGCCAATAATCACATCCAAACTCCTAATGGAAATAGGCATTAAGTCTATTCGAAAGACATGTTGGTTCAGGGTTAGGGTACATCCGATGTAGATTTCCCCCGTGGATTCGGTTTTCCCATTGGCCATTTCCACCGTAAAGGTTTCATTGAGCTTCTGGGGTCGTTGTTCTAGATAGTGTTTAAACTTATTGCTCACAAAGCTTCGCTCTGCTCCGGTGTCAAATAGGATGCATGCATAAGTGTGGTTTTGGGGAAACGTACTGGTAACAACAGCGAGATCCTTAATCGCCTCCCCCTGACCCATAGTCAGCACCCTTCCTGCTCCTCCATTTGCGGGATTGTTGTTGTTAGGGCAATCGCTACGAAAATGCCCAGTCCTTCCGCACCTATAGCAGGTGTGGCTAGGTCCGACATTGTTGCCGCCATCATTGATGTTGTTGTTGTTGCGGTTGTTGTTGTTGTTGCTTCCCTGTTGTTGATTCTGTGGAGGGTAAGTCCTACAATACCTTGCCGTGTGCCCCTTTCGATTGCAACTTGTGCATTGCAGCTCCTTGCACTCTCCACTATGATGGAAACCACACTTGTTGCACTTGGGAAGATTACCGGAATAAGGTCAAGGAGCATTCGAAGCAGCTGAGGCTGGAGCATGTGGTGTGGTCGGAACTTGTGCGGTGGCAGCATTGATTGCCACTGTCTGCTGCTTCTTAGAAGTCTCGGGGCCTTGACGCCCCTTCCTCTTGTTGTTCTTCCCCTTCTTGTCATCACCTTCCTTCTTGCCTTCAGCCTCCACTGGCTTCTCACCCTTCTTGTTGTTGTGGTCATACAGCTTCTTCGCCAACCTCTTGGCACTGTCGAAAGTTTCGGGATTTACAGCTATCACGTTTCATTGGATCGGAGAGGTTAGTCCCCAGATGAATCGCTCAATCTTCTTTCCTTCCGAGGTGATCATGCCCGGACATAACAAAGATAGTTCACTAAATCTTGATATGTAGGCATCGATATCAGCATTTCGTACAGTGAGGTTCCACAGTTCTTGCTCCATTTTCTGAATCTCACCACGAGGGCAGTATTCAGCCATCAGCATTTCTTTCATTTCTGCCCACGGCATGGAGTTGGCTATAGGGAGTGTCATGGCTTCCACGTGTCCGTTCCACCAAGTGAGCGCTTGGTCAACAAAAGTGCATGCTGCAAACTTCACCTTCATCTCCTCAGGACAATCGCATATCTCGAATACCGATTCCACCTTCTCGATCCATCGCTTCAAAGTGATCACCTCTCTAGTGCCATTAAAGGTTCGTGGTTTGGCGTTTGTGAAGTCCTTGTAGGTACATGTTTTGGTGGGTCCTTGATTCATTCTGTTGTTCGAACTCCCGACCCCTTGCCCGTTGCCTCCTCCGTTGTTCCCTTGGTGAATTTGTGTCATAGTTGCGGTGACCGCAGCAGATACGGCTGCCTGGAATGCAGTGGAGTCAACTTCGGGTGGGGTTGGTCCAGGGTTTCCGCGAGTAGGTCGGCGAGGCATCTTTCTGTCATGAAACAGAAAGATGTTGAGTGTTTGTGGGTTCTATGAGGTTGTGATCCTACTGACTAGGTGCATGGTACGAACTTAAGTACTTCTACAAGTTAGCATACAATCATGGATTCGCAACACATAGCAATTTGTAATGTCATAAAAAGTTCACTAATATTATCCGCATTTGATACATGAAAATTTCGCTCGGAGAGCATACATAAGTGATACTAGTTTGATAGCATAACGGCTCTATGAGTAGTGTAGTCACTTAAACATAAAGTCGGGGTACATAGCATAGATCCTAATGACCTAGTAAGATAAGTCTATCCCTAACCGCGATGAGTTGTGCCCGGGGGTGGTGCTGAGGATGTGGATGCTCCCTGAAGACGAGCCACCTGTCGTTCTGCATCCTGGAGTCGAGACTCCCACCTCACCTGCCTCATATGGAACTCTCGAAGGACGTCACGTGTCTCCTGTTCTGCATGCTCGACCCTAGTCCACAACTGGCGTACCTGGTCGGCAGTGCTCTAAGCAAGGTCGCCAGTGTTCCGTAACCGTCTCACCATGACTGGAAGGGCTCGGTCAGCCGGTCCTCCGTCCCTCAGGTCAAAGAACTCGCGTGACATGCCATACGGGGGTCGCTGTCCCTGCTGTCTGCTCCATCTCCAAAGATCAATACCCGAGGGAGGTGTAGGACCAGTGGGGCCCACCCGGTAAGCAAGCACCCTGATCGGGTAAGGGGGTTGATGACCTTGGACTCTGCGTCCGAATCACCCCCTTCACTGTCATCGGGTTCCTCCTCGAAGTTTCCTTCATTTTCTTCCTCCTCCTGTTCCTCTTCTGGTTCGGCAGGCTCGCCCTCGACTCCTGCCTCCAGTTCCCCGTCAGATTCCTCTTCGGGGTCTTCCTCAGGCTCCTCGTCTAACCATCCGTTATTTCCCTAGTTAGGGAAGTAAGGATCTCTGGGGTGATGGAAACCGGCCATGATGTCTGCGAGAGTGTGTAAATATGCTAACATTATTCCTAGGATGCTACAACTATTGTACAGACTAAGCAGGCGTTCTCTTTTTGGTGCTGAAGGGGTATATTTTTAGATTCCCTAGCTATCGCGATCTCATCAGAACATGTGTTAGTTACACCTTGGAGAGAATGTAGTTGATCAGGCTACATTCGTTCCTTGATATAACTAAGACCAGTCCTGGATTAACCGGGATACTAGCGTTGTCTTGTTTGGTTCGACGTTATGTTCTTATTCCTAATGCAAGCAAGGGTGTTTTATTGTTGTGTTTTTCTTGTTTTCTTCAGAGTTGGGTTAGTCCCTCTTTTGGTTTATAGTTGCATATCAATGTGTGGTTAGATATGCTAGTTCACTATAAACAGAGCTCTGATACCAACCTGTCACACCCCCGAACCAGACGGCGGAAACGTCCGAGGGCTATTGTGACTCAATTGAATACCATCACAATGAATATACATGAATCATAACATCATTCATCACCATGCATTGAAATATTACATCCATCAGTGTTTACATTCAGCACATTGTTTTTACACATTACAATTCCAAAACATAAACCGTTCGATATTAATTAAACAAAACATCATGATATCACTGGGTACATTTTTCCTTTGATTTACCTGTTACCTGATAATACAAGTATTTTGGAAAAACGTCAACATATGAAATGTTGGTGAGTTCATAAGTAATTTTTGAAAAGTAATGATTTGTATTATTTTGAAAACCACCAGAAAATCCGATATTTTCTGAAAAGATTATTGTAAGTAAGAAAAAGTGTGAAGATCCGTAAATATGCTTGTTGATTTCTATAAGCGTGAATAATTGTTAGACTTTGTATGCATCACATAGGTGTAAGTGTTGAAATCCCTAGGAAAACCTGATGTTTTCCTAATACTTTAAATTACGTGTTTTATATATTGTTATGCCGTTGCGACGTTTGTATTTGATAATTCCAGGTGACATTGGATTAATTATGGGTTGTGAGTTGTTATAATCACGCATTAATGAAAATGACTAGCTTACAACTATACAAACGATCCCTTAGGCGTCGTCCGTACTACTCACTTAATCCAACCACCCTGACTTCTCATAGCCCCACAACCTAGGAGAAAAGAGGGTGCGAAGACCCTGTTATTTCCATAAGTCGTTCAAGGCTATCGTGAATGCGAAAGGCCCTTGGCCCGACTCGCATTTGACTTCTCGACTTTACTAGCAGTACCAAAGGACCCTTGGGGCCCAACAACACAAAAGCTATTGAAAGTCCTTTTACACGGAA
This sequence comes from Lactuca sativa, assembly GCF_002870075.4. Classification (NCBI taxonomy): domain Eukaryota; kingdom Viridiplantae; phylum Streptophyta; class Magnoliopsida; order Asterales; family Asteraceae; genus Lactuca; species Lactuca sativa. Next base: position 264,361,039 of record NC_056625.2, read on the forward strand.
TTAGGTCGTATAAGACCCAACAACATGTAAGCGCGTTTCCTTCGGGCCTAAAGATCATGTCATTGGGCTAGCTAGGCCCAACAAGCACGATTTGAAGCTTTCGGGCCCAAAGATGGTGTATTGACTTCTTGTGAATTTCCGCGTGTGTATTGACTTCCCGTAAATTTCCGCGTGTGTATTAAAGTATCATTGTTTATTGATTTTTGATTCGTTATTGATTCGAGACCGAATCAATTCATTTGGTAACGATTTTGGTGTTGAGGGTGTATTACGTTTCGCCGGTAGTCGTGGTACTCGTATTTTATCTTAAAGGATTTATTGTTTTAAACATTAGAATTTTTCTTTTTGATGCCCCGTCTTGGATAAAATTTATACTTTTAACCCTTTATATAAAAGAATTTCAATTTTAGTCCTTAAACCATTTTTATTGACACTTTAATATCAAAACTTGTTGAAAAGACATTTTTCAGCCCAAATTTACTTGATAAATAGTTTTAGTCCCTCAAAATGAAATTTTCTCGGTTGAAACCTCCATTTTCGCAATTTTTACAGTTTTGACCCAAAATGGAAAATTTGTGCATCTTTGGTCCCTTTTAAATTTGAAAAGCATTTTTAACTCTTGAAATGGACTTGGTACACTAGTAGTCCTCTGTTTTACAGAAATGTGCAGTTTCAGCCCCTCCAAATTAAAAATCTTGCAATTTGGGGCTTTATTGGGCCGAAAAGTCCATTTTTGGCCCATTATGTTTAAATTTTCACATTTTAACCCTTCAAAAGTATAAATTTTCATAAAATACATATTAGAAACTATTTTGACTCATCTCAACCTTCAGAATTTATATTTTGTCATTTTGGGCCCTTTAGTTTTGTATTTTTAGCATTTTGAGCCCAAAAATGGGTTTTAAGCCCAAAGATGTTCATATTAACCAACTTGGTTATTTTTCTAGACTTGATTTGTGTGAAATAATATAAGTTATACTTATTTCATTCAACATATTGTAGATCTCGGTTTCTAAGTTCTTTTTGACTAGTACCAACACCACAATCACATATGATCATATATATAAGAATAGAAATCACACAAGGCATACATATACTCATAGATCTACACATTTGCTTGTATTCTCCCCCACAAAACTTATAAAAACCAAAAAAATAGTGGGTATGAAGCTCACCTTGAGTTGGGTTTCGATTTTGGAGAAGATTGGAAGAAGTTTGATGTTGTTTTCGGCTCTAACAAGTCTTCCCTTGTTGATTTCGAACTTAGGGAGTTTCTAAGAGAGTGATCATGATTTTTGCATGGATTAGAAAGAGATTTTTGATAAAACAAAGAATCTAGATCATAGATCCAAGCATAATCTTACCTTAGATGAAGAATTTGTGGAAATATCTTCTTGAAAAACCTTCTAAAATTCGAGATCTTCATGAAGAGTGGAGGGAGTTTCCTTGAGAGATTTGTGAGAGAATTGTGTGTGTGTGTGTTTGGAATCGGCCGAGAATGAGAGAGAGAGAGAGAGAGAGAGAAGAAGAGAGTGCTTGCATGGAAAGATGAGATTGCATGGATGTTTGAAGTGTAAAACATGGATATCCCCCATATAAAAGTGAGGTGTCATGCAATAAGTCAACTTCTTCCTTTCCTTTGGGCTTGGGCCGAGAATGGGGAGGGTGAGAGGAGGTTTTTGGGCTTTTTGCCTTTAAGCCCATGTTATAGTTAGGTTGGGTGATTTTTGGCCCCAAAAAAATATAAATGTGATTTTTATGCTTTATTAGGCTAGATTAGGTTAATTATGGTCCAAAATGGTTCATATAATTAATCTATTTCATTCTAGGCCCAATATGGCCCAAAATATTGAATTAATTGGAAATGGGTCCAATTAGAGCCCATTTAAGAGTTCTAAGCCCAAGATAGTCAAATTGGAAGCTTATTGGTCCATTGGGCCCAATAAGAAAGTTCTAGTCCAAACTGGACCTAAACAAGAACTTCTAGGGTTTCCAATTGCTTGTTGACTATTTGTAGTGCTTGTATGGTGTATTTGATTGAAATTTTGTTGTCATAGAGTAAGCATCATATATGCCCTTATGTTTTTGGATTCATAATTTGACTTAAGTGTTGTAGTTACAAGGCACAAAAATTCCTGATTGTGACACCTTGCCCTTCTCCCGAGCGTCTAAAATATAGGCGATGTACCCTGCGCAACCCTGCTGAAAGTAGCGCCTCGCTTTCGCTGCTGAACAAAGAATCGGTCCGCACTATGGCCTCTCACCCTGAATCACTAACTGTCCCCCACTGGGAGTGCGAACCCTCACTAACTGCAGCTCGCAATCAATCACTGCCCCATTGGGGCTCAGCCAATCCATACCCACTATAACCTTGTTCCCTCGCAGGGGAATAGGAACCAGGTCTACCGAAAACTGCTCATCGAATAACCAAAGTGAACACCCCTTATGTACTCTCGTGACCCTGACGTTCCTGTCATCGGCTATCTCAACCTCAAGTGGACAATCCAGCTCCCTTAAAGCTCTGCTAAACCTCTTGCTAAGCGCAAGCGAAACAAATGATCCAGTAGCCCCTGAATCAAACAATATTGTAGGTGAAATGTTGTTCACTAAGAACGACCCTATATAAAATATATAACTATGAGAAACAATCAATATAGAATAAGAGACAGGAGGAAAATACATACCCGTCACCACATTAGGAGTCGCTCGCGCCTCCTCTGCTGTCATCTAAAAAGCTCTACTCTTCACCACTGTCGTCTCACTCCGGCCTTGATGGTCGTCTGTAATCCTCAATGTAGTAGGGGCAGGTGCCGCCACCTTCCCTGCTGCTGCCAAAATTGGACACTGGGACTTTTTATGTCCCCTCTGATTGTAATGGAAGCAAATCAGATCATATGTTGTGGTGGTGATAGTAGTTGTACAATATCTGCTCATATGCCCGGTCCGGCCGCACTTGTACCAACGGGTACTACCTGCCTTGCACGCCCCATCGTGCAATCTCCCACACTTGTCACACTGACTGTGGCTCTGTTGTCCTCTATATCTGTGATCTGATACCTTGGTATTTTTTCTCGAACTCCCTGTACCAGATGCCTACTCTGGCTTCCTCTTCTTCTCCATCTCTAAATCAATCTCTCTCTCATGAGCCCTAGCAATCATGTCATCCAGCGTTTTACAGCTGGACCGGCTCACAAACTGGCGGATATCACTCCGCAACATCTCATGATAATGGGCCTTCTTCGTTTCCTCATCAGCTGGGTACTGAGGAATGATAAGAACCCTCTCCCTGAACTTGGCGGTAATCTCTGCCACTGTCTCTGTAGTCTGGGTAAGATCATGAAACTCCCTCGCTAACTGCTGCACCTCAATAACTGGTGCAAACTCGGCTATGAACCTGGTAGTAAAACCTGCCAAAGTCATCACATCAAGTGCTGCGTCATCCCCGATGACATGCCCGATCTCCTCCCACCAATCTCGTGCCCTGTCCTTCAGAAGAAACGATGCTAATCTGACCTTGCCCCCCTCGGGACATCTGTTGGTGCGGAATGCATTGGCGACATCTTCCAACCACCTAGTACTCGCTATGGGGTCCTGCGCCCCATAATAGTCAGGAGTTCCACAGGCTCTGAACTCCATGAAAGTGAGTGTACGCGACCCCATCATGGTCACCACCTCAGCACGGAAGGTGCTCAACCTCTCATCCATCATCTCCAAAATTCCCTCCTTGATCGAACCAAAGATCACAGGAGTCTGCTCAAGTATGATCTGAGTAATCTATGAAGATTGAAACTCCTTAGTCTGATCATCCAAATGCTCGGCTCCCGAGGCTGATCCTGATCCCTCACCGGCACCTGAATTGCCGACTGCTGGTCTAGGGCATAAAACCACCATTCTGAAACACATAGCGACAAACGTCAGAAATACTGATATATCTCGAGGGATCACTATTACTACAAGTTTCGTGGTCTCATCTCAGCCTTCCTTGATTCAAGTACGGATCCTCTGCTTTCAGTATTACGGGCCCATACTACCTTCCACATCTATCCGTACTTTCCTCAAGAACTGCATCGACTCCACCAAGTCACTACTACGACTACTGATCTCTGCTACTCTCATCCTAGGCTTGCCCTAGGGAAATCTCTGTTGGATAAGGTGTCTAAGTCCATAACTTATTTGGTATATACTTGACCCGACCGACATGTTCCATTTGGGTTGCATCTCATCCAAACTATTTATGGATAATTTTATGAGAGTTATACACATATGTTTATTAATATATTATAAGTTATAATATATTAATATGAAGTTATGTTATTTAATTAGTATTAGTCTTAAATTAATTATGAATTAATTTAGAGATTAAAAGGAAGACTAATTAGATTATGGGCTATTGATTTTATATGGTGTGGGCTAACACTCATTTGTTAATGGGCTAGGCTTTGATGGAAGTCCATGGATGATCCATGGAGCTTTTAACCCATGGATCCTTGGAAAAGGAAAGGTCATGGGTTATTAGGGTTTCACCCTAACCATGTACACTATATAAGCATGCTTATGGTGCATGAAATGGCAACTAGTGAACTAGTGTGTGTGTGTGCTTGTGTGTGGCCGAAAATTGCAAGTGTGTATACTCTCTCTAAGTTTTCCACGAATTTGTGGTGTTTTGTGATTCCATTTGAGGCATTCACACTATTGGTGCTTGGCCCTCATACTCCTCAAGAACCAAACTCATCAAAAAGGTATGTAATCTCTTCTAACTTTTTATGTTGAAATGTTCCCCATGCCATGTTAGATAGGTTATAAACCTTGGAAAATTATTATTTTGCATGTATTTAGACAAACATAGATCCAAGGTTTATTAGGGTTGCATGCACACTTAGGAAGTGTTAGATTGCTCGAAACCCAACAGTGGTATCAGAGCCTAGGCTTGCTTGTTTGATACTTGATGCAAAATAGTTGAAAAAGTCGAAAAACTTGCTGTCTGACTGATGAACTCGCCGAGTCCATGGGGGGACTCGCCGAGTCCATGTGTATCTTCAACCTACTCGCCGAGTAGCTTCATGCACTCGACGAGTAGGAGCGACAGAGTGCATATTTTCGACTTTTGCTGCTGGAAATGGACTAGAAACATTACCCTAAACTGTTTTGGTGTTTTAAAACTTGTTTTAGTTGGTGTAATGGTTGTTCTAATCCATTTACAATAGCATATATCAAAATTCCATGATTTTTATGTGTTCATATAATTCTTGAAATTTTGATGATCATGTTCATGTTCTTATGAATTTAGAAGATGATAGGAATTATTTGCTGAATTGTTTAGAATTAATTCTTGATCATTTATGTGTTTTAATGGAGTCCATAATTTGTCCTCAAGTTATGGATATCCAAAGGTCACTTTCTTTAACACACACATTTAAACACATAAGTTACATGAAAGTGAAGAGTCTTCATTTTTATGAACCTTTAATTCATAAGTTATGAAATGAAAAGTTTTGGATAGTTACAAAACTTGTCCTCAAGTTTTGGAATTTGTAAAGTTTCACACACTTTAATAAACTTTAATTCCAACCCTTAGAGTTTTAATAGTTAAAATTCAACCCTTATACTATTTATAACATTAATGGTTAATTATTATATATATATATATATATATATATATATATATATATATATATATATATATATGTATAAGAATAAGTCGTTCTACCGTTAGTAGGCCTCATTCACGAAGCCGGTCTATAAGGTGGGTATAAGGTTGTTGCCTATAAAATGGTGACTTAATGGGTGTCCACTCTCACCCACCGCTTGCTTGACTGGTGGAGGGTCGTTAGCCGAACGGGTAGGACAATGACTTTAAATCCTCATTAAAAGTATAATGATTATTATAAAGTAACTAAACCTTTTAATTCCCAATCTTAGTTATTTTAGGAAAAATGTGAACATGGTGCTAGTCCATGGAATTCACACTGTGTACCTTACCAAGTCGTTGGTGGAGCGTGTGTGGTTAACCGACACACTAACTTGAACTAGTAAGGATCACGAAGGGTGACTTAATGTTTGTCATGGATCAATGGAGCGTGTGTGGTTTACCGGCACATTGATTAGGTGATAATATTAAGGGTACCAAGTGAATTAGCATGGTTATTCACACCTTGTTTTGTGATCCTCGGCATCCCAGTCACAAAACTTGAAGGGCACAATCGAGATTGAAACATGCCATTGAAAAGTTCAATGAATCTCAAAAGAATCTAGGAATTTCAAATCCAATTAAAACCTAATAATTCATTTTGTTTTCCATGGTGGAAATTGGTGAATCGTCATTCACCTACCTTTCAAATATATTATTACTTAGATTACGGCATCCCTCTTCTAAGTATAATATATTGTGATTGGGTCCTAGCCTTAATATTACATTTGGGTGTCTTATTAAGGATTCTATATATCTAATCTAAACTTGCTTTCTTCCTTCAGATGTCTTCCAACACTAATGCTTCAGGCTCTAACCCAACTGGTTCTTTCTCTCTCATGAATCTTTGTGGGAGAGTCATCTTTGATGGTTCCAACTTCATGGATTGGATTAGGAACATCAGGATGGTTACTCGTTATGAGGACAAGGAATATGTCCTCGATAAGGAGTTAAAAGAGCTTGATGAGTCTACTGCTACTCCTGAGGAGATCGCTGAATTCAGGACACATGAGAGAGATGCTACTAAGGTGGCATGTATCATGATGGCCACGATGACAGCCGAGCTCCAAAAGTCATATGAAGATTTCTACCCTTTTGAGATGCACCAAGTCCTGATGGAAAGGTACCATCAGAGTGCTCGTCAGGAGCGGTATGAAATAATCTCCTCCATAATAACTACCCGCATGAAGGACGGTGATTCCGTCACGACTCACATGGTATGTGGACCGTTTGCTGAAGCTGAATGTGAACATCCCTGAGGAGTTGGCAATTGACATCATATTGCACTCCTTACCTTCTTGTTATGACCATTTTCGTATGACATATCATATGAACAAGGAGGAAGTTACCCTCAGCAAGCTTCAAGGACTCTTGAAGACCGTGGAAACCGGTCTTAAGGGCAAGGCGGTTGTTACCTCTACTACTCTTACTCCAACATCTACCCCTGTTTTGGCTATCGGGCAAGGCAAAGGGAAAAAGAGGAAGCACCCTTTGAAGGGTACCAAGGGAAAGTCTCTTGAAGGCTCCTCATCGAAGACCAAGAGCGGTTCTGTCACTCCTTCTGCCATTCCCAAGGATGCTGAATGCTTTTATTGCCATGAAAAGGCACACTGGAAGCGAAACTGCCCTAAGTACTTGCAGGATCTAAAGGATGGGAAAGTGAAACCCACCCATGTAGGTATTTACACTATATTGTCTAATTACTCATCATATTCTAACTCTTGGGTGCTTGATATAGGATGTGGTATTCACATATGTCTTGATATGCAGGGCCTAAGAAGAAGTGAGGATGTGGAGCATGGGAAGATAAACTTGATCATGGGGAATAGGAAGGCTTCACCTGTTTCCAAGATTGGAGTTTATACTTTGTTGCTTAATAATGGGTTAAAATTAGATTTGAATAAATGTGTGTCTCGTCTGAAATGGCGAGGAATATTATTTCTTTTCATGCTTTGTACAAACAAGGTTTTACCTTTTCATTTGATAATAAATGTGGTGGTATTAATGCTTTCTTTAAAAATGTGTTTTATTTTAAAGCGTTACCTTGTGATGGTGTGGATGAAACTGTGTCGATTGTAGACAACTTAGGAAATAATGTGTTGTATATTGATTCTTCTACTAGCCTAGATAAAGCATCATTGTGGCATTGTCGTCTTGGACATGTAAACAAGAAACGCATAGGCCAACTCCAAAAGAGTGGAGTCTTGGAATCGTTCGACCTTAAATCGGATGGTAGTTGTGAATCTTGTCTACTTGGAAAGATGACAAAATCACCCTTCACTGGAACGTGTGAAAGGGGTGAGGGTTTGCTGGACCTAATACATACTGATGTATGTGGGCCATTCAAAACCGCCACAAGGGATGCTAATCAGTATTATGTTACTTTTATTGATGATTTTAGTAGATATGGGTATGTCTACTTAATCAAACATAAGTCAGAAACCTTTGAAAGGTTTAAGGAATTCAAACAAGAAGTAGAAAATCAATTGGTCAGGAACATTAAGATGCTTTGATCCGATCGAGGCGGTGAGTATCTTAGTACCGAGTTCCTTGACTATCTTAAGGAGTGTGGGATTGTCTCACAATTGACTCCTCCCAGGACACCACAGCTGAATGGTGTAGCTGAGAGGCGTAATCGAACCCTATTGGACATGGTTCGCTCTATGATGAGTCGAGTTTCGCTACCAATCTCTTTTTGGGGGTATGCCTTAGAGACTGCCGCCCATATCCTTAATGTAGTCCCTACAAAGAAGGTTATCAAAAAAACTCATGAGATGTGTACTGGGAAGGTTCCCAATTTGAACCACATCAAGATTTGGGGCTGCGAGGCTTTCGTGAGGCGTGAGACTCATGATAAGCTCGAACCCCGAAGTGAAAGGTGTATTTTCATCGGCTACCCACAGAAATCCTTCGGTTACCTCTTCTACAGACCCAGTGAGAATGTGGTCTTTGTAGCAAGAAGAGGGGTCTTTCGTGAGTGAGAATTTATGAGACAAGGAGACAGTGGGAGGCAAATTGATCTTGAAGAAATTCAAGAAGCAATTGGTGAAGGAACCTCAGACACTAGCATTCAACCTGAGGAGGAAACTCCTGTTGAGCAAGCTGACATGTCTGTACCTCTGAGGCGTTCCACACTGGTTAGGAACACACCTTCGTTTTATTATGGCTTTCATATTACTACGGAAGGTGATACGTTTATCAGCGATAGTACACTGGTAAATTTGGATGAACCTAGCAGTGTTAAGGAAGGAGGCTATGGACAACGAGATACAGTCCATGTATGACAATCAAGTTTGGAACTTGGTTGACAATGTACCAGGCCGTAAAACAGTCGGGTGCAAATGGATCTTCAAGAAGAAGACCGACATGGAAGGAAAAGTGCATACTTATAAGGCTCAACTGGGTGCGAAGGGTTTTACTCAGACTCAGGGTATTGATTATGATGAAACCTTCTCGCCGGTAGCAAAGATTAAGTCTATTAGGGTTATGTTAGCCATTGCTGCATTTCATGATTATGAAATATGGCAAATGGATGTCAAAACTGTTTTCCTTAATGGAAAGTTGGCTGAGGATGTGTACATGAATCAGCCAGAGGGTTTTGTCAGTGCAGAGTACCCTAATAGAGTATGCAAGCTTGAGAAATCCATTTATGGATTAAAACAAGCATCTCGTAGCTGGAATCTTTGTTTTGATGAGAAGGTCAAAGAGTTTGGTTTCTCGAGAAGTGAAGATGAGTCTTGCGTGTATGTCAGAGCTAGTGGGAGTATAGTTAGCTTCTTGGTACTATATGTGGATGACATACTACTTATAGGAAATGACATCCCAACCTTGCAGGAGGTTAAGTCCTGGCTTGGGAAGTGCTTTGCTATGAAGGACCTAGGGGAGGCTACCTATATCCTAGGGATAAGGATATTAAGAGAAAGGAGTAAAAGACTAATTGGACTTAGTCAGAGTACCTACTTGGATAAGGTGTTGAAAAGGTTCAACATGTAGAATTCCAAGAAAGGAGATTTACCGATCCAAAGCAATGCCAAACTAAGTAAGACCCAGAGTCTGAGTACAGAGGCAGAGATAGATATGATGAGCCAACTACCGTATGCTTCCGCTGTTGGATCGATCATGTATGCTATGACTTGTACCCGCCCTGATGTGGCATTTGCTTTGAGCATGGTCAGCAGGTATCAGGGGAACCCTGGCAAGGCTCATTGGACTGCGGTAAAGAATATTCTCAAGTATCTGTGGAGGACTAAGGATTGGATCCTTACCCTTGGTGGGAGTGATGACTTGAGAGTATTAGGGTATAGTGATGCTGGTTTTCAGACTGATAGGGATAACTTCCGCTCTCAGTCGGGCTGGATCTTTACCTTAAATGGAGGGGCAATTTCTTGGAAGAGTTCCAAGCAGGAGACGGTGGCTGATTCGACTTGTGAATCAGAGTATATAGCAGCGAGTGAAGCAGCAAAGGAGGCGATATGGCTAAAGAACTTCATCAGAGACCTTGGAGTTATACCAGCTATTAAAGAACCTATGGAGATTTTCTGTGACAACAATAGTGCGGTTGCCTTAGCCAAGGAACCAAGAGATCATGGCAGATCCCGACACATTGACTGAAAATATCACTTCATAAGACACAAGATTGAAGAAGAACTCCTCGTGGCAAGGAGGATATCGTCGGATGAGAATCCTGCAGATCCCCTTACGAAGGGACTGACGAGGGTTAAGCATTTTCAGCATGCGAGGCGCATCGGGCTGAGGGACGATATTAGTTTTACAGATTAGATAGTTTTCCTGAAACTTGTAAAATGTAATCGACGTTTTGATGATGAATAAAATTTGTGATTTATTTATGAGTAAAGTGTTACTATCATTGTCAATTATTTACTATTGTTTCAGTTTGCATGTTTTGACTTCCAGAATAATTAATTTATTCAAACCTCCACAATCGGTCATACGTCGGAAGTAGGTATGAATCAAGATTGTCATGAATTGGGTTTGTAGATGGCTAAAGGTGTTTAGACATGGCAATGGTTGCTGCAACATTCATGAGTACTCATAAGTTATGAGTATTGGTATAAACCCACGCTCACTTGTATCACTTCATGGAATTTATCTCGAGTGATCGTGAGACGATAATATCATATAAGTCTTCAAACCTAGAGATATGAGTTGTTACCTATGAGTTGGTTGTGCATTGATTGCACGAAACCGCATCAGTAACTTGATGTTATAAAACGTGCCTTTGTGTACAATTCAACAAGTAGTAGAACAAGCATATGAGTCGAAGTTTATCTGTTCCTTCTAGAAATAGAAGCGATATCTGGGCCCCTCGATGATTTTGTGTTGACCCTTGTACCGGGCCCGGTCAGAATTAAACTGATGTGTTCAGTGAAGTTCTTAGTCAAACAAATCGGAAATCGAGAAACAACTGCCAGACAATAAGCAAGACATAGTTCCATGTGTTTGTCCGCCTGATATCAAGAGAACAGAGGATTATATGATCACTTGTCTTAAAATGGCGCTTCATAGTTCAACGGAGTTTTCGAGAGCTACGATTTCTGGTTGGTTCCTAAAGTTATATAGGTACATACAGTTATTAGACTTATCCAAGTGGGAGTCTGTTAAGGTGTCTAAGTCCATAACTTATTTGGTATATACTTGACCCGACCGGCATGGTCCATTTGGGTTGCATCTCATCCAAACTATTTATGGATAATTTTATGAGAGTTATAAACATATGTTTATTAATATATTATAAGTTATAATATATTAATATGAAGTTATGTTATTTAATTAGTATTAGTCTTAAATTAATTATGAATTAATTTAGAGATTAAAAGGAAGACTAATTAGATTATGGGCTATTGATTTTATATGGTGTGGGCTAACACTCATTTGTTAATGGGCTAGGCTTTGATGGAAGTCCATGGATGATCCATGGAGCTTTTAACCCATGGATCCTTGGAAAAGGAAAGGTCATGGGTTATTAGGGTTTCACCCTAACCATGTACACTATATAAGCATGCTTATGGTGTATGAAATGGCAACTAGTGAACTAGTGTGTGTGCTTGTGTGTGGCCGAAAATTGCAAGTGTGTATACTCTCTCAAAGTTTTCCAAGAGTTTGTGGTGTTTTGTGATTCCATTTGAGGCATTCACACTATTGGTGCTTGGCCCTCAAAATTCCTCAAGAACCAAACTCATCAAAAAGGTATGTAATCTCTTCTAACTTTTTATGTTGAAATGTTCCCCATGCCATGTTAGATAGGTTATAAACCTTGGAAAATTATTATTTTGCATGTATTTAGACAAACATAGATCCAAGGTTTATTAGGGTTGCATGCACACTTAGGAAGTGTTAGATTTCTCAAAACCCAACAATATCTAACTCCGCTGAATCCAGTCCTTAGCTGCTGAAGGCCTCATTTTTAATGCCAATTAGTCATCACCTGAGTACCATCACGTGTGACGAGGCTCAGATAATCCTTCGAGTAAAAGACTCGTCCCTACAATGGTTGGAATTAGACAAGAGCTGTGCAATAGGGCGAAGTCCAACACTCTGAGATTATTCAACCCTGATCACATGTGATGTGACGTATTCACCCAATGGCTAACTTCCATCACTCAGAGTCCCACAAAGCACAAAGCAAGAAGCATTTGGACACAGGAAACTACTCAAGCAAATCTATCCTCACAACGAGAAACTGTACTAGCATACAATGCTAAGGTCATACTATCAGGCATAACCTAAACATGCTATCCTATTGCTGTCTACTCAATACTAGCATGCAATTCTCATAAAGATGAAATACATATAGCAGGCACATAAGGCATCCTCCTAGATCCTTAGTCCTATTCTAGCATGCTGTTCTACTAAAACTGATAATCATAACATAAACTTGTATGGGTAATTTGGGAGTACTTACTTCAGCTCGCTTAATCCCATGCACCACACCCTTTTCTCTTTTTCAAAAACTCTTTTTCCTTTAAGTTTTTTTTTTCAAAATTTCTTTTGAAAACATTGTCTTTTTGAAAACCTTTTACCATTTCCTTAGTTTGAGTCCAGTCATACCCGAAAGTGTGCCTGAATCCCTCAAACCAAGGCTCTAATACCAACTTGTAACGTCCCAAAAATACAACCCAAAATTTTTTGTTTTAACATTACTAAAAGCCACAACATCAAATTTTATATAACAAAACCATGCATCGCATGTCTCAAAATGCCATAATAAATGTATAAAATCAAACTGAAATCAACATCATATCAAAATGTCTGAATAAAACTCCCAGGATAAAACTGTAACTGTGGTGTGTGTCATGCCATCATCCCAAGTTCTTCCCCTTGCTAGTGGAAGTACCTGAAACCAAAACTAAAAACTATAAGCACGAAGCTTAGTGAGCTTTCTCGAACTACCACATACCATACAATAACATATAAACACCTACTGGTCCTTGCCCAATGCATCAGACCAAATCCGGAAACTGCATCGGACCGAAGTCCAGAACTAACCAGGGCCTTGACCTCTGCATCGGACCGAAGTCTAGAAACTACAACAGACCGAACTCCGGAAACTAACCTGGGCCTTGCCCTATGCATCGGACCGAAGTCTGGAAACTGCATTGGACCAAAGTCCGGAAACTAACCAGGGCCTTGCCCTCTGCATCGGACCGAAGTCCAGAAACTGATTGAACATAGCATAGCATAATCTAATAATCATAACTACTAGCATAAACACATATACTGCATACTGCATCGGATCGATCTCCGGAACACATAACACAAAGACATGCTTGAATCACAAAGACATCAAGCACACTGAACTACTGCATTGGACCGAAGTCCGGTACTACTACTGAGTAAACGGGCCAGCATTATGGTCGTAGACCCGTTCCTACTAGAAGGAAACTCACCTCGTAACGCTGGCTGCTGAGATGCTAGTTTTGAAACTGTCTGACTGCCGCTACGGAACTCCCTTGCTACAAATCCCATAAACACTAAATCAAATACTGATAACTAATCTCAGGGTAAAATGACTATTTACCCTTGACAAGTCAACTTCCCGGTTAAAGTCAACTTTCAGTTGACCGGACTCGCCGAGTTGGGCCGCCAACTCGCCGAGTCCCTATCATCCATTCTAATCCTCTACCCGCTTCTACTCGTCGAGTTTGGAAAAGACTCGACGAGTTCTTCTTTGATACTAACATCGAGTCTAACTTCATACGACTCGCCGAGTTGTATGAACAACTCGTCGAGTTCCCCTTCAATAGAAGAACACACCCAGTCTATGACCCGCCGAGTCGTATGAACAACTCGTCGAGTCCGCCAGCTTCCAGATCCAAGTCTTAACTCACTGAGTCCTTACTCTACTCACTACATAGGCTCGCTACTACTGAACCGGAACTCTAAGACTCGCGACCCGACTCGTCGAGTCCTTTGCATGCAAATTACAAACAGTCGATTCCAATCAACCTTAGTGCATCCAATTCGTAGATCTAAGCTTCTGGGACTATCTCACAAAGTATTTGGGGTTTTTGAGCTTAAAACCAACAATTTGGGGACAAACTAGATCTATCAGCACAATAATCAAGATGGAAGCTTTATTACCAAAAGGGATGGCCAAAGAGGAGTGTATTTTGGATCTACTTCTTCTTCCTTGAGTTCTTCTACCTTCTCCTTCTTCTCCTTGCTCCAAAATGCACCAAAAGTTCCTTCACAAGGAAAAGATCACTCACACACACTTCAAGGAGGCTAGGGTTTCAGGAATAAGTCTCTGGGAAGTGAAGGAGGCTGGTTTGGGGATATAATGATGTTTAAATAGGGTGCAAACCCTTGAAATTAGGGTTTCATCCAGACTGGCAGACTCGCCGAGTCCGAGAATATGGACTCGTCGAGTCGCCAACTTAAACCGTGTGCAAATCCCGCCTCTACTCGACGAGTCGGGCTACTGACTCGTCGAGTACCCCTTAAGAAATGAAAATTACTTTATTTAAATCACATACCAGAAATGGGGCGTTACAATTCTCCACCAGCTTCTCGAGTACTCCAGAAAATTCTAGATACAATTCGTGACACCCACCCCTACCAAAGTCCCCGACGCCCTCGTCAAGCTTTAGTTCGGTAAGCGTCGATCTTTTCACCTAACTACCATAAATCTTGTTCTCGTTCCCAGCTAGATTCTCTCTCAGGGAATCCTTGTTGGGTTTTGAGCAAAACGTCATTCCTATGGTGTACATGCAAACCCTAATAGCTTTTGAATCTAGTTTGTCTAATGATCATGCAATTGAATATCCAAAGCTATAAACCCTAGATCTAGCATATGATAATCAATATTAATATATGAATTAGGGTTTAGATCATACCTTGATTGTTATATAGCAATAACAATCTCAAATCCTCTTTGTAATGGCTTTAGAAAGCTTAGAGTCACAAGTGTCACTCCTCTAATGGCTCATAAACACCAAGAGCAAGAGGATGAAGAATGATAAGAGAGGAGGCACCCAAAAACGTGTGGAAACCCTAAGGAAACTCTTAGCCACGTTTTTGGTGCTCTAGGGATCCTTAAATAGTGAGACTATTAGGGTTATCTAACAAGGAAACCCTAATTTGACTGCTTAGGCCCTAAGCAACCCATGTTAGAGGCCTAGGAAGATTTCTAATGGGTTTCCCCATAGAATTCGTCCACCCCTCTAATATGGAGTCCATTAGCCCAATATTCAACTATCATACAATTGACAGTACTAGTCCCCTTTATTTAATTAATCTCTTTTAGCCACAAAATTAATTCTTATTAATTATTGACTAATATTAATTAAACAATATGATTTCTCCTTTAATATATTATTCTCATAATATATTAATAAATCATAATTAATCCTCTCTCTCCATAATTCATCTTATCAAGTTGCTTTGGTGAAGGCAACCCAAAAGGACCATGCACCATCGGGTCAAGTACATACCAAAGTAGTTATGGACTTAGACACTAATCCAACAGTCTCCCACTTGGATAAGTCTAATAACTATTCTGCGTATGATTTCAGATCCTGATCTACAATCGTCGCTTTCAAAAACCACTGTCAACTCTGATCCTATTAGAAGCGTGTCCTTTAGATAAGGGATCATATATTCCTCCATTCTAGATATCGTCTAGATATGAGACATGGATTTCAATCATTCTCTCTATACTGTTTCCCGATTTCCAATTTATGACGACTGGCAACAGACTACAATTGAACACATCAAATTAGTCCCGGCTTGGCCAAGCGCTTAGGTGCCATCACTAAATCATCGAGGGGGCCACAGATATCGCTTTCATCCCACTTTGGATAAAATGAACGGATAAACTTTGATTCAATGTTTGCTTGCACTCACTCACTGAATCACACACAACAATATGTTTTATGACACCAAGTTACTGGTGCGTTTACATATTATCAATATGTAACCGACTCGCAAGATACAACTCACACATCTTGGTTTCAAGAATACAAGATATTATCGTCTCACCAATCACTCGTGATAAAATCCATGAAGTGATCCAAGTGAGCGTGGGTTTAATCCAATGCTCAAATCATATTCATAAGCACTCATGAACGTTGCAGCAAACATTTTCTTATGTCTAATACACTTTAGACAATCCACACACCAATTCACGACAGTCATCATTCATACCTACTTCCAACATATGAACGACTGTGGTCCGTTCGAATAATTTGATTGTTTTGAACCAATTTAATTATTCAGGAAGTCAAAACATGCAAAGTGAAACACAAGAATATTACTAATCCCATATGGCCCCAAACTCTGGGTATAAATAAAACATTTTATTTAATCACCATATTGATTACTCATTATTTGTTGTTTCGGGAAATCAACTTCTTACTTGAATTATTACTACACTTGTCCCATGCTCTCAGCATGCACACAATGTTCACCTATGGTCCTTACTTTGTGAAATAGATCAAATGAACACATTTCCAATCATACTCATTTCACAACTCCCAATCCTTATCATAAGTATAAGAATATCAAATTCTTGTTACTTATGCTAGATTCTAACATTTTATGCAATGATTCTTTCGTAAAGTCATAGCTCCAAATCATCAAGACTTGGCCAATCTTTATCAGAAACAATTCTATAGATATGATGTGTCTCACTCAAAGTACATTCCTTTGAACATCCTTCTTGAATAAAAGTTTCTAATCTAGATATAGATTCTCAATATCCAACTCCCAATATGGAAACATTTCCATATTTGCCATATGACAGTTCATTCTTAATAGAACCTTATATGTTCATAATAATGTTATCCAATACCATACTTCCAACTACTCACAAGCGACCAATCCTTAGCGAGCTTTGGATCATCCTTTGATAGTTGTTTAATTATTTTAGTCAAAACCGATTCTAGTCCTTTTTCCCTCTAAATGCGCTAGACATTTGGAAAATTTTAGAATGGTCAAATATAATAGCACTGGCAATCAACCCTATACCCGAAGCGTATGGGACACGATGCATAATGTCTTACATAAAGATATGATACTTTATCAATCTTCTGCCATAATATTTTATGTGTCTCGTTCTTACAATTCAAACTATAAAGAGGGATACCGTAATCATAATCGAAATTTAAGAACACACTATGTATCCTTTGACTAAATTTATTAAAATTTCTCAATCTAAGCTTTAGATTTTGAAACGAAGTACAATATTCTCTCCCTTAATTATAGAAAAACAACTTTTCAACCCTTACGACTTTGCAAAGTATAACTCTTGTTTTCTATAATTAATATTGCTAACTTGGAATACTTGCCTTAATAATCATACAAGCACAACATTTATGCTCCCACTATCATGATGATTATTATCATATAAGCATAACACTTATGCTCCCACTAGCTTTGACATGTTTTAGAAAACAACTGAACTTCTAGAAGACAATACTTATTGAATTTCTGAAGTTCATATTTCTAATACCTAATGCTTTGATAATGCTTTATCCAAGATTTTTAAACTTATACATCTTTTGCTTTAGATAGCTCATATGTGTGTCTAAACAATTCAGACTAATTGTCAAATCTCACAATTCGAATTATGGAAAGGGATACCGTTACCATAATCGAATTCGAGAATACAATTTTCACAATCACTATCTTCTTAAAATCTCTCTTAGTGAAAGCATTTCCTCACAGTCATTTTCATGAAGGAGGGAATCTTATGACACTTAGATTTTAATGGTGTATGTGATCATATCGATGCGAATTTGTCAAAACCAAAGTTTGCGACAAATCTAAACTCATATGGACTGAACTTTCTCAATCTTGATTTCTTGCCTTATGGTAACACAAGTGCCCACAATGTCTTCCAAGTAGTTAAGCAACTCACCCTTTCCTATCAATGTACTTTTCATTGATCAAGGTGCTTGCCTTTTATGCGTTCAAATGAGAACTCATAGAACTCACATGCATAATTAACTCAATTGGAATGGCACAGAAATAAAATAATGTCAACACGATAGGTCATAAACCTCAAGTCGTGTGCTAGTGATGATTGATAAGGTTTATTCTTGATTTGTTCTTGAAACCTTTCAAGACCATTGAGACTCCCACTGACTCCTTGACATATAAGATTCTCTTGTCAATAAAAATTTCTTGACAAACAAATATTCAAGAGTTAGTGTAGCTTTTATCAAGAAAAAACACTTATTGAGACTTGTCACTCAATTCACAATTGTTGGGTTGAAGATTTGCTCAAGTGTTGCGTCTTTGGGCTCGAATGTTTATTTATTTTATTTGTATTCCGGTTTGGGCCTATCCAACCGAGAGCCCATTATGTTTAATATATAAGTATATGCTTGCATGCATATTAGGTTAACGATTATTCTAGAGCGTAACGATAGAATTACAGATTTCTTTGATCGTTCTTGTAACCTACCAATCCTCTACAGTTGATGTTCTTAATCGAGCTCTTCTGAGGATTTTGTTTAATCATTCGACACGTTTGATTCACTCTTGTCTCGTTCTTATTTTCGTGTTCTTATAGTTTTATATTTACTTACCTGTTTGAGATCTAATCGATCTTCATAGATTAAAGGTTATAAATCTCATCAATTGGTATCAGAGCAGGAGGCTGTGTAATCGATACACATCTTTTCTGTGAAAAGGTTTCAATTAGGGCTTTTCCGCAACTACCGATATTTATTGAGCCGTCATCTCATTATTGACGAATCTTGATATTTATTGTTTTGCCCTAATCTGCTTTATTACAAGTCTGATCTTTGAACAGTTTTTTTTTTAGATCATAATGGATGAGTCGCAATCAAATCCAATCAATATTTCTAACAGCATCGGTTCAACCACGAAGATTCCAATCCTATACACCCATGACCATGAAGTATGGGCGCATCACTTCGAAGACTACGTGATAGGATCTGAGGATAATGGGTACCTCATATGGGAAGCCATCATTAATGGACCGTTTTCTCATTCTGCAACGTCCAGGACTATTAAGACACAAAAGGAGTACAATGATCTGCTGAAGGATGTCAAGGATATTGCACAAGATGAAAAGGACAAATTCCAGTGCAATATCAAGGCGCTAAGGTTGATCAGATTCGCCCTTCAGTCTGACACCTTCAGGTTGGTCAGCTCATGCACGACGGCAAAGGAAGTTTGGGATAGACTTCACGAACTGTATTCTACAGACGAGGATCTTGAACATTCTATCCAAACCTTGCTCTTATCTGAGTTTGGAGAATTCAGGCAAGGAGCCGAAGAAACAGTGACCCAGACGTTCAATCGCTTCAATCATCTTCTCAGCAAGATGATCAAACATGACATCGAAAGGAAGCTTATCGAGCAGAAGGTTACGTTCTTAAATGGTCTGAGGTCTGAATGGAGAGCAGTGGTGTCTACAGTCAAAGCCCATGAGCAGTTTAAATCATACTCTTTGGCGAAACTGGTGGGTATTCTCAAATCCCAAGAGAAGATTGTGCTGCAGGAGAAGAACGTTGTTTCAAGCCTTGGTTCGTTGGCCCTCCTATCAAAAAGTAAAGCTGTGATGGAGGATGAAGACCTCAACTTGGAGGAGTATGATCTCACGTCTGAGGATTATGCTATGATGGTGTCCAATCCCAAGAGGTTCATAAAGAAGAGATTCCCCAGCAATAAAAACCAAAACTGGCAGGGGAGTTACAGTTCAGAAAAGGTTAACAATGAACCGAAGGTTGAGGAGCCCAAGAAGGAACCGAAAGTGGATGGCGATTCCGGAGTAAGTTGTTACTACTGTGGTGGGAAAAACCACTATGCTAAAGATTGTGTCCTTAAGAAGATGGCTGAAAAGGATGATGAAAAGGATGAGGAAGCTGTGTTGCAGAAAAGGCTGGATGAGTTGAGAAAGAAGAAGTCTAACGCTAACACTTCTATTAATGCTCTTATTGTGCAGGGTTCGGTTGCTGATGACGAGTTCGGTAGCACGGAAGTTTGGTCTACCGACTCAGAAGACGATGAAGTGAGGAAGCCTACCCATGGAAAGGCTTATGTGGCAAAGGAGGAGAGCAGTGGAGGAAGATGCTTCATGGTGTCTGATGTATCTCAGATGAGGGGATACAACACTGATGGTGGAAGCGATGAACCGAAGGGGCAGGAGGACATGTGCTTTACGGCCAAACCACTCAGCCAGCAGTTCAATGAGCTTGATGAACTGATAAAGAAGGTACAATCGGTTTTCATTTCATTTAAAGTACCACAATCCTCATATGAGAAAGAACTAAAAAACGTTAATACAAGAACTTCTCATTCAGATAGTAGCTTAACTCAAACTCGAGTCACCAATTCTAACCTAACTGATCAATTAAGCAGGGTGTCTTCGAAGAGTGAGGAGCGGCGGATGTGGATCGAGTTGAAGGAGTCTGAATTAGTTAAAATAAAAGACGAAAACATTTATTTACAAAGAGACAATTTAAAGTTGTTAAAACAGCGGAATGTTTTTTGTTTAATTGCAAAACGTCTATATTCTAATATTACTCAGCTTCACTTGGACTGTGAAATAGGCCAAAAGATCCATCGCATGATTTTGCCCTTCCTTGAGTTTAAGGAGGATGAGATCGATGCTGAAGCCTATAATTGTGAGAGTGTGATATCGTCTAATGATATCAATCCGACCTACATGTATGGACTGGACAAAATTGAGTCCTTCATTAAATCCAAGGACCACAAGGACATGCTTAAAAACCTTTTGGATGAAAATGATAGACTTAAACTGAGAACCGAAACCATACAAAAATTTGACTCTTTAAACGCCAACGTAAGCTCAGAAAACAAAATTAATGTTGAAAATGCATCTGAGCTTAACGAGGACGACAACATGAGTGAAATTTCTGTAGAGGACACGGTTGACTGCTCAGAATTTGTTAAAAGCGAACCTGAAAATCACAAGAATCTTATTTCTGAAAATTCAGTAGAGTTCGCTCGATTGTCCCAACAAAAGTCCCCGATCTTAGCAGAGAAAGCAGTTGTGTATCAAAAGGTCAGGACCACTCCAAATCAGGTATACAAGGTCACTGGAGTAACCGAACATCAGACGGCTGAACTCACAGCTATTGTAAACGAAGACAATGCTGATGGCTGTGATGAGTACTTCTGGTCAGCTCCAATAGATAATGCAAACGAAACGTTGGCTTATCTGAAAGGACCTCCTGGATGAGTAAAGGTAGATACATACCTGAACCCTTGAATAAGCCAGATAATTTCGATGAGCCAAGCACCAGTGGTACGAAAGACATTCCTCAGGAGGATGAAAGTTCGGCAAAAGAAGACGTTCCCTCTACTTCCTCAGTTCATAGTGAAACTCCTACAGTTCAAAATGAATTTTCCAAGGAGAAACCGAAAATGAAGGCTAATATTCATCATCAACCGAAGCAGATGAGGAATAAGAAACGTGAAAGGAACCAAAGATACAGGAAGAATCTCTCTGAAAGGAGACAATTCTGGCAATCCCAGAATGCATACTTCTCACATCAAGACAAGAATCTGAAGTATGAAAACAATCCTGTCGGAAAGCCTGAGAGCCACAATAACCGAAAGCCAAGGTTCGGTTCACAAGAGAATACCAACCGAAAGCAAAGGTTCGGTTCTGAAGTCAAAAGAGAACAAAACTCTAAGGTCAGTCCCTCCAATGATCAAAAGCAAAAGGGTCACCTGAAGTCCTCTCAATCCAAACCCACTCCTTCTAGTTCATCTATTTCTTCTACTTCCACCAATTCATCTCCATCTTGCTCTAAAGCTAATTTTGTTCGTTCTCAAAAATCTCATTCGTCAGCTGAACAAAAGGGCAAACAGAAGGTCAATGAATCCAAACCATAATCCAAACCGAACGCACCCAATCCTAATAAGATAAAAGTTTTCACCATTAAAAAGAAAGATGAAACAACACTCATAAAACGAACATATCTTGTTGACATCTCTCTTACTATTCCTGTTCCCATGAAAAGCTCACGTGGACCCAAGAAACTTTGGGTTCCTAAATCTGCTTAATTTTTGCAGGTTATAAGTGACGAGCAGTTCGACGAAGAATGGTACATCGATAGTGGCTGCTCTCGTCACATGACAGGGAGGAAAGAGGAGCTCAGGGAATATAGATCTCTTACAAATGGTGGCAATGTCAAGTTTGGAAATAACTCTTTCGGCACCATAAAGGGATACGGGATGATAACAAATGGTGACTTTACTATAAGGAAGGTGGCTTATGTGGAAGGACTCCAACACAACCTCATCAGTGTATCTCAGCTTGTTGGAGGTACAGGTCTCAAAGTCTCATTCGATGATGAAGGTTCTGAAATTATTGAGAAAAAGACAAAGAAAGTTATTCTCAAGTCGGAGCGAAAGGGTGAAATGTTTCCTCTAAATCTTAAACCCATCAAAGGAAACCCAACTATATGCTTGTTATCAAAAGCTCAATCTGACGAAAGCTGGTTGTGGCACCGAAGACTCTCTCATCTCAACTTTAAAGATATCAACCGACTTGTCACTGGAGGTCATGTTAGGGGTCTTCCATTGCTCAAGTTTGATAGAGATCATTTGTGTGCTGCATGCGAAATGGGGAAGCAGAGTCGCCAAAGTCATCCATCTGTAATTAACACAAAAGTTGTTGAACCACTCGAATTACTTCATATTGACTTGTGTGGTCCTTCATCTATCGAAAGCATCGGTGGTAGCAAGTATATTCTTGTTATTGTTGATGACTTTTCTCGATTTACATGGGTGTTCTTTCTAAAGCTCAAATCTGAAGCGACTCATAAGTTGAAGGTGTTTATCAAGCAAATTTAAGTACAGCTCAAAAAGGTCGTTCGCAACATCAGGAGCGACAATGGTCTGGAATTCAAGAACAGGGAGTTTGAAGAATTTCTAGCAGAAAAGGGAATAAGTCACAACTTCTCAGCTCCTTACACACCTCAACAGAAAGGAATAGTCGAAAGACGAAACCGATCTTTGTGTGAAGCTGCCCGAACTATGCTAAGTTTCGCTTCCTTACCTCTTTATTTTTGGGCTGATGCTATTTCTGCTGCTTGTTTTACACAGAACAGGTCCTATCTCAACAAGCGATTCACGCTCACCCCTTATGAGATACTAAACAACAGAAAGCCCAATGTGAAATTTTTCCATGTGTTCGGCTCACGGTGTTTCATCTTTAACTCTAAAGAACACCGCAACAAGTTCGATGTCAAAGCCGACGAGGGAATCTTTCTGGGCTACTCTCTCACATCTAAGGCATACAGGGTCCTAAACAAGCGTTCGAGAAAAATTGAAGAGACATATTATGTGACCTTTGACGATAGCTATGTCAAAAAGCTACAGGCCAAAGAAGACACCGCTGGGGAAATCTTTCCTCAAACTGGCCAAGTCATAGTCTCGATCGCTAATCTGTACGAGAAATTTCTGGAGCTCTTTGATGAACCAGAGAAAGCTTCTCTCTCAGAAGCAGGTGCAGCAGACAACAAGGTTGACCACATGAAGCAGATTGTAGAAGAAGCTGCAAGGAGAATGAATGAAGGAGGATCGACTTCTAATCAACCTCCATTCAACAATGCTTCTGTCGAAGGGGCGACCAGCTCACATGTCGAGGGGGAGCCAAGATCACATGTCGAAGGGGAGCCAAGTTCTACAACTGCAACAGAAGGTGCTTCTCCAACCGAAGGTGCTTCAACGCCTGAAAGTCCAGCACCACAAGAAACCTCTGAACCTCAAGTTTCTCAAAGCTCATCAATCGAGGGGGAGCATGATGATATGACGCTTGATTACGATAGCCAATCCGAGCCAGAAGAAATGATCAATGCTGAACTAGACCCTACCTTTGATCCAAACTATCCTCCTCTTACCAAATGGACCAGAGATCATCCTATCTCTCAAGTGGTTGGCGATGTCTCTGAGAAGGTTCTGACCCGATCACAACTGAAGGCAAAACAGACATCCTTATTTTCAAAGGTTGAGTTTTGTATGTTTAACTCATTTGTATCAAAAGTTGAACCGAAGACAGTTAACACTGCCCTCGATCACTCTGATTGGGTTCAAGCAATGCAAGACGAACTAAACGAATTTGAAAGGAACAAAGTCTGGCGCCTTATTCCAACTCCTCCAGATGCTTCGGTTGTTGGTCTCAAATGGGTCTTTAGGAACAAAATGGACAAGGAAGGGAATGTTATAAGGAACAAAGCTCGTCTGGTTGTAAAGGGATACTGTCAGGAGGAAGGAATTGATTATGAAGAAACCTTCGCTCCTGTAGCTAGGCTGGAATCTGTAAGAATATTTCTTGCTTATGCTGCCCACAAAAACTTTGAAGTTTTCCAAATGGACGTCAAATGTGCATTTCTTAATGGAGAACTCGAAGAAACCGTGTATGTGGAGCAACCTCCTGGGTTCGTGAACGAAAAGTATCCAAACCATTGCTATATTCTGGATAAAGCTGTCTATGGCCTTAAACAAGCTCCGAGAGCCTGGTATGAAACGCTGACTAAATTCTTAAAGATGTCTAAATTCAAACAAGGTTCGGTTGATCCAACCTTCTTTCGCAAAAAGGAAGGTAACCACCTTATGATAGTTCAAATTTATGTCGATGACATCATCTTTGGCTCTACGAATCCCAGCTTAACAGCTGAATTCAGAAAGTTGATGGAGACTAAATTTGAAATGAGCTCAATGGGTCCTATTAACTTTTTCCTTGGTTTAAATATTAGACAGGGACCTGAAGGCATCTTTATCAATCAGGAAGCTTACACGAAGACTCTCCTAGCAAAGTTTGGTATGATGGGAGACTCCAAAGTCAAAGTCCCAATGGCATTCGGCACCAAGCTAACTCCATCCCTAGACAAACCTGCTGTTGATATCACGCTCTATCGTCAAATGATTGGCTCACTAATGTATCTTACTGCTAGCAGGCCTGACATCATGTTTTCTGTCTGTTATTCTGCTCGATTTCAGGCAAACCCACGCGAACCTCACATGCTTGCAGTGAAGAACATTTTACGCTATCTCAAGCGAACCACCTCCTTAGGTCTATGGTATCCATCCAACTCAGGCTTCTTCGTTCAAGCCTATTCTGATGCTGACCTTGGAGGATGTGGACTCGACCGAAAAAGCACTACTGGTGGCTGTCAATTCCTTGACGGGAAGTTGGTCAGCTGGCAATCCAAGAAACAAACGTGTGTGTCGTTGTCTACTGCCGAAGCGGAATACATAGCCGCTGCTTCCTGCACCTCACAAGTGATTTGGATCCAGAGTCAACTTCGAGACTATGGACTCAATATGAAGAAGATCCCACTATATTGTGACTCTGAAAGTGCAATTAGGATCTGTCATAACCCAGTGCAACACTCTAAAACCAAACACATAGCACTGAGGTATCACTTCATCAAAGATCACGTGGAAGATGGAAACGTCGAAGTTCACTTCGTAAGAACCACTGATCAACTGGCTGACGTCTTTACCAAAGCTCTTCCTGAAGCATCATTCAATAGAATATTGCAAGGGCTAGGTATGATGGAATCAGAGTCAGTACCTCACACTACCTCTCAACCTCAAACATAAGAAGCGAAACCAACCGAACGTTCGGGTTCGGTTAAACCATCTGACTCGCTCATCACTTCAAAGGTAGTTTTCCTTGGTTGTATATTACTTGTACAAAATTGTTTCTCTTAGTGTTGAAAATATTTTCCAATTGCATGTCTAAAATCCTTGGTTTCTTAAAATTTTCCAAAACCGAAACCTACCGAAGGTTCGGGTTCGGTTTCTTAAAATTTTCCAAAACCAAACCCTACCGAAGGTTCGGGTTCGGTTTCTTAAAATTTTCCAAAACCGAAACCTACCGAAGGTTCGGGTTCGGTTTTTCAAAATTTTGTTGAACCGAAACCAACCGAACGCTCGGGTTCGGTTTTTCAAAATTTTGTTGAACCGACACCAACCGAACGCTCGGGTTCGGTTTTTCAAAATTTTCTTGAACCGACACCAACCGAACGCTCGGGTTCGGTTTTTCAAAATTTTCTGGAACCGAAACCAACCGAACGCTCGGGTTCGGTTTTTCCAAATTTTCTGGAACCGAAACCAACCGAACGCTCGGGTTCGGTTATTCAAAACTTTTTCCAACCGAAACCAACCGAACGTTCGGGTTCGGTTTTTAAATTTTATTAAATTTTTTTTCTTTTCTTCTTTTATTTCTTTATTATTTCTTTAATAAATCTCAAAAACTCCAAAAATATTTTTTATTTTTCTTGATGTGTGTTCGTTCGTTTATGGGGGTATAATTGATGAATTACTTAAGTGTCCCTAGAAGCATGCTGATGTATGTGTCCTAAGCCTCATAAGATTTTGAATAACAGCCTTCATGACCTGGTATACACAAACCTTGTCTTCCCAATAAGGCTACCTCATTTATTCTAATCATGAGCTACCTCACTCTCTTCTCACATGAGTTAAGAGTTTTTCTGCTTGGTCCTTATTTTCGCAGCAGAGGTACTTTATTTTCTTACACCATCTCCATTACACTTCTCCATTACATTCGTTTCATCAACATAACTCTTGAGACTCTCAGAAATTACCACTGAGGTTTATGGTTACACAACATCTGTGTTTATGATCTTAGTTTCGTGTCACTACGAGCTGAGTGAAACCCAAAATTCAACACCAAATCTGAATTGACGGTGATCAATTACTTTGCTCAAGTTTTCACCAAAGAATTGACGGATAACCTTTCCTGAAATCTCAAATTTTATTTTGTGTGATTCCTATGAAATTGTTAAACGCCATAACATTTCTTCCCTTGGGATCCAGTTTTTAATTTTTTTTTTGAGATTTTATATTTTCCAAGCCAATTTCAAATAAATACCTACCTACTTGTTCAACAGACTACACCGGTCTCACAAGTACTTTGATCACTTTCTTTCTTATTTCAAGATTAGAATTGTTGCATCAAAGCGAAACCCACCATAAAGTAGCCTAATTAAAAGAAGCCTTTCAACATTTCTTAAAAAGTGTTTGATCGTAATTCAACGGGAATCCACATTAACACTTTAAGGTCTCTCTTGACCTTGAAGGAAGAGATTCGTGCCTGGGATCATCAGTTTCGTGTCATTATTGACATCACCGTTAATCCTAAAAAGAGTTGTTATATTTCTTTTCATTTTACACTCTTTGCACGAAAATCATTGATTTTCAAAAATTCTGTTACTAATTAATTTCAGGCTGATTTATTGAATTGGTGGTTAATAATTAAGACGTGGTCAACAATCCTCCACGTGGGCAGTTAATTCAAAAGATGCGATTCAATAAGATAAGACGAAGCGTTGCTGACTCAGGCGGGAAATAAAAGGATTGAATTTCAACCGGTGGTAAAAATTCAAAAGGGGCGCATGTGAATTTGAAACGGTCATACCTTTACTGACAAAGTGGACGCGTGTGCGACATCCAAGCGTCATCTCTCTAGCAATTAAAGGCGCGTGAGGAATTGAAACGGTTTTCTCCCTGAAACGGCGCTTGTTGGGCGGCGTGATCCTAGGAATCTGACACTCTCTCTCCTACGTGATCATCGCACGCCTCAACTGTCATCCATCTGTCACTCAGCAAACCTTTTCGTATTTCCATAGCAGATTTGAAACGATTTTTCTCTCTCCTATCATCCACTATAAAAGGCAGTCTTCACCACCATTTACCTCTTTACTGCCTCCGAAATTTCAAGAGAACAAATACTCCCAAAAAGCTTTCCTGTTCATCATCTTCTTCATACCTTCAACAATGGCAGAATCTTCTTCCGTCCATGCTACCTCACAAATCCTTCCCATTCGTCCACAACAATGTCTGGTGATTGATCTCAACCCTCTGGCGTACGCCTCCTACATGTCGCCGATCATTGAGTGCTTGAAGTACTCTCAAATAGCTCCAGCTCTCTCAAGGATTGAGTCTGTGCCAATGGTGGCTCTCTCACAGGTGTATGCGACTGCGTATTACGACAAAGCAGTTGAGCGGGTGTTCTTTGAGGTTGCTGATCACAAGACCTCGATTTCAAGGCAGCGATTCGGCACTCTGCTAGGGTTTGCTGCTGACTCTTCAAGAATCCATCCGGAATCGATTCCGGTGGGCCATCTTTACAATATGTTTTATAACATGGGGTACACGTAGGCGCTCGTCTCCATTGCGAAGTTCAAGAAGTCATGCTTGCCGCCGCAGTGGAATGGCATGTTCACAGTCCTCTTCAAGGGCTTGTCGGAACGGAGTTCAGGATCCGATGGTGCCAGTCGACTTTTCTTGTCGATCATGTATGCCGTCTACAACGGGATCAACTTGGACTTTGGGTTGGTCCTCTGGCAACAGCTCATCCAGAGCCTTTCTTCTTCATCAAGGCATTCGGAGGTGTCGCTTGCACGATTCTGGATCCTTATCACCAAGTGGGCGATGGATAAACTGGATATCCCTACTTCTGCTGGTGCGGTGATGTCTTCGGTCGGTACTTTTCATACCACCAAGATTATCGTATCTGATGCGTCCAAATTTTCCTTCATTGGCTATATTCCGGAGACAATGTACGGCGATGTTCCTTCTGACAGCAGGATCATCAGGACGATCAAGGAGTTCAAACAGTCAGGTCCAAGGGAACTCACACTGGAAATGCTCAAGTCCATCCACGATGCTGACAAACCGGTGCCAAGGGGCAAAAAGGCGGACAAAGGGAAGCAAGCGACCAAAGCTACTAAGGGTCCTTCTCCCAAGAAGAGGAAACAGACAAAGGCTGCCCAGTCCCCACAGCCGAAGAGGAGGAAGACTCAACCGAAGCGCAAGCTTGTCATCCCTTCCTCTTCAAGTGAATCGGAAGGTGAGAGTTCGGGTTTGGACGGCTCTCAAGGAGGCGAAACCCCTCAAAGAGGCAACACCCCACCCCGATCTCCTACTCCAGACATGGACATCCACAACTCACCCATCCCTTCACCCACACAAACTATCCCTACTTCCATTCCGACCATAAACCCCACTACCACTATTCCCCCAACCTCTTTCCCTATACCACCACCCATTTTCACTAATACAACAACAACCACAACAAAGGTAACAACCAACGTATCTGATACGGGGGTTCATACCAGTGCAACCGAAACCCCACCCGTAACCGAACCACCACAAACCGAAACCCATACAACTGAACATACCCACACTCAACCACCACCCGAAACTACCCCACCCCATACTCAACCTGAATCCTCAAAACCCACAACACCCCCAGCTTCACCACCCCCTCCATCTCCAGAAAATGCCTCTGATGGAGAAAACCCTTTTCTTGGCGGTGATCACATGACCTTTGATTCGGTCTATTTCAGTCCGTTTCAGGTTCAGAGTGATGAAGAGGATGATGCTCCAGTGACAAAGAAGCATCTTAAGGAGCTCAACGAGAAGGTTGACTTACTTCTCGCCTCCTCTTCCAACCCACAGTCCTCCTTATCTGAAGCTGCTCTTCAGAAGATTGTTGATGCCTTCTCCAGGGCTCAGCATGATTCGGTAGCCTCCGCAACTGCCGCCATCGACGCCTCTACCAAAGCCTGTGAGGCTGCGACCGCAAAAGTCGATAAACTATTCTCAGACGCCTCTTCTCTACTAAAGTCATTGCAGGAGAGTGCGGATTCTACCAAGACAACTTTGGAACCGATTGTTCAGCAATTGGCAAAGTTCGTCTCAACGGAGTTGACTTCGTTCGCTGCCCTTCGCCAAACCATAAGCGACGACAACTCGGCCCTTCGTGCCTCCATCGATCAGCGTCTTGCTAAGCTACAATAGGATCTTGCGGCTGAAAACTCTTTGATGGACGTTCTCGCAAGCAAAACCACCGCCCTAAAGGTCAAGAGCACTCAGCTATCCAACTCTCAACAACAGCTGGAAGCTCTTCGATCCGAAAGGGAGGTCATCAAGACATGTGTTTCGGATGTACACGCTGCCTTATCCAACATCCTAGAAGCACATGATCCGATTCTAAACCATTCGGTAAGGCGAACCCTTGCTGAAAAGCTCTCTCCGGCCATGGACCTTCTCAGCAATATAGAAGGCTTACCTAGTTTCGTGTCCATTCCGAAACAAGGGGGAGAAGAGAAGAAGACCGGATCGAAACCACCTCCTTCCTCCAAAGCTACTCACACAACCGAACCACCTCCGACTGGTCAAGCATCGGGTTCGGGTGTGAAGGACAAAGGGAAAAATATAGCTGAGGAAGAAGATGAAGATGAAGACAAGGAGACCATTGCGGACATGTTGAAACAAAAGAACAGTCGCAATGTGGATGAAGACGTAAATCGTGTGGCGCGAGAGGCTGAAGAAGCCGAACGCAAGCAGAAGGAAGCCCACGATCTCCTCGAGAGCAGGAAGACTCTCTTCCCTGCATGGACTCGGGAGAGAATGATCAAAGAGGCCATAGACACTCCCAGCATACTATGGCTCGAGCCGGTGATTTCGTTCGACTGCGATAATTCTGTCGATTCGCAGTTTGACATTCCGTTGACTCGAAAGGCATTCATCTTCCATGCCTTCTCAAATATCTTTGAAGTCCCTCATCCGAACGCTGAGCTTGATAGGGAGCTCATCGACTTCTATCTGAAGGCTGCTCGTCCTCAATATCTAACTTGGAGCGCCCAGAAGATAGTAAGCGTTCGGGTACTGAAGCCTTACACCGAAGGTAGATTCATAAACGTTCGGTTCAAGGTGATTCAGGGATCTGCAAGAACTGCACATCATATCTCCCTGGCGGATCTACCGAACTTAAATCCTCATGATTGGATTGTTCTGCACAACATCCTCTTGATAAATGAAGTTGAATATGGTCCGATTATAGACCATATCAAGAGGATGATTGTCTATTATATCATGGAGGTTGCCCTGATGGATCAGGAGGTTGCTATTGTCTTCAAGAAGAAACCGAAGATAACTCCTGTGGGATCGGCCAGTGATCTCAATCATATGAAGATGGGCAAGATCGACCCAAGACGCAATTCGGTCATGTTCACTAGAGCAAAAGGACAGAAATGTCTCTTTGCTTTAGTTGACAAACATCTCTACACCACTGCTTGTCTAGAGCATGTACTATCGATCATTCGAAGGTGTAAAGAGAATACAGCGGATGATGTTAAGTAATTCAATGACATGATCCAGTGGTACATCAGGTTTAGGCAGACGATTCTGGCACTGATCTCTCGTCTGTTTAACACTGTGAAGAAGAAGGTACCTGGCTCCGCTGCTGGCCCAAGTAACAAATGAAGGTCTCGCTCCAATTGACGCAAAGGGGGAGATTGTTGGGTTGAAGATTTGCTCAAGTGTTGCGTCTTTGGGCTCGAATGTTTATTTATTTTATTTGTATTCCGGTTTGGGCCTATCCAACCGAGAGCCCGTTATGTTTAATATATAAGTATATGCTTGCATGCATATTAGGTTAACGATTATTCTAGAGCGTAACGATAGAATTACAGATTTCTTTGATCGTTCTTATAACCTACCAATCCTCTACAGTTGATGTTCTTAATCGAGCTCTTCTGAGGATTTTGTTTAATCATTCGACACGTTTGATTCACTCTTGTCTCCTTCTTATTTTCGTGTTCTTATAGTTTTATATTTACTTACCTGTTTGAGATCTAATCGATCTTCATAGATTAAAGGTTATAAATCTCATCAACAATCTTAAGTTTGAGACTTGTTTTTGGAACGAAGTATGAATGACTTCTTGATTTAACCATTTCTTCAATTTTTGATTCCTCTTCTCAGACATACAATTGCACTAAGACTCACTTAGAGGATCAATTGAGATATGGTTCTTAATCATTAAGACTTATCATAAAACATAATAAAAAGTACTCTCCTTTCTTCTTAAAATAGAGAAACTTTTATCTTTCTGCCTACTTGATTCTTCTTATTCGTTCTGCTATTGATTTAAACTCTTTCAACCAACTCGGAATTACACTTAATCTTATAAGTATAATCATATTTACTAAACCTTTAGTAAATCATGACGAATATCTTTGTCACTCTTGTGGTGGACTTGATCAACACACAACCTTGTGTACTTGATCTCCTAGTCCTTGACTTGACACTTTGTCAACGAATTAGTCTAATTTCCAAATATGGAATTTCTCATTCATTATGCAACCAAGTTGTATGATTCCAAGTTTCTGTCTAATTGAAACTTGGGCGATGAGAAACTTTCCCTATTTGGTAAATTCTTGACCTTTCCACAAATAACATAATTAAGAATCAAATCCATTATTGCTAATAATAGAAACTTACAAACATCAATTTTTCATGCACGCCATTGCAAGGATAAATAAATAATATAAAATCAAAATTTATTTTATTGCGGAAAAATTTGTCCTTACAATGCAATTGAAAAACTATGTTGTTACATATTCTTAAGCAATCTATTCTAACTCCAAGTAGTAGCTTAAGAATCTAATCTTCAAGCAATGCGGTCGAAATCCATTTCTTCACGATTAGGTTCAGCTCACTTCTTCCCTTAAGCTTCCTTTCTTTTCTTCGATCCTATAAAACAACAAAATGTAATCTTATCACATCATGTATCAAGAATCTAGAATAGGAACTTAAACGAGTTAGTTAATGGATTTTACCTAAAGTAGAGCCATACGTTTTGACTCTCCCATCTCTTAGATCTCTTAGGTAAATAGGGCAGTTTCGTCTCCAATGCCCATTCTCTTGGCAATAAAAGCAAATGGACTCTTTTGGAATGGCACAAGGAACTATCTCAAAATCTACCTTTTCTGGATCTCCAATGTCACCATTTCAATATCCATTGAAGTTTGGGAGTTTGATTTACCAGACAAAGTTGCTCAACCAGCTCGCCAAATCATTGCTGATTCAGCATCTATAAGCAAACATGTCAAATCAATGACGTTCACGTCATGATCCATCGTATAGTACTCTCTAACGAACTCACTATATGATTCAGGAAGCGACTGAAAAAACCACTCAATAGCCAACTTACCTGAAATCTCGACACCCAACATCCTTAACCTATCAATGTGTGACTTCATCTCTAAGACGTGTACACACACAGGTTTCTCATGTTTACTTGCCAGAAGGGCTTGAGTGAGCTTGAACTTTTCAACCCTTCGAACTTGTGGGTTAGGGAGAATAATTGGAGGAGGTGGAGGAAGTGAAGCATGATCTCTTGTTCCTCGATCGAATCGTGGAATATCATCTTCACGTGGAAAGTTTGTTCCACGGGATTTGGGAAGACCATAGTTGTCGTACTTTGACATCTACAAAACGGGAGAAAATTCAAGTCAAGTTGATTAGAATCCTCGATGTGACACCCAAATGAAACATCGAGGCTAGGATCCAACAAAATACTCTACAACCTAGAAAAGGGATGTCGTAATCTAGCTGCAGAATATTTGAAGGTAGGTAAATGACGATTTACCAATTTCCACCATGAAAAACGAAAAAAAAAAATTAAGTTTTAAATCTATTGAAAATTCCTAGATCTTTTGAGATTCATTAAACTTTTCAATGGCATGTTTAAATCTCGATATGCCCCTCGATTTGTGACTGGGATGCCGAGGATCACAAAACAGGGTGTGAATAACCATGCAAATTCACATGGTGCCCCCCAATGTTACAGTCACCTATTCGATGTGCCAGTTAACCACACACGCTCCACCGAACTATGACAAACAATGAGTCACCCTTTGCTACCTTTGCTTAGAACCATTTAGTGTGTCGGTTAACCACACACGCTCCACTAACGTCTTCGCAAGGGCACAAAGTGTAATTTCATGGAATTGCATCAATTCACTTTTGCCTAAAGTAACTAAGATTGGGATTTTATGAAAGCATTTAGTTACTTTTGTACTTCATTATACTTATAATGGAAGGTTTCTGTCCTATCCTACCCGTTCGGCTAACGACCCTCCACTAGTCAAGAGTGCAGTGGGTAAGAGTGGATACCCATTCAATTGCCATTTTATAGACAATACCTTAAACACCCCTTATAGACCAGCTTCGTGAATGAGGCCTACTAACGGTAAGACTGATTGTTTACTCATACATATATAATACTAGACTTTCAATGTTATATATAGTATAGGGTGTATTTTACACTTTTAAAATACTAGGTGGTCTAATTTAATAAATTATACTTTTAATTTAATTAAATGTAAACCATAACTTTATGGGTATATTAAATCTCTTTTAATTATACACTTCAATTAATTAATAAAATCATAAGGGTGTGATTTGAACTTTTCAAAACAATACTAGGGTTTTAGAATATAACATTTCTAAATTAAACTTTTAATCAAGTTTTAAATTCCAAAACTTGAGGGCAAGTTTTGAAACATTTCAAAACATTATGGTTTAACTTATTTAAATTTCAAAAACAAAACTTTTAAGTTCAAATTTAAACTATAAAACCTAAAGGGATTAATTTGAAACTTTTCCAAACTTTGTCAAGAATATTCTAGATCACAAAATTCAAATAAGGCAATTAACAATTAATTGGTGGTTATCTAATTTGACCTAGTCCAAATTCTTGCAGGATAATTCACCAAATAATTCGAATAATTAAATCTAATCATATAAGGAAACAAATATTTGATTAATTGATAATTATCTTCTATTTTGGTAAGGATATTCACCCAAAATCAATAAAAATCGGATTTTATTCATCAAAACGTTTTTGGTAATAATCCTAAGCCAAAATAGAACAAAATCCCGATTTTCCCTCTTTCTGACCAGCTGACTCGTCGAGTCAGGCACGAACTCGGCGAGTTCAGCCCCCAGAAACCCTAAATTTCGAATTTTAAGCAAGTATAATTCATAATAGCATCAAATACATCAAACAAACAGCCATGGCTCTGATACCACTGATGGGTTTTGAGCAAAACATCATTCCTATGGTGTACATGCAAATCCTAATTGCTTTTGGATCTAGCTTGTCTAATGATCATGCAATTGAATATCCAAAGCTATAAACCCTAGATCTAGCATATGATAATCAATATTAATATATGAATTAGGGTTTAGATCATACCTTGATTGTTATATAGCAATAACAATCTCAAATCCTCCTTGTAATGGCTTTAGAAAGCTTAGAGTCACAAGTGTCACTCCTCTAATGGTTCACAAACACCAAGAACAAGAGGATGAAGAATGATAAGAGAATAGGCACCCAAAAACGTGTGCAAACCCTAAGGAAACTCTTAGCCACGTTTTTGGTGCTCTAGGGATCCTTAAATAGTGAGACTATTAGGGTTATCTAACAAGGAAACCCTAATTTGACTGCTTAGGCCCTAAGCAACCCATGTTAGAGGCCTAGGAAGATATCTAATGGGTTTCCCCATAGAATTCGCCCACCCCTCTAATATGGAGTCCATTAGCCCAATATTCAACTATCATACAATTGACAGTACTAGTCCCCTTTATTTAATTAATCTCTTTTAGCCACAAAATTAATTCTTATTAATTATTGACTAATATTAATTAAACAATATGATTTCTCCTTTAATATATTATTCTCATAATATATTAATAAATCATAATTAATCCTCTCTCTCTCTATAATTCATCCTATCAAGTTGCTTTGGTGAAGGTAACCCAAAAGGACCATGCATCATCAGGTCAAGTACATACCAAAGTAGTTATGGACTTAGACACTAATCCAACAATCCTTTCCATCGTACGTCATACTCTATCCAGTTGGGTGTTCCTCTTTTTCGACCCACTCTGTCGGCTAAGATTTCTTCTACCTCCTTATCATATGAAACAACATCGGCGACTGGGGCACGGTGCGATTCACTTCTAGATGGGTCCTCCTTGTCTCAATTGTATTGTTTGAGGAGACTTACTTGGAATATGCGGTGGATCTTCAAATTGGATGGTAGCTGAAGTTTGTAAGACCATGTCCCTACCTTTTCAACAATCTTGTAAGGCCCCTCGTATCTTCGAGTCAAGCCTTTATGTACTTTTCGATTAGACTTGAACATTTTTTGGGGAAGCTTTACCATTACTTTGTCCCCCGCAATGAACTCTCTTGGCTGCCTTTTCTCACCCGAGCATTTCTTCATTCGTTTGGCTACCTTATTCAAGTAAGACTTTTCTGTGTTGATTTCTTCATTCAACCCTTTTGCGAACTTGTATGCGGGAGGGCTTGATCCTTTATTGCTTTTAGTTAGTTCGTTTGGTGTCAACAGTTGTTGACCCCGTAGCGATTTCAAAGGGACTCCTTCCTGTAGTCTCGCTTAGATGTAAGTTATAAGAAAGTTAGGCCACATCTATCAACTTGGCCCAATCTAGCTGGTTCACACTCACAAAGTGCATTTGGTAAATCTCGAGAAAGTGATTCACCCTCTTAGTTTGGCCATCGGTCTGAGGGTAAATCTCGACAAAGTGCCTAAGGTAAACCCCATGAGTTTAAATAACTCTCTCCAAAACTTTCCCTTAAATCGAGGATCTCTGTCACTGATAATGTTCCGTGGGAGTCCCCAATACTTCACGACATTCTTAAAGAATAGTCGTCCGACTTCTGCGGTCGTGCAATCTCGTGGGGCTGGAATAAATATTCCATATTTCGAAAACCAATCTACAACTACCATTATGGATCCGTATCCTTCAGACATAGGTAGTTCTGAGATGAAGTCCATCGATATGCTCTCCCATGGTCGTTCGACAATTGGTAGCGGTTCTAATAGACTTGTCGGATTTGCTTGTTCTACCTTGTCTTGTTGGCATATAAGACAAGTCTTCACATATGCATCCACATCGCTTCACATACTTGGCCAGTAATATTATTGTTCTATAAGTACCCTTGTACGATGGGTGCCCGGATGTCCAGCCCACTTAGAGTCGTGACATTCCTTCAGGACTTCACGCCTTAAATTGTCCCATTTCGAAACATACATGTGGTTTCCAACTGTGAGTAGGAGTCCTTCTTCAACCCAAAATTTT
The DNA here is from genome assembly GCF_002870075.4 of Lactuca sativa. NCBI lineage: Eukaryota > Viridiplantae > Streptophyta > Magnoliopsida > Asterales > Asteraceae > Lactuca > Lactuca sativa. Next base: position 264,398,186 of record NC_056625.2, read on the forward strand.
CTTATCTTTCCCTCTCTTTCCATCTCCATCAAGTTCTTGGCTAGTGGGTCGTGGCTCAACCCTTATTTCATTCGATCGTAAAGGTTACATGTCACCAAGGTAAGAGCTGCTAGTTCTGCCTTGCGACTTAAAGTGTTGGCAACAACATTGGCTTTTCTGGGTTTGTACTCCATGATATAATCGAAATCGGCTAGAAAATATTGCCAACGTGCTTGTTTGGGATTGGGTTTCATCTGATTTTGAAAGTAACTGGCAACCACATTATCAGTTTGAATTATGAACCGACTTCCAAGCAAATAATGCCTCCATACCTGAAGACAATGGATGATTTCTGTCACTTCCTTATCATGTACAGGATACCTTTGTTCTGTCTCAATTAATTTTCGACTTTTGTAGGACACCGAATATTCTTCTTGAATCAAGAATTCTCTTATCGTGAAGTCTGATGCGTCCATTTGTACTAAGAAGGGTTTGGAGTAATATGGAAGCTTCAAGATAGGTTCTTTCGTAACTGCATTCTTTAAGTCATCAAATGCACTTTGACATTTCTCGGTCCATTCCCATATCACTTTCTTTTTTAGAAGGTCGGTTAGTGGTGTAGCTCTAGCCGAGTACCTTGAGACAAATCAACAATAGTAGTTTATTAGGCCCAAGAATGATCATAACTCGGATACATTATTAGGAGGCTCCCACTCAACAATGGCTCATACTTTGCTTTCATCCACATGGATCTCTCCGTCAAAAATTCTAAGCCCTAGAAATGATATTTTAGGTTGGGCAAAGGAGCACTTCTCCATTTTAACATATAGTTGGTTTTCCTTGAGTGCTTGGAAGACTGAGCGTAAATGATCAATGTGCTCTTCCAAAGACTTAGAGTACACCACAATGTCGTCCAAATACACCACAATGAATTTATCCAAGAAGGGATGGAAGATCTTATTCATTAAGGTGCAAAATATGGCAGGTGCGTGGTTAATCCAAAGGGCATGACTAAGAGCTCGAACGATCCGTACCTGGTTATGCATGTCGTATTTGGTTCATCGTTGGCTGTAATACGTACTTGCCAATATCCGGATCTCAAGTCTAGCTTCGAGAACCATCGTACTTTTACTAGTCAGTCGAAAAGATCTGCTACTATAGGAATGGGGTATTTGTTTTTCACTATTACTTTGTTTAATGCTCGGTAGTCGATGCACATTCTCAAGCTACCGTCATGCTTCTTTCGGAACAACACCGGTGCTACGAACGGGGCCTTTGAAGGCCCTTATGAATCTGGCGTCTACTATTTCTTTCAATTGTTCCCTAATTTCTTCCAACTCAGGGGGAGCCATTCGATAATGCCCCATGGCTGGTGGTCTTGCTCTTGGTTCCAATTCTATCTCATGATCTACCTCTCGCCTAGGATGTAGCTTCTTTGACAACTCTGGCGGCATCACATCTTTGAATTCTTCAAGCACATTCTTTATCTCTGTGGGTACTTCTGTTTGGGACGTGTGGTCGTTCTCTTTGAGTGTCGCCAAGAATGTCATTTCACCTTTTTGGAGTCCCTTATTAAGTAGCATGGCTGATAGGGTTCGAGACTCTATCTTGTTCCTTTCTACGGGTATAATACGTATTTTGGAACCCTTAGTTATACACATGGTTAGTTCTTCAAACGAGAAAGGGCGTACCTCGTCTAGGAATTCCATTCCTAGCACTAGTCGATAATCATCCATGGGCACTATTGTTAAATCGATTGTGCCTTTCCATCCTCCAATGTCGATCGGAATTCCATGAGCAACTCCAAGGATAGGTTCGGACGGAGAGTTTACAGCTTTCAACCAACCTATCTCTTTCGTATATTGAATATTGATCTTCTTGGCCTCGTTTTCGGATAGGAAGTTATGAGACACACATGTGTCAATCAGGGTTTTAACATGTTCTTCGGTCAGCTTGGAATTGATGAACATTAGACCACGTCCCTTTTTTCTGTTTTCCTTTTCCGTCCCGGTTTCTTCTTTAGCCACAGAGTTAAGGATCCGCATTGAGCTTAACTAGGCTTCTTCACTTTCATCTTCAAATACCATGGCGTTGAAGCTTTTCTTCTTTGGCCAGTCCCTGATTAGATGGGGTCTGTCACATAAATAATACTTCACCTCCTTTCGGAGTCCTGTTTCAACCCCCTTTCCTTTGAAACTTGAGGATTTGGCAACATACCTATCATCCCTTTGTGGTGTTCATGGTGTGGGTTTATCTCCCCCACTTGTTCTTCTGGCTGGAGCATCTCTTCGAAAGTCCATAAGGACTTCCGCTACGGCGGTAGCTTCATCAACTTCTTGGACATTCCTTCGCTTGAGCTCTTTATAAGCCTAATATTGTAGTCCATCTTGGAAATAAAATAGCTTGTCTTTTTCTTGTAGATCAGGAAACTCGAACATTAAAGCAGTAAATTCTACCACATAATCTTTAATCGACCCAACGTGTTTCAATCCACAGAGATTCTTCATCGCTACATCCTCGGCGATATGGGGACAAAATTGCTTCTTGACTTGCCTTTTGAATTCATCCCAAGTCTCTATGGTGTATAGCCCTTTTTCTATGTTGATATGCTTCCGCCTTCACCAGAGGGTGACGTTCTCATATAGGTATAGGACGGTCGTGTCTATCTTGGACTTATCGTCCTTTACCCCGATTGCATTGAAATAACATTCTATGGACTAGAAAAATTCTTCAAGAAGTTTAGGGTAACGCTTACCTCCGTACTTCAAGGGTTTAGGTGCATCGGTGTGTGGCGTCATCTTTGTGACAGCTCCACCAGCAATTGCGGCTTTACACAGATTTACTTCAGCTTCTAAGGCACCTATCTTTTCATGAAACTCGTTTTGTACGGTGTTGATCAATACGAGGACTTCTTCTTTGATGACACTGATAGACTCTTTCATTACATCACTTGTGTCGTTAATGTCACGCACGAACTGCTCGAAGGTATCCTTCCATTCAATGATCTCACGACATTAATCTCTACCCTTGTAAGCTTGTTTTCTAAGCTTGCTAAGGCATCTATCGATTGGTCCTTCTTCTTGGACTTTCTTCCTTTCTCTTCGACGACAGGGGGTACGTTAGCTACTTCGCTACTTCCTCCTTCCATAGCTACAATCTCTTTCTTGCACGAACTCTAGGCACTGATACCACGTGTCACGGGACTACTCGATCACCGTGTGCCACTTAGTTTTTCTTCTACTAAGTCAGACTTACTATGCTTCCTCTGCGATGTACTAACAACTTGGAAAGGAAGAGACAAGGCTTGAGAATTACTACAAATGAAATAGAGTTTTTATTATACGAGTTCAAGAGAATACAAGGCAACTTTCGATGATCTTGGAACAAATGGCTACACCCCTATTTATAGGGTCATTAAACCTCATCATCGGAATATTCTAGATGTTACTACCTATTTCTTTATACAAGACTATTCTAGAATACTCTATCTAGATAGTTACATGTTTACATAGTTATATAAAGATCAAGATAAATCTTCGATGTCTTAGAGAATTTAAGGACGCTCTAGGATATTCCGGCTCAAACTAGCATACTCCACCAGCTTCTCGAGTACTCCGAAAAATTCTAGATACAGTTCATGACACCACCAATATTAAATGTTGCCTCCATAGTAGGAATTCTTGTGCGACGTGCTCCACTGTCGGACGCCCTTCCAGAACAATCGTTTCCCGTGTGTTCTGCTTGACCACATGTAGAACACTCTTTTCTAATTGGACCCTCACATTGGGATGGAATGTGTTATGTGTTTCTTGGTCTGCCTGACTAGCGTTTATCCATTATAGGTAGCCTAACAATTATCAAATCACCGGGGATCTCCCATTTGGATGGCTTTGTTAAAGGGTTTACTAATTCCTCATATGTTCTTCTCAATATTTCGGTATGGTAAGCTTTTAATGCATACATCGATCCGTCTTGGTAATTCTTTAATGTGAGCGCTCTTATCACATTACCACAAGGTATGTCGTCAAGTTGTCAGTGCTTACATGTACATGTCATTTGTTGGAAATCAACAATGACGTTTTTCTCCCCTTTTTGACCTCACATTTATTACTTGAGATCATGTGAACATCACAATTAGTAAAATTATTTTTATTTTGTTTAACAATATCATCGGCCCAAGGGGTGAGTGTTGTTGTTGCTTCCGCTAAAAAAATATAGAAAATTACACAGTTGAGATCAATAACATTTAACACAAACATTAATATTACAACTTACTACCTGCAAAGTTACGTCTTTGAAACCACCTTTGTTGCATTGTTGCACGAAAAACGTCGATCAACATCAGTATCGTTACCTTACGCGCATGTCTACATAATGCATTTATAGACTCCGCACTGATTTATACTTCGTAAGTATTCCATACTAGTTCTTTTGTCTTTTCATAAACCATCAATTGTATAGGCTTTACAAGCCTCGTAAAAAATTCATTTAATTGTCTTTACTCTTCCTGTATCTAGCTACTATGTTGAAATACAAATAGGCACCACATATTCTGTGATGAGCGTGAGGAAAAATGTTGGCTACAGATGTCGCTATAGATGGAGACCTATCATATATAATTGTAAGATCATCCATATTGCCTATGTAACCACGTAGTTTTTAAAAAAACTATGTCCAAGAATCTGTACACTCATTTTTTGCATTTACCATATGCAACCGGTAATATTTGGTTTTGTCCGTCCTTAGTAACAACAAGTAACATGGTACCTTTGAACTCACCCTTTAGGTGGGCTCCATCTACTACAAGGGTCGGCTTACAACAATTGACAAAAGCGCGTACCTAGAATACATTGTATATTTATTCAAATACACAGATTATAGTTAGGTACACCAAAATAAAAAAATAATAATAATAAAATATAGTTATATGAACCGAGCAACCAAGTGCGACATACAAGAACTCAAACCGATCATCACCATCTATTTGAATATGTGTCACCTTGTTGGGATTATGTTTGACCAAATTGTGGAAATAAGTTGGAAGTTTGGTAAAAGAATGCTCTTTCGTACCTCTTAACAACAACAAAGCACATTTCTTCGCACGCTAAGCCTGATGGTATGAGATATTGATTTTCAATTGAGAATTCATATCATTAATAATATATTGTCCCCTATATACTCTACTATAATCTTCAGCCAAAACATCAGCAAGATATTCACTCAAAACACGTTTATTTTCTTGTCGATGATTGGGTTGCAACATTGTTGAAGAGCATGTGTTTACATCAACAAATTTATTCATTTGGAAAAGTCCGCCAGAATTTGTAATTCCTTTTGCTCTTAGTAACCAAGAACATTTTTTCCCAACACACACAACCTTATACCTTGATTTGGTCGATCTACTTGTCTTCGTCTGAAAACCTTATTGAAGACATTTTTTTTTTCCAATCACCCGTTTTAGAAGGTCTTTGTTCTTAAATATACCGAAATATTCAATCTTTTGACGATTGATGTCTACCATTTGTGATGGGATATCTTCAACAAACATTAACTGGAATGTTGGTACATGGGGCATACCGTAAAAAAAGTTATTGAGAAACTTAACTTTACATTTATCACCCAACTCATGTTCATCAGAATTGCTTTCTAAGTCGGTTATATCTGAAGTTACATCAACAAATCCACGTAAACCATGTACATTTTCATCTCTCTGAATCATATTTTTTTTTTCTTTTACTATTATCTACTACAACTCTATTCATAACTTTAACTTTTTGTTGGGGAAGACAACAACCACCCACGTCATTAAGATATGTACTAACATCATCATCACCAATGTGTTTGTAATTTTCAGGATCCACATAGTGAATATGTGAATACCTCACATTAACATTTTCAGTAACATTATGAAATCGAGGTACACTAGGAGTCATGAAAGTACCTATTGCTCCCTTTATTGCTGCAAAAGTTAGCAACCGTCTCGTTTCTACTCTCACCACCCTCCGTAACCGCATCACCTTCATCAGTCACTACAAAGACTTTCACATCGCTTCCTCTAATCGATTTGATTAGTTGATCAACATTCTAACATCCATAACTTCAATTATGACTATATAACGATTCAATTCCATATGAGAGAAACGAAGACTAATTTTATATTTGTCTAACAAACATGTTTTCATTCTCACCAAAGATACAAAATCACTATACCTAATATACTAAGAAAATATTAAAGCGAATTCATAAATATCTTCCTGTGGACATACGTATTCAAGATTTGTTTCCACAATTTTCCACCTCCCACCGGTTACAATGTAAACCAAATATTTATTTATTTTATTAGAAAAGTTTTAAGGAAATTTTCCAAAAAATAACAATTAAATTGATAATTTTTTGCAAAACTTTATATATAATAAGCTTGTTTCGTAGTCAAATCATATCAATTTTGTAGTAAAAAAACGCAAAATCTCAGGTGGAATGGAGAGGAAATTGCAGAGGAACTTAGTTCATTTGTGATTTTAATCAGAGATTGCAGGTATTTATACGGAAAAAATCAAAAAAACTAAAAAAAAAACATCTGTAAACGTATAAGTCGCAAAAGCATAGATGTTCTTTAGCGACTTGTACGTTCGCAAATGGAATGCTAAATTCGCAAATGGGCTTACTACATCTGCCATGACTATATTTGTAATTTTGGTTTTTTTTTTACTATTTTTCACAAAATAATTAAGAGATTAACCTATATTTGTAATTTTCTCTAATAACATAATAATAATAAACGATATACGTCATATACCAAAGAATGGATTAGAGAAACATAAACGTAATCTCGAACTCCATTTTATGAACTCATATCCAAAAATTGCAATATTTTCTTTTTCGGCTTGTAATTGGTTTAACATGAAAACTTCTAGTATTAATGTTTACAATTTTTATTAAGTATAGTTTTAGTAAAGAAAGGTGCTTCAACGATTAACATACTAATTTCATTAGATTAAATAGAAAACTAATTTTTGTAATTCTTTTTTAAGATAAATATAATAACTTCATAACTTACCATTTGAATATATGAAAACAAAATCTCGACTACAAATCAGAATAAAACATAAAGATAAACGCAATCTCGAACTCTATTTTATGAACTCATATCATACATGCATTTCATACTTTCATACTCAAATCAGAATGAAACAAACAGCGCTTCAGAATTATGATCGGAAATCCGAGCTCACAGCGTTCGATGAAACCAAATCCGGCGTCAAAGGGCTTGTAGACGCCGGAATCACCACCCTTCCTCGTATATTCATCGTACCTTCATGTGAAAACCCAAACTCCGGCGAGCCACCGTGCCCAGAGCTAAATCTTCCGATTATCGATCTGTACGGAATCAACGAAGATCCAATCCGGCGAAAGGAGGTGATCGAGCAAGTGAAGAATGCGTTGGGGAGTTGGGGGTTTTTCCAGATGGTGAATCATGGAATCCCTGATAGCATGTTGGAGGAGATGAAAAAAGGTGTTTTAGGGTTTTTTGAGCAGGATAATGAGGTGAAGAAGAAGTGGTACAGAAGAAGGGATGGCAGTGGGAAGCCTAAATTCCTGTACAACAGCAATTTCGACTTGTACTCTGCACCGGTGGCTAATTGGAGAGACACTATTTATTGCCCCATGGCTCCGAATCCTCCTCAACCACATGAAATACCTTCTGCTTGCAGGTTTGCTTCCATCGTCATCTCTCTAAATGAGTAAAAAGTGTTGTTTGTTTTTATTTTCGAGTAATAAAGTGTTTTTCAAAGAATTATATATACCTGAAAAGATTACGTAAGGTTATGAAAACATTGCATGAGATGAGTCTTATTTTAATTCTTCAAGAGTAAATTACATGAATGGTCCCTATTGTTTAGGACACTTTACATGTCTCGGTCCTAACTCTTCTTTTAACTTCAGTTGTCCTCAACTTATAATTATGTTACGCGTTTGTTCCATATGTTAGCATTATGTCTGTTTTCACCGTTTAAACCTCTCGCGCGCGTGCCTTGAACCACAGGCGTAGTTTTGTCCTTTCCAACTAAACTCTCCGACTACGAAACCCTATTATCAAGTATTTCAACATCTTTTTCTTCGATACCTTCAGCTAACTTTTCTGTTAGATGGCTCTCTGACCCACTCAACATTCTTGTTAATGTTCAAGTGTAAGTCTTTCATGTTTGTGACTTTACATCAACTTTATCTAAGAGATTTTCTTCATCGTTATTGCTACTATCATCTCCATGAAGTTCATTGTCAACGTTGTTTTGTATTTCAAGTGGGGTTTATTGAGAAAAAAAAAAAAAAAAAAAAAAAAAAAAAAAAAGCCTTACCTTTATGTCATTTCATCTAATCAAGTTATAATCATTAGTTTTTTTCTTTATTTTAATAGAAATTAGATTATATTTGTTATTGTTTGTTATTGATTTTATTTCATTTATTAGTTTTTATATATTTGTTATTTATAAATTTTCTTTTATGATAATTTTATGTAAATATATTATATAATATTCTTTTTGTTTATTTGACATTTTGTTCGAATACATTTTTTTAATGTTTTTTGACGTTTGTTAAGATTTTATCACCGCTGTAATTGTTACATGCAATCTAATTCAAATATTTAACAATATAACACACATAAATAATTGGTAGTTCATCAATCATCTAATATAACTTGATCATGGTTACAATCACTACTAAAATGGCTCATCTACCTACTCATTGTCTTTCGTATGGTGTAGTCCATTCAGATGCATGATCATACTTTAAATAATTCAACATAGTGGTAATCGGAGGCATCGGGTACCCTTCCTTTAATGTAAGTTTTACCCGATGGCCACCATTGACAAATCCGATTGCATGCAATATGCGTGTGTTGATTCCAGGGTGACGGATATGACCGAAGCGGTAAGGACGAAAAAACTTTTGAAATTGATCAATGTATGGAAGTGATTTATTCTCGAAATAGGTACTATGTCGTGTTGGTTCTTTGTAGCCAAAAACCTGTGGATCGACAAATTTGGTTGTATTTGAACAACTTCGCCTAAGCGGTTGCTGGGGAGGCGGATCAACGATGGTTTTATCGAACCACTTATCCTTCAGAGGGGCGCCCACGATTGGACTTGTAAATAGCAGGTTCAAAATTTGGGGTTGTTGATGGTGAAAAAAACTCCTTAAACTTTTTATAAAGAGTGTGTTTTCTAGATTTTGATTGCTTTTGATATGTTTGATTAACCTTTTCGAGTTCGTCTGTAAAATCAATATCTCCATCTTTGATAGGAAAACATGGCAAGATCTCAAGTTTTCTCCAAAATATATCAATTGAACTTAGTGGAATAAGTTGACCATCACTAAAATATTGTGATTGCTCATGTGCACATAGTAACCCATAACAATTACGCACGTAGCAACCACAATTTCTAAAGAACATGTAAATAAATTTAGATACAAAAATAAATAAATAAATAAGACTGTGGTCACCCCCAAGATTCTTAAAAGAAAAAACCCTTTCATATCACACTTGACGTCATGTTCATATCATAAAAAAATTGTTTGTTTAATAGTTAAACTGTAAATCCGTATCTGATGCAAAAAACTGATAAAAACTTGTTCGGATTTAATCGAACTCTACCTAAAACCGATTTTATACTTACGATAAATAAGGCTAAAATGGTTATCAAATAAACTCTTTTTTTTTGTTAAGACTAAAAAATATAAAGATTTTATATTTAAATCGAATTAGAATAAATAGTAAATAAGGTTAGAAAAAAATACTAAATGAATTATAAAAAAAACCGTCTTACATTTTCCATTAAAAACAATATAGAATAAATAGCAATGAAAAATAATATATATATATATATATATATATATATATATATATATATATATATATATATAGAGAGAGAGAGAGAGAGAGAGAGTTATGTTCAAATGTTTTTACTATCTATTGTGTGTTTGTAGGATTGATTCTGGACCAATCATTTTAGTTATTTTAAGAAAGTAATTAATGCATATTAAATGATAAAGTTCTAATTAATGTTCATTATATCTTTAACATCTAATATGCATTAATTATTTTCTTAAAATAACTAAAATGATTGGTCCAGAATCAATCGTACATGCACACAATAGATAGTTAGCACAATATAACCTAACCTTTTATATATATATATATATATATATATATATATATATATATATATATATATATATATATATATATATATATATATAAGAGAGAGACAGAGGAAAATGTGGAGAAAGAAAAACATTTTTTATTTGCGGAAAACTATGTATTAGAAAACCCCATTGGGTTTTTTCTAGCATGACCCTTCAAGAATCGGTGTAGTACTATCGGCTATCCGGAGTGGACGTCCTTAAAAACGTGCGATGCTGAGGTGGCGTGACCAAATACACATCAACAGCGCCCCAAGGGCAGTTCTGGGTGTGACATAAATTGGAAGATGGAAGAAGACAGAGCTTACTATTGGCTCGCTTTTTTTTGACCGTTTGGATTCCATGGAAGCAATTAAAAAAATAGCCCTTTCTTGATGCGAAAATAGCAACCCTTCAAGTGAAGAAGATGAAATACGTCTGCAGAACAAGTGAAGAAGACAACACATCTTTCAACAAATGTTATGACTTATTACGTTTGGGTTAAAAGCAGAGCAAACCCACGTCCCTAATTTCTTTCTCAAATAGGTTTTAAAAATTTACAACTTCCACCCTAGACTTTATTATTATTATTATTATTATTATTATTATTATTATTATTATTATTATTATTATTATTATCTATGTTTTTTTTAAGTAATTTAGGTTTAAATTTTTATGGTTTTTTTTAATTAATTTAGGTTTAAAATTTAAGTTATTTAAGTAATATAAAATATTATATTATTTTTAAATTATGTTTTTAGTTAATTTAATCATAAAAAAATAAAAAATAAAAAAAAGAATATTGTGTAGTGGTAAGCATTTCAATGTCTAGTGGGTTGGTGGTGAAGCTAATGTGACGTAGAGGTGACAACACTTTTTCGGTGGGTTGGTAGTGACCACTCTCCGATAGCCTCATGCTCAACTACTTGTGGGTCTTTATCCACGTCAATAATATGTATATATTAATGCCTGACTATTTATGGGTCTTCATCCAATAGTGAGTGTAACACCGTCATGCCTATTCAAATTTATTTTTTTTGCACATGTTGGAGGCTATTCAATTTCAATTACTGTACACTAGATTGGGTGCGAGACATTAAGGATGTGTTCAGCACATAGCGTTTGAGAGCTTCTAGCTTTTAGCGTTTGACAAAACGCTCCATTTTGAACAGAAAGTCTCGTTTGGCACTATAAGCTTCTAGCGTTTAGTTTAAACAAAACGCTCCAAATCCAAATGCTACTTAACGTAGCGTTTAACAAAACGCTACCAGCTAGAAGCTACAAGCCACCCGCTACCAGCTATTTTTACCGAACACGCCCTAAGTACGTATGCAAGTCGGTTTTCCCATGCTCGGTATATACCGATATTAGTTTATGTTTAGAAATAAATGTACCCAATACCCAAATGTCGAACATCTAGGTAACAACCCGAGCAAACATCACAAAATCCAAATCGTTAAATGGGGGCCGGAATTAAAAGTTCAAAATAAAACCATATAAAAAAATGTTCAGCATCAAAGTTTGGAAGAAAAAAAAATCTAATAACGAAAATTATTAAATCGCATTTCAAAGTGGAATTTGTTAATTATGTTTGCATGATTGCGTTATACTTCATAACGAATTTAACTAACAATTAATAAATAATAAAATAAATAACAACAAAAAAAAAATTCTCATAAACAAGTAACCTCTTATATAAAGTAATATTACACGGTATTATGTCGAACCTAAATGAATAACATATTATAGTTTTAATTACTTTTATTATAAATATTTTTTTAGTGTTTTATTGTTTCTATGTATCACTAAGGCTAAGTGGAGTGATAACACTTTTAACACCTTGCTATATTATATATAGATGTTTTGACAAGGCAAATATTATTGATTTGTCTTGATATATGAATCCTTAATAAACATAATAAAAATATAATAATGCTAATTTTACTTCAACTTTTTAAATTTTAGTAGTAAGTTATGAAATTTAATTAAAAAATTAATATAATAACATGTGTTTGTAATATAACAGTAGTAACACAGATGATGTTAAGCTGTATTTTTATTTTTGTACTCCCAACAACTTATTTTATAATTTAAATCAACTGATTTAGTAGCTAAAATTTCTTCTTAGGAATTGATAGATCCTCTTCTCCAACTACATCTCCATCCTAATTTGGTAATTGTGGAACCAAGTACAATAGTTGAAAAGAGATGCAACAATAGTTAAAAAGAGAAATTAAATTGATTCCTATTTTTTATACCTACAAATGTTCCTACCCAATCAAATTATGACAAGTGTCATCTTTTCAAAAAAAAATTAACTAACTCATTAAAACTATATTAGGAATATATCAAATAAAATTAAATTGAATGGTAATTTGTCATAGTTTTAATGAGTAGGAATAATTGTATGCATAAAAGGTAGGAGGTAATTTAATTTCTCTAGTTAAAAAGGTTCAGTAAAAAAACAAATAATCATTTCATGAAACAGTTAATATACAAACTTAGAAGGGAAGACCTTAGAAAAACCCAACGTAGTTTCACCAAATGCTTAAAAAAACCACTATATTATTTTTTTAGTACACTAAAACCCTTATATTTTCTAAAATTCTTATTTAAGGTTTTCTGAGTTTAGAAAAACTTACTCTATTTTCATGAAAGGATTAAAAAAACCATTATATATTTTTTTAATGCATTTAAACCCTCATATTTTTTAAAATAGTTTTAATCTAATGAATTGTAACAATAGAAACGTCAAGAATCGAATACCTAACATTTTTGGTTATCTAGAATTTACCGAGCTCAATGCCTTAAATGATACATTTTAAAAAATATAAGGGTTTTAACGTACAAAAAAATAATATAGTGGTTTTTTTAAAACTTTGAAGAAAATATATTGGGTTTTTATAAGATTATCCCAACTTAGAAACTAAATATTTGGTAAATAGCAAAATGTTACCTCTATAGTCTTTAATACTTAAAGTGGCAAAAAAATCATGGTTTTGAAAATGTAAAAAAACAATTAGAACTTAGGTGGATACTATTTAAACTCATAACCAACATCTACACCTTCAAAGGAAGACCTACACACTCACACACAGTAAAATAACAAAATCTATTCCTTTTTACAAAACATGTCATGTTTAAAAATAGAAACGAAAATGAAAATAATTAAAAAAAAATATTTATATATATTTACAGTAGTGGTTTATTTATTTATTTTATTTTTTGGATTTTGGGTGTAGGGTTAGAATGGTCATTTTGGATTGAAATGATTTTAAGTTGTTCCCAACTCTCATGATTACAGTACACTAAGAAAAGATATTAAATTGTTCCTAATTCCCCTGTTTTTCCTATATTGCATTCCATTAGTTGTCAAAATATAATATTTACCCAACTTAAAACATAAAAATCATATTTACCCTTCTTAATCCTTTAAATTTCATATTTGCCCAAATATATTTTTTTGGTATTTTTTTATAATATTTTATAATTAGTTTTTCTGTTTTGGAATCATTAAAATTAAAAGTATAAGTAAATGGACCATTTTGCCCTTACCTTCTAAAGTGCAGGAACTAAATTAACCTTATGCCCTTACCTACTGCGATGAACTCTTCTTAACCTCAATTTGTTTTATAGCCTTCTCGACATTTTCTTGTTCCAATCAGTTGGTATTTCTTTGTTTATTAAACATTATTTGTGAACTATAAAGCTTCTTTTATTAGGGGAAGGATATCTTGTAGATGGTGTTAGACAATTTCACGAGGGATGAATCCTTCACCTGGTAATGTAGGTTTGTCTTGGTGATAAGATTTTGCCATCTATAATCACTACACAAACATGATCTTGTTGACTGATCCTTCAAATCCCATTGTTATCATTCTTTTCATCTCTAAAGAAACATCACTCAATTCACAATTATGTTTGAGCTAAGAACATATAATCAAAACAGAAAAAAAAAAAAATTCTAATGTAATTTAAATGTATTGATATTTGTGTTGCTCTTTGAGGAAGTGTGTCATACTGTTAGTGATAATAAAACTCAACATCACTTCATATATGATGCCACCCAAGGTTCTTTACAAACCTAGAAGTAAATAAATTATTAACTTAGCATTTAGGCATAACAATTTAGTTCCTGTAGTTGAGAGGATAAGGGCAATATGGTCAATTAAAATTTTCAAATATAATTTTAATGATTTCAAAACATAAAAACTGATTATAAATATTAAAAGATACTAAAAAAATATATTTAGGCAAATATGACATTTTAAATGTTCCAACATCATTTTAATACTAAATATTGAACAAAACACATAATTGCAAGTTTTTTTTTTTTTTGACATTTTTCAATGAAAACAACACAAAAGGTACATTTCTTACTTGTAATTTCTATATCTCTTGTTAAATTTAAACCCATAAATGTATAGAAAACATTATATTTGAGAGATAACCATCATCACATAGGGGAAAAATGGTCCAAATAAAGGAAAAGATGACATTTGGCAAAAAAAATCTTAATTTATTAAGATACAATATAGCTCACATGCGATGCCCCGTTCTGACCTTGTATAAGCTACTACTAATAACAAATTCGACATCCCCTTCATTCTATACTCTGCAATCTCCATAGACACCACTACCTTTCATCAGAATTTGAAGTATAAGTACAAAATACTCCTTAAGTCAAAATTAATCATCTTGAACTTCATGTTGTAGTTTCAATGCTACATTTTTCTTGAATATAAACATGAGTACTTTATCTGATTTTAGCAATTTATGGAACAAAAGATTATCTGATTTCTTGAATATTCCATTGGCTTCAATGAATAGTATAATTCCATGTCCGTCGGAAGACTTCCATAGCCAAAGAATATAAAAAAATGCAGTATAAAGAACAAATCAAAACTATTTGGGCTAAAGATACCAACATAAAAAGGCACAAAAACTACATACCAATTGCGAGATAATGAAGCCAAAACCAGTGTCCAGGGTTTTCTGGTTTTGGAGTGAAGCAAGAAGATACGGTGTACGAGACAGAGAAGCTTCCATAGATAAGAGACGAAGAAGCTTCCATAGATAAGCGACATATGAAAATCATAGGAAGATTTCATGAAAATAGTGGGTATATTTTTAGGGTTTTCAAACTTTGAATCAACAATCAAGTGAAGAAGTTGACTCATATACGCTTATCTCTAGTAATTTGGCATGATTTTAGTGATTAGGTTCATCTTGATTACTAATTTTATGGGATTGATAGGAAATACAAAATAAGAAGCCGATTCTAAACATATGTTTGAGCGGGAAAACACAAAAGCGAGGGTGTAGAAAAGTTACACGTGGCAAAGACAATACTTAAAAGAGGACATGTGTCCGTTTAAAATACTCTTTTATTAAGAATATATATATATATATATATATATATATATATATATATATATATATATATATATATATATATATATGATGTTAAATGGAAGCCCTTTTCATAAATTTGGATTTTATTGTGATAATCTCATTGTGACCCTGTCATGATTTTTCCATTACAATACAGTCAAAAAAAGTGGTTTGGTCCAATGAAAACCCTCCATTCATTTCTTTTTCCTCTCGCCATACAATTGACAACTCCATATTAGCGAGCCCCCTGGCGAGAGCTAAGGGGCGGTGTTTTGTGTACATAGCGAGCATAACGAGTGATGTTAACGACCTCCACTCCGCCCAGCCTAATAAGGCTATGGGAAGTGATAGCATGTCTAACACATGCTAAGCACATTGTCACATCATAATTTTATATTTAATATAAGTTTTTATCTTAAATATATATACACTTGAATTTTAAGGAGGGAAACTAAAAAAGAAGCAATTCAAAGACTTGATTTAAAAAAAAAAACAAAAAAGGACCAATCATTGCTCTTATTCTCTTCTCCTTTTTCTATTTCCTGTCGTCAAGCTACTAGCGAGCATGGAAGAAGTAAGGGGCTTGGCGCCTAGAAAAGGAGTGATGGCGAGGTCACGACGAGGGAGCTGGGTGAGCCACTCCCTACAACCTAACTGTGTAAAAACAAGAAGTAACAAATTAAAGCTAAAATGTTATGAATTAATATGTAAGACTTGTTAGTCTTTTAGAGTCTGTCTGGTATATCATATTGTGAAAGAAAGAGAAAGTAAGAGAGAGAGAGAGAGAGAGAGAGAGAGAGAGAGAGAGAGAGAGAAAAGTTACCAGTAGTAGATATTGCTCTTGTGGAAAGGAGATCAGAGTGGGAGAGGTGGATGTAGTTGACAGAGAAAAGTATCTGGAGACAGAGAAACGAGAGGCGGCGATGGAAAAGCAAGAGTCCGGTGAATGAGAAGCGACAGTCTGTCGATTAGCGATAGAAACCGATGGAAAAGATGCAATTGGGTGTCAGTGTTATTTTCGGTGAAATGTGGACGTTTTCACCTTTCTGGCAAAAACAATTTCTTGGTCTTATTGGTTTTTAAACCCAAATCTTTAGTTAAGAATACATTTAATTAGGTCCTTAATATCATGTAGTTTCTTTTGATTTTATCAATACTATAAGTTTTTTTTTTTAACAAGAAATTTTTGAATGTCTATTTCATATTATTGATTTAACTCCATTTTTAAGCTATATTACATGTAAAGGCAAGCTCAAAAGAAAAGGGGTGTTGGGGTGGGCTAATTAAGAAATTGACTAAACATTAGACTTATTATATATAAAAACTATATATATATATATATATATATATATATATATATATATATATATATATATATATATATATATATATATATATATATATATATATATATATATATACTAGTTGGTTACCCGCGTAATGCGGCGGGCGACAAATACTTTGTTTCGACCATTAGTTTTTTTTGGGACCAAAACCATATGAACCATAAATGTAACAAAAAAAATTTACGAAAACCAAGAATCTAATAATCCACCGAGACCACAAAACCGTAATTCGTATCGTGCTTCACAAGATATCATTATTTATTTATTTAATCTATGCATAGTGCTTTTAATAAAAAGTTACATACAAATTTATAAAACATAAGTATGCAAAGTATCTTTATCCACATATGTTACGATTAATCTATATATATATATATATATATATATATATATATATATATATATATATATATATATATATATATATATATATATATATATATATATATATATATATTCCTTAAAAACCATGTTTGTTAACACTTGATCTAAAATTCAAAACATTTATTACATGCTTTCAAAAACTTGTTTCTTTTCTTCGTTTGCTTTCATCCCAAAGTATTATTTTCTAACCAATAACAATATAGGTAAAATGATATTGAAATTTAATACCATGATAGAACCCATAAACAGAAAAGCATAGATCTAAAATGAGTTTTAAAAATGCATTACTTTAATAAGAAAAAGTAAACTTAGAGTTGTATATGATATTGTGTGATTGTCAATAACTTTTGGAAAAATTATTATCTACCTAAAACTTTAACTTTCAAAGTTATGTGAATCACTATGAAAACACTTATGTTCCTCACTTCAGGTAACATTATTGTATGACCAAAAATCTCATTTTCATACATTAATAGCATTTTACTTTAACTTTTTTTTTTTTTTTTGTCATTGATTGATTGGTTTGATGAATAATGAAGCAAGTGAAGCAGATCTGGGAAAGGAGCTACCAATATTTTCTTCACAATTGCCTTATACTCTTTACTAAAAATCCAACATTCCCAAGGTCACAGTCCTACTAAGCCAATAAGTTGATGTAGATTATTTCCATACTTTGCAACCCAAAACACTGTTGTTTTGTCCCAAAAGAGAATGTAAAGAGAAAAGTTGTTAGTTGGAGCTGCATGATAAACATGTCAACCATCATCATCTATCTAGTCTGATCTCCATATCCGTAATAGTGTCCATCAATTTCGAAAATGAACCACCCACCTTATCATGATTATTCTGAAAGAACATAGAATTGTATTAATAATAAAAAAAATCAAAAAATTAAAAGTTCAAGTAGGTTAACAGTAATATACCAAATTTATCACATTGTATTTTCATTTTTCTAACATATGTCAAAATAAACAATCAATTAAAAAAAAATGCCCAAATGCATTACCCGTTACTGTTAAAAAGGCCTAGCATAAATAATGTATAAATTATGGTTATAAAAAAATTACTACATGTCAACCAAACATGATTCTACAACTTTTTTTTGAAATCTTACATCTCTCAGTATTTCCACAAGCTCTTCAGGAGATTTTGTGGAATGACATTAGTTACTACTTTTTCTCAATGTTGTCCCCTGAATCATCAAAGGTTGTATATAAAAACACTTGACTATGTGAGTATCGACATTTATTAACATTTAAAAACTTAAAAAAAGAAAATAGCATGATATTTATACCATGATGTTTCCTTTTACAATGCCTAAATTTATATGGTTTTGTATCAGATAGAACACAACTTGCACCTGCCAATTATTACAACAATGTATGAAAAATTAAAATTAAATAAAAAGGAACATTTATAAGCAAGAAGGGTGTAACATACAACAACCTGATGAAAGTTATTTTTCCTGCATTATGAGCACCCATTATTCTAAGAGCAAAAAAGTACAATTGCAACGTGTGTCAAACACCATTAATAGTAACTGCAACATATATAGAACACCATTAATACCAACAATAAGTCTAAGAATAAACCGTTCCAGAATAAAAAAATTGTGCATGTAGCTCAAGAAAATGTAACTATAAAACAAATTTTGGAAGTGTAGATTCACATCGAACCATTAGACTGGATACTTTAGTTACATTTGTTCGTTTTGTGTTATTGAAAAGATGACCTCCAATCTCATTTCTCTGTTTATCTCTCATAAGCCTTGCTATCCCAAAACCAAAAATTGTGAACCATCAGAAAAATCATGTAGAAATAACTATAATAAAAGATGATAAAGAAGTCTATTTTCTCCACTGAAACATTCATTGGAGATCAATAACTCCACACAATGATTGGATGCTACTTGGGTTTGCTGGTAACCTATAACAAACAGTAAACACAAACAAACACCAGGATGGTCGATTAAATAAGAGAGAGAGAGAGAGAGAGAGAGAGAGAGAGAGAGAGAGAGAGAGAGAGAGAGAGTAAACTCTCTTACTGGATTGAAGGGAACATCAGGTCATACAGTAAATTCTACAGCAATAACAAAAGCCAACTAATTCACAAGATTATGTCAAGCACAAAAAAAAATTAATTGAAAAAAAGGAGATGAAAGAAAGCCTTACCTGATAGAAATCATCATAAGAGACGATGTAGTATTGTTCCTTAATAGGCTCAAGTACTCTACAACCATGCCATATGCGAAGACGTTGGTGCAAGAGAGGAATATGAGCGATCGATATGGTGGTGGTGACGTTAATGATGAAGGGTAGAGAAGGCTTTTTCAAGTGATTGAAGGCGACAGTAAGAGGGAAGAAACCATGATGGTGTTGTTGATGCGGTGTTGTAGAGATAGTGGTGAATGATCGACGAAAGTCTAGGTTGGAGAGAGGTAATAGGGTAGCGACAGGGTCGACGATAAATTGTGGCTTATGGTTTGAGATACAGAGCATCGTGGTGAAACCAGGCACCCGCCCTGCCTTCAACAAAGCATTAAAAGAAAAGGATAGAACCAGAGATGCAGTTGCCAGCAGAGGCGATGTGAAGAGGGGGCAAATATTTAAATTAGGGCAAGCCAAGTTATTTAACATAAATTCGAGAATGAGGAGAGTGTTGGTGGTGGTTGCATCGACTGATGAGGGGGATGACAGGGTCGACAACTTTCGTTTTCGAGAGAATAAAATGAGAGAGTTTGTGAAGGAGATGGGAGCCGAAATAGTTGGGATTCAAGATGGGCCAGAATCGATTGATTTTAGCCTATATATCTGGATTCTAAAAGGATTAGGTACGACTTCATCAGGGATTAAGGGGTCAGGTCGAGTGAAATAAGAAACCTATGCATTGAGTGATTGTATTTTTTCTTAAACATTTGGATGACTTAAATTATAATATTATAATATTATAGATTTGTTGTACTGTAAGTTTAAACACTTGTACGTCTTAAAAAAATATTATTATTATATTCAATCTATTTATAGAAATAGTGAGATTTCTTTTATAAGATAGTATATATATATATATATATATATATATATATATATATATATATATATATATATATATATATATATATATATAAGGTGTTAGAAACTTGAAAACCAGGGAGGCCATGATCTCCTTCTAGCCCCTCTTAGGATCCGCCATTATACATACCCAATCCGCCATTATAATTCATGTTAGATAGTGTTTCTAAAAAAAATTAATGATGTTATAATTATAGAGATATTTTGATGGAATACTCAAAACAAGTAATGGATTCATGTTAGATGGTTTTTCTAAAATGATTTTTCAGGTAAAATATTGAAAATATAAGAGCCTTTCAAAAAATCTCAAAATGACATCAAATATGATTTATGTTAGATGTTTTTTCTAAAAAAAGTTTTTGTTTTTGTAGAGATATTTTGATGGAGTACTCAAAACAAGTAATGGAACTCGGAATTCATTTATTCAAATTAATATCTGAAGCTCTTCAGCTCAACGCAGAGCACCTCATCAAATTGGGTTGCGCTACAGGTCTCGCAATTCTCGGACATTTCTACCCTCCATGCCCGCAGCCTAAGTTAGCAATTGGCACCAGCACGCATACCGACAATACCTTCATCACAATTCTTCTACAAGACCAAATTGGAGGACTTCAAGTCCTACATCAAAATCATTGGATCGATATTCCACCTAACCCTAAAGCTCTTGTAGTAAACGTTGGAGATCTTTTACAGTTAATTTCAAACGATAAGTTTTTTAGTGCACAACATAGAGTTTTGGCAAATAAAATTGGCCCAAGAGTGTCAGTAGCATCGTTCTTTACGACTGGAAACCTTCAAACATCGATGGTGTGTGAGCCGATTAAAGAGTTGATTTCTGAAGAAAATCCTGTGAAATATAGAAGCACAACGGTGAAGGAATATCATGAGCATTTTAACTCGAAGGGACTTGATGGCACTTCGGCTCTTTTGCGTTTCAAAATCTAGATATGTTGACAGGAACCCAATATATTGATCGAGGTAGTATTTTATATTTTATATTTTTTATTTTATATGTTTGGAGAAAAAAACCCACGTAGTTATTTTTATTCGATTATATTTTAATGTCAAGTAATGTTTTATTCTATAAATATGACATATGATTAAAAAATGATAAATTATATGATAGGATTTTATAAAATATTTAAAATATACAAACGATAAATTAATTTTAAGAAAAACTTGTAAAATATTATCCATGAGAAGGAGATGCTCTAATTTTAATCTATACTATTCATAAAAATAAAGTGGCTATAACTAAAGATAATCACAAAAAAATGTGATCATATTCAACGTTGTCAAGATCGATATCTTACCTAGAATCGTTTTTGGGTTTGCAAGATCGGGATTGAGATTCTAAGATCCCACAAAATAAAACATAATTTTAATTCATAATTTTAAAACATAAAAAATATTTTAAACATTCCATTTTTTGTTCAAACGATATAAAACTTCAAAATATTAGTCATAAGTCACAACACAAAATGATAAATGGTAAACTGAAAAAGGGTAAAGACATAAAATGGTGAAAAAAGTCTCATTTGCAAAAATCAATGGAAGGTAGGATCGGATCGGATTTAGATCCTACGATCCTACGGTTCTACCTACGATCTTACGATTCTACTCGCGATCCTATCCCAAATACGATCCGACTCGTTTTTCATACCTAAGATCGTAGGGTCGTAAGATCCTACGATCAGGATCGCAATTTTGAAAACCATGATCATATGTATAAACAAATGACCTAACTTTTGAATTTTTTAATTCTTAAAGGGTGAACCATATTCTCAAGTATTTGGAGAGAGAGAGAGAGAGAGAGAGAGAGAGAGAGAGAGAGAGAGAGAGAGAGAGAGAGAGAGAGAGAGAGAGAGAGAGAGAGAGAGAGAAGTCTGGTCTTTTTCTTATTTGCATTAAACATTTTAAAAAAGTTCTCTTTTCGTCTTCTTACACACTGCTTCTGAATTCACTAAAAAAAAAAATAAAATGAGATTATGTAAGTCTTGTGTTTCTAAACATTGAAACTAAAACGAAATTTCTTATAAAATTAATGTCGAGTTTTTCTAGCCATAAGTCTTGTTTGTTTTTATTTTCGTGCGATAAAGTCAATTATAAATTTTATATATATTTAAAAAAAGATTATGTAAGGTTATGAAAACAATTCGGAGTTGTTATTGTTTATTACACGTAAATTGTTGATTAACATAATTATTATTATTTTTTTGTTAAATTTGTAAAATATAAAAAAAGTTATACATATAGATAATTTGTTTGTAGGACAAACAAAATAAGTAAATAAAATAAAATATGTTGTAGTAGTAATATTAGAATTAATTTATTTTTTTTACTTTTAATTTGTTTATAATAAATCTATTTGTTAATTATTATTTTGCTCTTAGTTAATTTTGAAGTTTATGTTCCACCCCTTGGAACTAGTGAGTGTGTTATGTTCCACTCATGTTCTTCGTCTTTTATGTCTTAAAGACATGAACCAATGCAATATAGTTTTCTTCATGTTGTAGGACCAACTCGAGTATATGCAACGAAGACGTTCGTGGTCTAGCTGACTATAGATCACAAATATGAACAACATCTCGTGTAGGGGTGAGTACTTTGGACTTGTGGATAGGACAAGACCGGACCTTGACCCTTTTTTGGACACCGGGTCGGTTCGCGATTCTAGGAATTGATCAAAATTGGTCTGTTTTTTTATTGGTTCGGTCCAGCCGATTCTAGGTGAAAATTGGTTTTGGACTGGATTATTAAAAAAAAAAAAAAAAACTTTTCAAATCCTTTTGAGTTGATGATTAAAGATGGAATCATAGTGTATATTCATAAACGTCATTAATATTAAGTTTACCAGAGTTATTTTAGCAAAATATCGTTTGAGTTGATGAATTTTCATAATAAATATTAAAACTTAGATAAATATATAGCTCACCCCATAAACCATTTTATATATCATTAATTAAATACTTCTATTCACGTAAAAAAAATTCAATTTATTCGGGTTTTCAAAAATATTTTGTAACAGATTGAATTTCACGTGTCAAATTGACAAATTCAAAAAAAAAAAAAAAAAAAAAAAAAAAAAAAATCAGAAACGAATAAAATATTTAAAATACACTTATATCAAAGCGTATCTCAATGAAAACTTTATTTTTTATATACATTTGATTTATTTCTCTAATATAGAAAAATATATATTTTCCAACTAATTACCAAGAAACCAACAAAAGGCAACTCTCAGCTCAAATATATGATGCAGATTCTTATTATTATAATAAATTTATACTTACAGATGTTTATAATATAGCAAGTAGGGGGATGTTTTTGAAAAATAAAAAGATAGAGTATGGTAAATTACATTAATCGTCATTTGCGTATGTGTCTGTAACATTCTGATGATGATGTATTTCTAATTTAAACCCTAATATTAAGATTTATTGTATTTTAGCCATTGTGTATAAGAAATGTTGCAAAATATCCCATAGTGGTATTTTTGTAATTTTTGGCCCGACGTCCCATACGATAAGCGTACCTAGCGTATGCGGGGCGTACATGCATGATCCTCAAACCCTAATTTTTAGGGTTTGGACCCTATTTAAACAGCTTTAAGTCCCCAACCTACCTTATTTCATTAACCTCAAACCTACATTCATCCACAAACAAACTCTAATGCAATTTTGAGCACTCATGAGCTTTGTGTGGGTGTTTTGGTTACTTTGAAGGAGAGAGTGTCACACCCCGACTGATGGCGGAATCATCGGGGTTGTGACGTGAAACGTTGGTTCATAGTTAACAACATACATTGAATATTACAGGATTCAAATAACATAACATTCTTCCAATGTAAGAAAAAAGAAGAAATACATTGTTTAGTAAATCCCAAATAACGACTAATACATAATTCAACTTCTATAAAGCATAATCAAGAGGACCGGTTACTCGGTCAATAGTTTATTTAAGGAAAAATATCCTCCTTACCCTGTAGGCATTCTTCCAGCTTTTAAGATCCTGAAGATACATACGCTTTAAAAATACGTGAAAAAAAAATGTTGGTGAGCTTTATAGGTTTAGAATCCAATAGTTTATAATCGAAAATACATTTGTGACCCTTTTAAGATTACAAATAGATATTTAGTCCGCACTTGTAATCCCATACAAGTAAAATAGTTTGGTTCACTGTTTATAACCAAGAAATCATGATTAGTGAGTGTCATGTTGAAATTATTATAAATACGAATTTTATATAGTAATGTTTTCAACACTTATCCGTTTTGTTCAAAAGTTCTTTTTTAACAATAAAACTTCTAGATTAAAATTTATGGGTTCTAATATGAGCCTATAACGGAACTATGGACGCGCAAGCCTCTATAAAGCAGTACGGTGAGCAGATGTACTGTGACCATCACGACGCTTCATCGATGTCGTGAAATATATAAGTGACTGAACGATTACGCCTGTTTTGACTCGTCAAATGATGGTTGTAGCTAGCAACCGAAGAGGGGCTGTCAACACGTATAGATCTATACCAATGTTCCACGTTCCTTTTGGATTAACGGTTATAGCACATAGAGCTTTGTACTAAAATTTTGAGTTCTTAGCGATGAAGTGTTTCTCATACAGAATATCCTTAAATTGTTAAGTCTAGGATTTTCGTCATCATTTGTATTCCGAGCCTTAACAATATTTGCATTTCTTTGTCGTCACATTCCAATATATGTAGTTGTACATACACTATTATACATATACTTTTAAGAGAACGTAAATATGTATGTATATATCATTGAGGGCATAACAATATTACTTCCATTATGTGTTTTCTTAAAGCGTTAATAGTCTTTTTATAAGTTTTCTTTTTATATAAAATATCTTATTTTATATAAACAATCATATTCTATAAAACTACTCATTTTTATAAAATACTACAAGATCTCCTTATAAACTCCATTTTTATATATAATATTATTTTTATATAAAATTTATCATATTTTATAAAAACTACTTATTTTTATAAAATGTTACAAGGCCTTCTTATAAACTCCATTTTTATATAAATAACAATTTTACATAAAACTAATTATATTTTATAAAAACTACTTATTTTATAAGATGTTACAAGGTCTTTTTATAAACTCGATTTTTATATAAAATAACAATTTTATATTAAAATAATCATATTTTATAAAAACTACTTATTTTATAAGATGTTAAAAGGTGTTTTTATAAACTCCATTTTTATATAAAATAACAATTTTATATAAAAATAATCATATTTTATAAAAACTACTTATTTTATAAGATGCTACGAGATCTTTTTATAAACTCTATTTTTATATAAAATAGCAATTTTATATACAAATAACCATGTTTTATAAAAACTACTTATTTTTATAAAATGTTACAAGACCTTTTTATAAACTCCATTTTATATAAAATATAAAATTTATCATATACAACTCATTATTTTCATATATACATAACATTAATCTAGTTAAATTCTTATGTATATGTAAATGTAGTTACGTCTTATTATATTTACATTTTTGACCTTGATTGTAATTATATTAATAAATTAGGTTCTAATTCCATATTTTTCTTGTATTATCCTACTAGAGACCATTCTAAGACTAATGTTTAATTTTAAATATATCATGTATAGACTTATGGCACAAGGATAATACCCAAATAATATATATTTATATCTATGTATAATAACTTTATACCATTGTTTTATTATGTCATAATATATTATGAAAATTTGTTTATAATGCATGTAACCATTTCATAGATTCATTTGCATGTTAGTTCAATATAACTAAAGTGTCGTGTGCTAACCCATTATAAATAATGTTAAATATGTATCATATAATGATAATAAAATTTCAAATTTAGCATGCAAGACATGTATGTATCTCCCCCCAAATGTTTATAAACTTCAAGAAAAAGGGGCCATAAAGACTCACTTTCGTTGCGTGTTTTGGATCGTTTTTGAGAAGTGTTTTGTAGTAGACCGCAAAGGATGATCTGGGGTTGTTTTGGTGACCTTTTAATGTGAGAATTCTTCATGTTTTTCAGCTTGGTGGAAGGAGGAAGAAAGGCATAACGTTGCTGCCCCCTTTTTTTGTTAAATATTGAAAGTTCTACACTTTCAAGTAAAGTTTTCTTGGGTAAATTAGAGTGGCAATGATTTAGTGAAGGAAGTGTTTACGTGAGTTTGTGGCTGCCACAATTGAGCAAAACCCTTGGCTATTTATTTACTTTTGGAGTGTATTGATTTGTTTCCCTCATGTGGTGTAAGCGAGTGTGCATGGGGGTAATGAGTGTACTATGTAAGGAAGGTGATGTTGGACACTATTCTTCCTTAATAGGTGTCATATTTGAGGACAAAACCCATTTTTATATCTTCTGATTATTAGAATAGTGTTGTCATAATTTAACTATGCTTCCATGTATGATTGTGACTATAGAGAGAAATGGAAACGTGTATAATGAATAGAGGGCTGTGGACAATTCAATATTCTCATAATTTCCTTTCCTATCATTTGTATCATTTCCTTCAATTGTGGAAAGTTTTTGTTCGAGTCTTTTTATGGAGAATAGTTATATATGGGGTTAATATTATATGTATGTGTAACAACCCAAAAATCATGACTAAGAATATCGTTTGAATAACATTACTTAAACCATGATTGTCAAACCATAACATAATTCTTAACATAAAATCAAAGTATTAATTCAAAACATAATCTTATTATCAGAGTGAAACATCCCAGGCTGACTAAATATGGTGCGTGCCATGCGATCATCTCGAGCTCTTCCCTCCGCTACCGGAAGTACCTGAAACCAAAACTGAAAACTGTAAGCACGAAGCTTAGTGAGCTCCCCCAAACTACCGCATACATACAACAACAAATAAACACATATTGGGCCTTGCCCACTGCATCAGACCGAAGTCCAGAAACTAACTGAACATAGCATAGTATAATCATAACTACTAGCATAAACACATATACTACATACTGCATCGGACCAAATTTCGGAACACATAACACAAAAACATGCTTGAATCACAAAGACCTCAAGCACACTGAACTACTGCATCGGACCGAAGTCCGGAAACTACTGCTAACTAGACGGGTCGACATTGTGGCCGTAGACCTGTTCCTACTGGAAGGAAACTCACTTGAACTGCTGAACTCGACCGATAACCCTCTAGCTGCTAACCGAAAACTCTCCAAAATGCTGCTCCTCTAGCTCCCTGAGCAACCAATACCAATAACAACACTTACACTAAACTGTCCTCCCGAGGTCAACTAAGTCAACTCTGGTCAAAGTCCTGGTCAAAGTCAACCTTCCGATTGGATCTACTCGCAGAGTCACCCCATGACTCGTCGAGTTCAACACTCTCTGAGTCCTATCCCGCCCAACTTACTGAATCACTACTCAACTCACTGCTCTGAGTCTTAACCAGAAGAGGTTGGGGTTCTGCGACCTGACTCGCCGAGTCCAAGAACAGACTCGCCGAGTCCAAGGCAATCTTCATCAGACTCGCCGAGTTGTTCTTCCAACTCGTCGAGTCCATGCCCATCTTCATATGACTCGCCGAGTCCACCCAAGGAACTCGCCGAGTCTCTACAGTCCTTCATCCATACAGAGGCTTTTTGAGCCATGCAGGGGCGCCAAACTGTAGATCCACTCTTCTAGGGCATGACCCCCACGTAAAGTTGCAAACTTTACGTGAAACCAAGGAGTTAAAGGTCCAAATCACTCTAGGGCTAGGGATTAAGACAAAGGGGCTTTACCAACAACTCTATGACTGATGCTTTATGACATTCTAGACCAACACAAGCCTAAATCTGGAGTAGCAACCTCAGATCTAACTCCAAACCCAAAATAGATCTCAAACATACCAAAATGGCCCCCAAATCTCATTCATGAATAGATCTAGATGCAAAAGAGGGAAGGTGTGACATCCCCTAATTTCTCGGCCAAAAAAGACCGATTTAATTTATGCTTTTTAAAATAAAATCAAAGAAAACTTTTTAAAAGATGTTGCGGAATTGGTCCCCAAACAACAGATGATGAAAGTTTATCAAAATCCTTCATTAAGAAGGTATATATTTTCCATATATATCAAAACCTCGGGATGTCATGTTCCGATACAGATCAAAAACATAAACAAGACATTATAAGCCTTTCAACAATTATTTACAACTACTGGCCTATTATCCAAAAATCTCTCGTCGTCCTCCGACTATGCTCGGGGTCCACTACCTGTAACATAAAAAGCTGAGTGGGCCAGGTTTGGGAGCCTGGTGAGCATATAGGGTTTTCAACCCACAGTAATAATAAACTTATTAAGTTCACCAATCAACAATAACCCTGATTACCCGTTCCCGTTATCCTCACTTTACGTCCCTAAACACTTTTCACAAGGGACCTATCCTAAAGAATATCATCGGGATGGACACTATTGCTAAGGGGTTTCCTCAGCCATACATGTCCTGAAGGCAACCATGAGGGGGATGGAGTACAGTGAATGAACACTCTTAGTTTATTAACACCTACAGGTTGCGGACCTACTAATGTTTCCCATTGGACTGTCTAGAAAGTCCGTGGTCGTCATCCAAACTCCGCTAGATGACTGGATCTCAAAACACATCGAGGCCTCTCATCGCTTTTATTTTATCACACATCACTATCTACCCATGTTTTACCCAACATATTTGTAGATAAAAATGCATATACAATTTAAAACTTGTATAAAACATCAAGTCAACAGTCACCTCAGTTAAAGAATTAATATAATTACACGTAGCACGTATTTCATGTAAAATACTTCATATCTAGGTGTAAGATGAAGGTGACTATACACTCACATGATTTGATGATAATCGGGCAACAATTCGTTTCCTAAAACGATCGTTTCTAATAAAACTGAGAGTTTTATTGAGAAACCGGGGTCTGCAAAAGTCGGGCTTCGAAACCGAAAAGATAATTTTTTCAGGCTTCTCGGGCACTTCGTGGAGTATTCCGGGGCTTTGGGGGATGTTAATATGAAGAAAATATGGGAAAATGGGTTAAAAGTGGCAAATTTCCAAAGTTACCCGGGAGGTCTCGCACCCTTCTATTTATAGGGCGAGGGTTCTGATCCGACGGCTAGAAAGAAGCCACGCGTCGCGAATCTGAAGCTCGCAGGGGGATGGCTCGCAAGTGGGCTGCGCGTGCGAAGGCTTGCTTTTATCTCCTGATTGGACCGAAGTCTACTGGTCCGAAGTCGGCTTGGTGGTGGGGTCCGCAGGTGAAGGTGCGCAGGTGGCAGCACGTGCGAAGGCCTCGGTGGCAGTTGTTGATTGGACCACGGAGAAGTGACCCATGTGCGAGGCTCGGACACGAGGAATAGAACACGCGTCGGATCCTCACTGGACCACTTCGGATAAGGCCACGTGCTTGGATGACTCAGTAGCTCGGATGACTCAGCTGCTCGGATGACTCAGCAGGACACATGGCGCGTTTTGAGCGAGGGTGACATGGCAGCTCGTGACTAAGCGAATTCTCTCGATTTTCGCGCCAAAACTTCTAAAATCCATAACTTTCGCATACGAGCTCCGTTTTTGACGTTCTTTATATGCACGCGTAGCTAAAATTAAGCTCTACAACTTCCATTTAGACTTCGTCGGCTAATTTTGAATTAATTTTTTATATTATTATTTTTAACAAACCCGGACAGGAAATCCGTTAAAAATTCATAACTTCTTCATCCGACGTCCGTTTTCGTCAGACTTTTTAGCGTTGTGCTACTAATGACGAGACCTTCAATTATCATTTAGGTTGTGTCGGCTAAGAATCGCTCGATCTAAAATTCGAGTTTTTAGCTGTCTACTGCTAAGCTGAAACTTCGAAAAATTATAACTTCCTCATACGAAGTCAGATTTGGGCGTTCTTTTTATCGAACTTCTCGGTTTAACAAATACTACGAATTTTGTTTAGATTACTAAGGCTAAAAAGTAGTTTATCAAAATCTCACTTTTTACGACATTCAGCGTCGTGCCGGTTTTGTTGCGAAGCTTCGACAGGTCATAACTTCTTCGTTATAAATCGTATTTTGGTATTCTTTATATCCCCGGAATCCTTGTTTTGACCACTACAACTTTATGTAAAGATATCGAGATTATCTCACACTTTAATTTTGACGTTTATTTTTATTCTTAATTAATTAAGCCCTAATAATTAAGCATAAAACATATAATTCACATAAGATTCACATAATTCCTTTTCATTTCTTCAAAATGAGTTACAAAGGTTAACCTAGACTATCACCTTAATATAAATGCCTAGACTAGAAATACGAGTGTTACAATTCTCTCCCCCTTAGGATGATTCCGTCCCCGGAATCATATATCACCAAACAAATGCGGGTAGCGACTCATCATGTTACTCTCCGTTTCCCAAGTGAGATTTGGTCCGTTCGTATGTTTCCAGCGCACAAGCACTAAATCAACCATCTTGCGTCACAACTTCTTAGTCTTACGGTCAACGATTGCCTCAGGTTCTTCGATCAACCTCTTGTTTTCATTAAACATTAACTCAGAAATTGGAATTATGTCGGGCACATCTCCCATGAACTTTCTCAAATAACACACATGAAAGGTGTTATGAATACCCTCCAGTTCTTCCAGTAACTCTAGCTTGTAAGCTTGATTCCCGATCTTCTGAAGAACTTTGAACGATCCAATAAATCTTGGACTCAACTTTCTTCGTTTCCCAAATCATATAAGTCCCTTCCACGGCAAGACTTTAAGTAAAACCGAATCTCCAACTTCAAAGGTTATCGGTTGTCTTTTCTTGTCAGCATAACTCATTTGTCGATCTTGAGCAGCTAACATCCTTTCCCTTATCACTTTCAATTTTTCAGCAGTCTGATGGACTATTTCAGGTCCCATAAACTGCTTTTCCCTAGCTTCCAGCCAACATGATGGCATTCGACACTTTTCCCCATACAAAGCGTGATAAGGTTCCATCTTAATGCTTGAGTGGAAACTATTATTATAGGAGAATTCTATTAGAGGTAAGTGTTCATCCCAGTTACCTTGGAATTCTAGGGTACAAGCTCTCAGCATGTCCTCCAATGTTTGAATCGTTCGTTCGCTCTGACCATCGGTTTGCGGATGGTAAGCTGTACTTAAATACAACTTGGTACCCAATTCCTCTTGTAGACTCCTCCAAAACCTTGAGGTAAAACGGCTGTCACACTCGGATACAATCGTTAGCGGAACACCGTGGAGCCTCACAATTTCCTTCACGTAAGAATTTGCAAGTTTATCCATAGACCATTTCTCGTTGGCAGCTATGAAATGCGCACTCTTAGTGAAACAATCAATGGCCACCCAAATCATGTCGTGACCGTTCCTTGTTTTGGGCAGTTTAGTCACAAAATCCATGGTGATGTCTTCCCATTTACCCATGGGTATGGGTAAAGGTTCTAAACTCCCATACGGTTTATGATGTTGTGCCTTAATCCTAGCACAAGTTACACACTCGACCACATACTTAGCAACATCGAGCTTCATCGTCGGCCACCAATAATAGGGCTTTAGATCCCTATACATTTTTGTACTGCCGGGATGAATCGAGTACATGGTCTTGTGAGCTTCTTCCATCAGAAGATCTCTTACTCCGCCTGTCTTAGGTACCCAAATCCTATCTTGGAATACCTTCAACCCTTGGTTGTTTGTACCGAATACTAATGTTTTGCCCAAACGTTCTTCCTTTCGGTCATTTTTCTCTACAGCCTCCTCTTAAGCTTTCTTTATACTTTCCACAATTGTCGAGACAACTTCAATTCTCAACGCTCTTGGCCTATTCTTTTCAAGGTTTACCTTCCGACTCAGAGCATCAGCAACAACATTTGCTTTACCAGGGTGGTAAAGTATCTCACAACCATAGTCCTTGAGTAACTCTAGCCAGCGTTGTTGCCTCATGTTCAATTCCTTCTAATTAAAGAGATATTGGAGACTCTTATGATCAGTGAAAACTTTACACTTTGTGCCATAAAGATAATGCCTCCATATCTTTAGGGCGAATACTACCGTTGCCAACTCCAAATCGTGAGGGGGTAGTTCTTTTCATGTTCCTTCAATTGCCTCGATGCATACGCTATCACTTTATCCCTTTGGGTCAGAACACAACCTAACCCAACTCCAGATGCATCGCTATAAACTGCGAAGTCATCAGCTCCTTCAAGCAACGAAAGAATCAGTGCTTTACACAATCTCTTCTTCAACTTCTCAAAGGCTTCCTTATGCTTCTCATTCCAAGCATAAGTAGCTCCTTTATGGGTCAAAGCTGTTAATGGAGTAGCAATCAAAGAAAAGCCTTGGATAAACCTTTGGTAATATCCAGCTAATCCTAAAAAGCTTCGAATCTCCGTAGGGCTTTTTGGTTGTTCCCACTTCATCACAGCTTCAATCTTTGCTGGGTCAACCATTATTCCTTCTTGGTTAACCACATGATCTAAAAATTGGACTTCTTGAATCCAAAATTCACATTTGGAGAACTTTGCATACAACTTCTCCTTTTTCAGGACTTCTAGCACTTCACGCAGATGCTTTTCATGCTCCTGCTTGCTTTTCGAATAAATCAAGATGTCGTCTATGAATACTATCACGGATTTATCTAGGAATGGTTTACAAACCCTATTCATCAAATCCATGAAAGCTGTTGGGGCATTGGTTAATCCGAACGACATAACCAAAAATTCATAGTGTCCATATCTTGTTCTACACGCAGTCTTTTCGATATCCTGCTCTCTCACCTTTATTTGATGGTATCCCGACCTAATATCGATCTTCGAGAAATAGATCGAACCTTGCAACTGGTCGAACAGGTCATCGATCCTTGGCAACGGGTACTTGTTCTTTATCGTCACTTTGTTCATCTTTTTGTAATCGATGCACATTCTCATGCTCCCATCTTTCTTCTTTACAAATAACAAAGGGGCTCCCCAGGGAGATGAACTAGGTCGAATGAAACCTTTGTCCAGTAACTCCTGAAGTTATGTCATAAGTTCTTTCATCTCTATTGGTGCTAATCGATATGGTGCTTTTGCTATCGGCGTCGTTCCTGGTAACAAGTCGATACGAAATTCTACTTGTCGACCGGGGGGCAATCCGGGAAGATCTTCGGGAAGACTTCCGGATAATCACACACCACTGGAATATTCTGCACCTCCTTCTTTTCCATCTTAGCATCGATCACGAACGCTAAATGTGATGTACATCCCTTGGCCAAACACTTTCTGGCTTTCATTAGGGAAACGATTCCAGAATTTACTCTGCGTTTGTCTCCATACACCATAAACGACTCTTTCCCAGGCGGGTTTACTTTTACTATCTTCTTTCTACATAATATTTCTGCATCGTTGGCGCTAAGCCAATCCATTCCTAAAACTATGTCGAATCCATTTAACTCGATAGGCAATAATTCCTCGTGGAACTTATTCCCATCCAAGTCAATGAGGATGTTTTTCATACGATGGCTAACAGGTACAAACTTGCCACTAGCAATCTCGACTAATAAAGCATTAACTAGCTTATCTACAGGCAAAGCTAGCTTTTTACCAAATTCATGCGATATAGTAATTGGCTCCAGAATCAAACAAAATTTGGGCAGGCAATTCGTTTACAAGAAAGGTACCTGAAGCGACATCGACTTCTTCTTTTGCAGCTTCAAGTGTCATCTGAAAGGCTCTCGCCTTCGGCTTTGGTGGTAGATTGGGCTTTGCTGCATCATTCCTCTTTGGACAGTCTTTAAGAACATGCCCTACTTCGTGGCACTCAAAACATACCCTCTTGTCGGACGGACACACGTTAGCATAATGCCCAGTCTTTCCACATTTGAAGCAACTCACCTCCTCACTACATTTCCCATAGTGCTTTTTCCTGCACTTCTCACACCATTTCGCTTCACCTCCTCCTCCTCCAAACTTCTTGGACTTAGAAAATTTGCTTTTCTTGTTGGAACCTGAAGTTCCTTCAAATTTTATCTTTTCACCAACTTCTGCCCTCTCCAGACCCTTCTCTCTGATCTGAACCTCAACATTCTTAGCAACCCATATGGCGGCTTTCAAAGTGGTTGCTTTCTTAACCACCAGACCAAAGTCCGCTGGTAATCCGAGGGTAAACTTGTTGCCCTTAGAGTGTTCAGTTGGAACTAGATGAGGAACAAGCTTCATCTTTTCCATAAAACTAGCAGCGTATTCAGTAACGCTTATCTTTCCTTTCTTTAAATTCAGGAACTCATTGTTGATTTCCAGAAGATCCTGCTCAGAGCAGTCCTACAATTTCAGTTGTACCACAAAATCTTCCCAAGACGTCTTACTAGCTTTACCCTTGGGCATCAAATCAGCTAGTAACTTCCACCAGCTCAACACACTAGACTTTAACAGAGGAATTCCAAGTGCGGTCTTTTGTTTGTTGCTGCACTCACAACTTTCAAACATTGTCTCCATTTCGGAGATCCAATTCATGACTTCCACCGGTGTCGGACTTCCAGATAGACACGACGATTTAGATGCCATGAAATCTTTGTATTTGCATCCGCTTCCATCAACTCCTTCATCCTGGTTGTTTTGTCTAACTATCGGTGGGTTGGCTTGACCAAGAGTCCCACTGTAGTTCCCTCCTACTGATTACCCTTCATTCAATACGGGATGTTCAATAGGCATCGTAGTCTCTTCCCTATGTTGTTGTAGTAATCGCCTTGTCTCCTCCATCTGGCGATCTAACATCATTTGCATCATTGCTTGTACCCCAGCCATCGTCATAGGCTCAGGTGCAGCTCTTACAACAGGTACTTGCTCAACTACTTGAGGTTGAGGCTGTTGATCCCTGTTTCCGTTTGCATTTGCAGCTTCACTACGAGTTCTTTCCATTACAATCTATATAACGAATAAGGCGAATTTAGGTCTTTATCCTTGTTAGACATGTCAATTCTCTTATCACTCTGAAACATTTACATGTTAGTTCTAATCTCGTAATCATACGCTTAGAATCCTACACACATAAGGTTTCCAGATCCGGTCGGCAACAGACCATAGATCCGAACAAATAATGGCACACATGGCAAACACATAGCATTTAGCACATAAGGGCATTTTAGGCATCTTCCCTAAAATAAACTAGTGCTCGTGTCTAAAATATGGTAGACACTCATCTCACAATCATCACTTAGCCTTCTAAGTTTAAGTTTAGAAATCCTACAATTTCTTAGTTTGCTTAAACTAATGCTCTGATACCAACTGTGACATCCCCTAATTTCTCGGCCAGAAAAGACCGATTTAATTCATGTTTTTTAAAATAAAATCAGAGAAATCTTTTTAAAAGATGTTGCAGAATTGGTCCCCAAACAACATATGATAAAAGTTTATCAAACCCCTTCATTAAGAAGGCATATATTTTCCATATATATATATATATATATATATATATATATATATATATATATATATATATATATATATATATATCAAAACCTCGGGATGTCATGTTCCGATACAGATCAAAAGCATAAACAAGACATTATAAGCCTTTCAACAGTTATTTACAACTACTGGCCTATAATCCAAAAATTTCTCGGCGTCCTCCGACTATGCTCGGGGTCCATTACCTGTAACATAAAAAGTTGAGTGGGTCAGACTTGGGAGCCTGGTGAACATATAAGATTTTCAACCCACAGTAATAATAAACTTATTAAGTTCATCAATCAACAATAACCCTGATTACCCGTTCCCGTTATCCTCACTTTACGTCCCTAAACACTTTTCACAAGAGACCTATCCTAAAGAATATCATCGGGATGGACACTACTGTTAAGGGATTTCCTCAGCCATACATGTCCTGAAGGCAACCATGAGGGGGATGGAGTACAACGAATGAACACTCTTAGTTCATTAACACCTACAGGTTGCGGACCTGCTAATGTTTCCCATTGGACTGTCTAGAAAGTCATTGGTCGTCATCCAAACTCCGGTAGATGACTGGATCTCAAAACACATCGAGGCCTCTCATCACTTTTATTTTATCACACATCACTATCTACCCATGTTTTACCCAACATATCTGTAGATAAAAATACATATACAATTTAAAACTTGTATAAAACATCAATTCAATAGTCACCTCAGTTAAGCAATTAATATAATTACACGTAGCACGTATTTCATGTAAAATACTTTATATCTAGGTGTAAGATGAAGGTGACTATACACTCACATGATTGTATGATAATCGGGCAACAATTCGTTTCCTAAAACGATCATTTCTAATAAACCGGGAGTTTTATTGAGAAACCGGGCTCTGCAAAAGTCGGGCTTCGAAACCGAAAAGATAAATTTTTCGGGCTTCTCGGGCACTTCGTGGAGTATTCGAGGGCTTATAATCGATACCGGGGCTTTGGGGGATGTTAATATGTGGAAAATATGGGAAAAGGTGTTAAAAGTGGAAAATTTCCAAAGTTACCCGGGAGGTCTCGCACCCTTCAATTTATAGGGCGAGGCTTCTGATCTGACGGCTAGAAAGAAGCCACGCGTCGCAGATCCGAAGCTCGCAGGGGGATGGCTCGCAAGTGGGCTGTGTGTGCGAAGGCTTGTTGTCCTCTCCTGATTGGACCGAAGTATAGTGGTCCGAAGTCGGCTTGGTGGTGGGGTCCGCAGGCGAGGGTGCACAGGTGGCAGCACGTGCGAAGGCCTCGGTGGCAGTTGCTGATTGGACCGCGGAGAAGTGACCCATGTGCGAGGCTGGGACACGAGGAATGTAACACGCGTCGGATCCTCACTGGACCACTTCAGATAAGGCCACGTGCTCGGATGACTCAGCAGCTCGGATGACTCAGCTGCTCGGATGACTCAGCAAGACACATGGCGCGTTTTGAATGAGGGTGACGTGGCAGCTCGTGACTATGCAAATTTTCTCGATTTTTGCGCCAAAACTTCTAAAATCCATAACTTTCGCATATGAGCTTCGTTTTTTATGTTCTTTATATGCACGCGTAGCTAAAATTACGCTCTACAACTTCTGTTTAGACTTCGTCGGCTAATTTTGAATTTAATTTTTATATTATTATTTTTAACAGACCGGGACAGGAAATCCGTTAAAAATTCATAACTTCTTCATCCGACGTCCGTTTTCGTCAGACTTTTTAGCGTTGTGCTACTAATGACGAGACCTTCAATTATCATTTAGGTTGT
Organism: Lactuca sativa; assembly: GCF_002870075.4. Classification (NCBI taxonomy): domain Eukaryota; kingdom Viridiplantae; phylum Streptophyta; class Magnoliopsida; order Asterales; family Asteraceae; genus Lactuca; species Lactuca sativa. The sequence goes on from NC_056625.2 coordinate 264,435,784, forward strand.
GTCGGCTAAGAATCGCTCGATCTAAAATTCGAGTTTTTAGCTGTCTACTGCTAAGCTGAAACTTCAAAAAATCATAACTTCCTCATACAAAGTCAGATTTGGGCGTTCTTTTTATCGAACTTCTCGGTTTAACGAATACTACGACTTTCGTTTAGATCACTACGGCTAAAAAGTAGTTTATCAAAAACTCACTTTTTACGACATTCAGTGCGGTGCCAGTTTGGTCGCGAAACTTCGACATGTCATAACTTCTTCGTTATAACTCGGATTTTGGTATTCTTTATATCCCTGAAATCCTTGTTTCGACCACTACAACTTTATGTAAAGATATCGGTATTATCTCACACTTTAATTTTTACTCTTATTTTTATTTTTAATTAATTAAGCCCTAATAATTAAGCATAAAACACATAATTCACATAATATTCACATAATTCCTTTTCATTTATTCAAAATGAGTTACAAAGGTTAGCCTAAACTATCACCTCAATATAAATGCCTAGGCTAGAAACACGAGTGTTACAGAATGTAACAACTTATTACCTCCACGATGTGCTCAAACTGAAGTAGATTCTGGATCTACACCACTCTCTTGATGCAAACCCTCTTGATCTTCAAGTTTATTCCACTATAAACAACTTCCAAAGCTTCAATCTCCATCCAAAAGCCTCACACACACACGAGCTTAGGGTTTTCTGTTTCTCAAGGGCAATAAGGAGGCTGATAGAAGGTCATAAAGTCCTTTAAATAGGGTGCAAACCTCGAGATTAGCGTTTTTGTCATTCCCGCACCAACTCGTCGAGTCCACCTTCCGACTCGGCGAGTTGGTCACTTAATTCGCTACCCAAGACCCGCTCCGACTCGGCGAGTAAGTATACCTACTTGTCGAGTCCTTTCTTCAATTTACACTTTAATCCGTTAACTCAAACTTCTGAAATTTGGGATGTTACAGTATAGTAACATGTATGTTAATGAAGATAAATCATTCTAAACAAATGAAGGTGATTTAATTAATCAAGTGGTTAGTGGCGTCACATTAGTGCTGTTTAACCCACTCAAAATTAATCCTCACTTCACGTGTCATGTTACTATATTTGTTAGTTTTCTTATTGTTAGACAATATTTTTAGTAAGTTAGGATATTTGGAAAGTAATTATGAATTTTAGCGTCATATATATACTTTTCCATTCCACCATATTATTCCTTAGTTCATAATATAACAATTTATTGTGGTGGTTTGGTCTACCTTTTACGGCCTAAAATTACCAATTGTTTCGGAGAGGAAGAAGATAAGATTATCTAGGAGGAGTGGGACTCTTTGGATCCATAATAGCAGCACCATTTGGCATCATTTGGAGGTAAAATGCTTTGAACTTGATGAAGCTATGCTTAGATCTAAGTTAGACATGAAGTTTGTGTCCTTTTTGTCCTATTAGTTTGGTATTTTGAGTATGAGCTACTCCAACCATTTAAGTTTCCCTTTTAGACGTTTTGAGGTTTTTAGAAGCATAAAAATGTGGTCTTGGTCATTATTTCCCTTCCATGCATGAGTTACTTGGTCTTAATGGGTTAAGTAGTTAAGGTTTTTAGTGTTAAGTACTTAGTGGCCACGCAAGGCCATAAAGTTGGAAACATTATGGTCAAAGACAACATTTGGGGCTTAGATCTATAATTCGGACATAAGGGCTTAAGTATTAAGCACTTAATGATTTGGGAAGGAATCCAACTGCATACACTGGACGTACCAGGTGGTACGCCATGCTTATGCGGCCAAATCCCCGTATTTTGGTCAACGATCGAGTACACCCAGCGTTTAGATGGGAACGCCCCGCGTACGAGGCTGGGTTGAATCGATTGGTTTATTGAGTTTGACCAATTTTAACGAAAGTGTATTTTGGGTAATTTGATATTAATTTAAGTTGGGAAATATTTTGAATAATAGGTGTCGGGTAGAGCTGGTTTTCGGAGCAGAGATTTATTTAGATTTTGTTCGGACTAAGAGGTGAGTTTTCCTCACTATACTCGTGGGTCAAAGGAAGCAATGCCGACCCACTAGATTATGTATCCTGGTTATAGGATAGTGTTATGTTAGTATATGAATGATTGGTAGATTTGTATGATTATCTGTATTTGCTGGTTCTATGTTTATGTTTTACCTGTTCATATCTCAACATATTGTGGTTAGGTTGAGGTAGTCCTGCTTTGTGCTGAAGCACAAGATACCCGGGGCACTTCGGATAGGTTGTATGCACTGTGAGGCGGTATAGTCATGCCGAAGGACTAGAGAGCGGTCCATATTGGATGTAGGCCCTATGAGGCGGTACAGTCATACCAAAGGCTCGTAGAGCGGTCCAGATAGGTTGTAGGCCCTGCGAGGCGGTCCAGTCAGGATGAAGGCTCATATTTGCATGCTTTGTTTGTTATGTTATGTGATGTTACTTTGGGGAAACTTACTAAGATTTGGCTCACACTTTAGTTTATTGTTTCAGGTACTTTTGAGGATCATGGGAAAGTGAAGGCCTAATCGTGCACATCTTCCCATTTTCGTGATAATAATTTTTGGGACACTCTGATATGACTTTACTTTTGAAACAATGGTTCTTTTTGTAAACAATGATGGATTATGGCTGTTTTTAAAAGTTTAAAATATTTTATGATTTTTGGGATGTTACAAGTTGGTATCAGAGCCTTGGTTTGAGAGAATTGGATAAACATTCATGTGAATCCAAACTCAAACTAGGTAACTATAAAAGTGTTTAAAATGGTTTTCAAAAGTAACCAAGGAAGGATGCGATGTGTACGATTAATCGGAGCAAGAAAGTATACTCTAAGTTACCCACATTGTTATTTGATATGTTATTTATCATAGAACAACATGCTAGTGATAGGCTAGGGATCTTCAGGAATTGCATAATAGGATTGGCTAATAGCCTAGGTTACTTCTTGTATGGAATCGACATCATTACTATAGTTTCTTAGTGTATGCATCATAGTTATACACAACTAAGATTTTATAGCCTGAGAATGTTTGGTTTAGCCTTACTTCTTGTTCTTGTGTAACGTCCGAAAAATCCGTACCAAAAATTTTTCTTTAAATCATTACCAAAGCCATATTCATAAAAACATATCAGAGGTCATAACATAAATTCAGAGTATCATTTCCAAAATATATTTTCATTATCAGAGTAAAACATCCCAGGCTGACTAATCAATGGTGTGTGTCATGCGATCACCCCAAGCTCTTCCCTCCGTTACCGGAAGTACCTGAAACCGAAACTGAAAACTGTAAGCATGAAGCTTAGTGATTTCCCCCAACCTACCACATACCATGCATAAACACATACTGGGCCACACCCACTATTCCAAACATCGCCCGCTACAACGGCCCCGCCTGGCTTCGAGCCTCGCTCGAATACAGATTTGTTTCTTTTAGGCCCCGCCTGTCTATGGGCCTCACCCGCTAACCACATAATTCAAAATAGCATATAACACATAACTGAACATACCCTACTGTAATCCAGTCCTAATGCCTCGCTTGTCTTGGGCCTCGCCCCTATCCTGTTACTAACGAGTCATGGAACCCAGTCCAAGCGCCTACTGTAAGTGAGATGTAGGCCCTCGCCCACAATCACTCCATACCTATCTCGGGCTTTGCCCATGCTCTGCTACTAATGAGATATGGAACACCTTCCATACTCTGCTATTGGTGAGATACGGGACCTCGCCCACACTCACCTCCCTACCAGGCACATACATACACTCTGTCATGCAAACCATTCCTTGGGCACCCGCCCGACATTGGACCTTTGTCCTGAATATCATACAAGCAAACAGTGCCTAGGGCTAACCCCCAGGTCTTCATACTCATAACTACATGGGCTGGCATTTTGGCCGTAGACCCATTCACACAAAGGGAAACTCACCGGCACTACTGAACTTTTACTGATAACCCTCTGACTGCTGACTGACAATTCTTTGAACTGTTGCTCCACTAGCTCCCCGAGCTACCAATATCAATATACATAACACTTATATCCAAACAGAACTCTATAAGTCCACTCTTGACAAAGTCAAAGTCCTGGTCCAAGTCAAACTTCTTGACTGATTCCACTCGCTGAGTCAACCCATTGACTCGCCAAGTCCTTATGCTCTGAAATTCTCATAATACACCTCAACTCGTCGAGTTCAACGATCTCTGAGTCCCATCCTGTCCAACTCACTGAGTCACCACTCAACTCACCGATCTAAGTCTTAACCAGAAAAGGTTGAGGTTCTGCGATCCAACTCGTCGACTCCAAGAACAGACTTTCCGAGTCCATGGCAATATTCAACAAACTCGCCGAGTTGGTCTTCCAACTCGTCAAGTTCCTGCCTATCTTCAACCAACTCGCAGAGTCTACCCATGTGACTCGTCGAGTAGCTTCAGTTCTTAATCCATACAGTGGCTTTTCTAGCCATGCAGGGGCTCCATCTTGTGTTGGGTTTTGAGCATTATAAGACTTCCTAAGTGTACATGCAACCCTAATAAACCTTGGATCTATGTTTGTCTATAATACATGCAAAATTTGTTTTCCTAGGTTTATAACTTACTAGCATGGCATGGGGAACTTTTAAACATAAAAGAACTAGATGAATTACATACCTTTTGATGAGTGGAGTTTGAAAGCCAAGCACCAATAATATGAATGCCTAAAATGGAAATCACAAATCACCACAAACTTGGAAAAACTTATGAAAGTGTATACTTTGCACTAGAAATCAGCCACCACTTCTCTCACACACTAGGGTGTCAATTCATGCACCATAGGCTTGTTTATATAGTGTAGATGATTAGGGTAAACCCTAATAACCCAAGTCTTTTCCTCTTCCAAGGATACATGGGTTAAAAGCTCCATGGACTTCCATATAAGCTAAGCCCATTCCCAAATGGTAAATATAATAGTCCATGATTTAATTAGTCTTCCTTTTAATCACTAAATCAATTCATAATTAATTTAAAGGTTAAAACTTAATTAAATAACATGACTTTATATTAATATATTATAACTTATAATATATTAATAAAACATAAGTATACAATTCTCATAATATTATCCATAAATCGTTTGGGTGAAGTGCAACCCAAATGGACCATGCCGGGTCGGGTCAAGTATTCACTTCGGGGTTCAAGCTTATCATGAGTCTCATGCCTCATGAAAGCTTTGCAATCCCAAATCTTGATGTGGTCCAAATTGGGAACCTTCCCAGTCCACATCTCATGAGGTGTTTTGGCAACCTTCTTTGTAGGGACTAGATTAAGGATATGGGCGGCAGTCTCTAAGGTATACCCCCAAAAAGAGATTGGTAGCGAAGCTCGAATCATCATAGAGCAAACCATGTCTAACAAGGTTCGATCATGCCTCTCAGCTACGCCATTTAGATGTGGTGTCCTGGGAGGAGTCAATTGTGAGACAATCCTACACTCCTTAAGATAGTCAAGGAACTCGGTACTAAGATACTCACCACCTCGATCGGATCGAAGCTTCTTAATGTTCCTGCCCAATTGATTTTCTACTTCCTTTTTAAATTCCTTAAACCTTTCAAAGATTTCTAACTTATGTTTGATTAAGTAGACATAACCATATCTACTAAAATCATCAATAAAAGTCACATAATACAGATTAGCATCCCTTGTGGCGGTTTTGCATGGTCCACGTACATCAGTATGTATTAGGTCCAACAAACCCTCACCCCGTTCACAAGTACCAGTGAAGGTTGATTTTGTCATCTTTCCATGTAGACAAGATTCACAACTATCATCCGATTTAAGGTCAAGTGATTCCAAGACTCCATCCTTTTGGAGTTGGCCTATGCGTTTCTTGTTTACATGTCCAAGACGACAATGCCACGATGATGCTTTATCTAGGCTAGTAGAAGAATCAATATACAATACATTATTTCCTAAGTTGTCTACAACCAACACAGTTTCATACACACCATCACAAGGTAATGCTTTAAAATAAAACACATTATTAAAGAAAGCATTAATACCACCACATTCATTATCAAATGAAAAGGTAAAACCTTGTTTGTATAAACCATGAAAAGAAATAATATTTATCTCCATTTCAGACGAGTACGCACATTTATTCAAATCTAATTTTAACTCATTATTTAGCAACAAAGTATAAACTCCAATCTTGGAAACAGGTGAAGCCTTCCTATTCCCCATGATCAAGTTTATCTTCCCGTGCTCCACATCCTCACTTCTTCTTAGCCCTGCAAATTTGAACATATGTGAATACCACATCCTGTATCAAGCACCCAAGAGTTAGAATATTGTGAGTTATTAGACAATATTGTGTAAATACCTGCGTGGGTGGGTTTCACTTTCCCATCCTTTGGATCCGGCAAGTACTTAGGGCAGTTTCGCTTCCAGTGCCTCTTGTTCTGGCAGTAGTAGCAATCAACATCCTTGGGAATGGCAGAAGGAGTGACAGAACCGCTCTTGGTCCTTGATGAGGAGCCTTCAAGAGACTTTCCCTTGGTACCCTTCGAAGGGGACTTCCTCTTTTTCCCTTTGCCTTTCCCGATAGCCAAAACAGGGGTAGATGTTGGAGTAGGAGTAGTAGAGATAACAACCGACTTACCCTTAAGACCGGTTTCAGCGGTCTTCAAGAGTCCTTGAAGTTTGCAAAGAGTCACTTCTCCTTGTTCATATGATATGTCATACGAAATTGGTCATAACTAGAAGGTAAGGAGTGCAAAATGATGTCAATTACCAACTCCACAGGGAAGTTCACGTTTAGCTTAAGCAAATGATCCACATACCTTTGCATCTTTTGCATGTGGCCCGTGACGGATTCACCATCCTTCATGCGGGTTGTTGTCATGGAGGAGATTATTCATACCACTCCTGATGAGAACTCTAATGGTACCTTTCGATCAGGTCTTGGTGCATCTCAAAAGGGTAAAAGTCCTCATAGGACTTTTGGAGCTCGACTGTCATTGTGACCATCATGATGCATGCTACCTTAGTAGCATCTCTCTCATGCGTCCTGAATTCAGTGACCTCCTCAGGAGTAGCAGTGGACTCATCAAGCTCCTTTAACTCCTTATCGAGGACGTATTCATTGTCCTCATAACGAGCAACCATCTTGATGTTCCTAATCCAGTCCATAAAGTTGGAACCATCAAAGATGACTCTCCCACAAAGATTTATGTGAGAGAAAGAGCCAGTTGGGTTAGAGCCCGAAGCATTGTTGTTGGAAGACATCTGAAAGAAGAAAGCAAGTTTAGATTAGATATATAGAGTCCTTAATAAGACACCCAAATGTAATATTAAGGCTAGGATCTAATCACAATATATTATACTTAGAAGAGGGATGCCGTAATCTAAGTAATAACATATTTGAAAGGTAGGTGAATGGCGATTCACTAATTTCCACCATGAAAAACGAAATGAATTATTAGGTTTTAATTGGATTTGAAATTCCTAGATTCTTTTGAGAATCATTGAACTTTTCAATGGCATGTTTCAATCTCGATTGTGCCCTTCAAGTTTTGTGACTGGGATGCCGAGGATCACAAAACAAGGTGTGAATAACCATGCTAATTCACTTGGTACCCTTAATATTATCACCTAATCAATGTGCCGGTTAACCACAGACACTCCATTGATCTATGACAAACATTAAGTCACCCTTCGTGATCCTTACTAGTCCAAGTTAGTGTGCCGGTTAACCACACACGCTCCACCAACGACTTGGTAAGGTACAATTTGTGAATTCCATGGACTAGCACCATGTTCACATTTTCCCTAAAGTAACTAAGATTGGGAATTAAAATATTTAGTTACTTTATAATAATCATTATACTTTTAATGAGAATTTAAAGTCATTGTCCTACCCGTTCGGCTAACGACCCTCCACCGATCAAGGAAGCGGTGGGTGAGAGTGGACACCCATTAGGCTGCCATTTTATAGGCGACAACCTTATACCCCTTATAGACCGGCTTCGTGAATGAGGCCTACTAACGGTAAAACGACTTATTCTTATACATATATATAATAATTAACCATTAATGTTATAAATATTATAAGTGTTGAATTTTAACTATTAAAACTCTAAGGGTTCGAATTAAAGTTTATTAAAGTGTGTTTAACTTCACAAATTCCAAAACTTGAGGGCAATTTTTGTAACTATTCAAAACTTTTCATTTCATAACTTATGAATTGAAGGTTCATAAAAATAAAGACTTTTCATTTTTATGTAACTTATGTGTTTTAAATGTGTGTTTAAAAGAAGTGACATTAGGATATCCATAACTTGACGACAAATTATGGAATCCATTAAAATACATAAATGATCAAGAATTAATCCTAAACAATTAAGCAAATAATTCGTATCATCTTCTAAATTCATAAGAACATGAACATGATCATCAAAGTTTCAAGGATTATATGAACACATACAAAGCATGAAATTTTGATATAAGCTATTGTAAATGGATTAGAACAACCATTACACTAACTAAAACAAGTTTTAAAACACCAAAACAGTTTAGGGTAATGTTTCTAGTCCATTTACAGTAGCAAAAGTCGAAAATCTGCATTCTGAGGTTTCTACTCGTCGAGTGCACGAACCTACTCGATGAGTAGGATGAATTTCGTCATGGACTCGGCGAGTCCCCCCATGGAACCGGTGAGTTCATCATGCAGACAGCAAGAAAATCCACTCTGTTCACTATTTTGCATCACGTATCAAACAAACAAGCCTAGGCTCTGATACCACTGTTGGGTTTAGAGCATTCTAACACTTCCTAAGTGTACATGCAACCTTAATAAACCTTGGATCTATGTTTGTCTATAATACATGCAAAATTTGTTTTCCAAGGTTAATAACTTATCTAGCATGGCATGGGGAACTTTTAAACATAAAAGAACTAGATAAATTACATACCTTTTGATGAGTGTTGATTCCTTGGAGTTTGAGAGCCAAGCACCAATAATGTGAATGCCTCAAATGGAAATCACAAATCACCACCAACTTGGAAAAACTTATGAAAGCGTATACTTTTCACTAGAAATCGGCCACCACTTCTCACACACACTAGGGTGTCAATTCATGCACCATAGGCTTGTTTATATAGTATGGTAAACCCTAATAACCCATGTATTTTCCTCTTCCAAGGATCCATGCGTTAAAAGCTCCATGAATCATCCATGGACTTCCATATAAGCTAAGCCCATTCCCAAATGAGTGTTAGCCCACACCATATATATATATATATATATAATAGCCCATGATTTAATTAGTCTTCCTTTTAATCACTAAATCAATTCATAATTAATTTAAAGATTAAAACTTAATTAAATAACATGACTTTATATTAATATATTATATCTTATAATATATTAATAAAACATAAGTATACAATTCTCATAATATTATCCATAAATCGTTTGGGTGAAGTGCAACCCAAGTGTTCCATGCCGGGTCGGGTCAAGTATACACCAAATAAGTTATGGACTTAGACACCTTATCCAACAAAGATCCACTCTTCCAAAGTCTATTCCTCACGTAAAGTTGCAAACTTTACGTGAAACCAAGGAGCTATACGCTTAAAACACTCTAGGCTAGGGTTTGGGGCAAACATGCTTTACCAACACACAAAATGTAACACCCCAAATTCTGGTATGTTATTTAAATAATTATTTTTCAAGTTTTCATGTCACACCCCCTAACCAGACGGCAGAAACGTCCTAGGGCTATTGTGACTCAATTGAATACCATCACAATGATTATACATGAATCATAACATCATTCATCACCATGCATTGAAATATTACAACTGATATTGTTTACATTCAGTACATTGTTTTAAACAATACATTTCCATAACTTAAACCGTTCGATACTAATTTAAACAAAACACCATGACATCACTGGATACATATTCTTCGATTTACCTGTTACCTGAGAATACAAGTATTTTGGAAAAACGTCAACATATGAAATGTTGGTGAGTTCATAAGTCATGTTTGAAAAATAATGATTTTTGTGTGGTTTGAAAACCCAGAAAATCCGATATTTTCCGAAACGAGTATTGTATATAAGAAAAAGTGTGGAGATTGGTAGTATGCTTGTCGATTTTTGTAAACGTGTATAATTGTTAAACCTTGTATACATCACATAGGTAAAAGTGTTGAACTTCCCGGGAAAACCCGATGTTTTCCTCATACATAAAATTTCGTGTCTTATTTATTGTTATACCGATACGACAATTGTTTCCGATAATTCCATGTGACATTGGATTATTTATGGGTTGTGAGTCGTTATAATCACGCATGAATGAAAATGACTAGTTTATAACTACCAAATACAAACGATCCCTTAGGCTTCGTCTGTACTACTCACTTAATCCAATCACCCTGACTTCTCATAGCCCCACAACCGAGGAGAAAGGAGGGTACGAAGCCCCCATTATTTCCATAAGTCGTTCAAGGCTATCGGGAATGCGAAAGGCACTTGGCCCGACTCGCAATTGACTTCTCGACTTTGCTAGCAGTACCAATGGGTCCTTGGGGCCTAACAGCACAATAAAGCTATTGAAAGTCCTTTTACATGGAATTAGGTCATAGAAGGCCCAATAACATGTAAGCGCGTTCCCTTCGGGCCTAAAGATCATGTTATTGGGCTAGCTAGGCCCAACAAGCACGATTTAAAAATTTCAAGCCCAAAGATTGAATATTGACTTCTCGTAAATTTCGCGTGTTTATTGAAGTACTATTGTTTATTGATTTTTTATTCGTTATTGATTCGAGACCGAATCAATTCGTTTGGTAACGATATTGGTGTTGAAAGTGTATTTGTTATTACGTTTCGCCGGTAGTCGTGGTGATCGTATTTTATCTTAAGGGATTTATTTGTTTAAAAATAAGAGTTTACCTTTTTATGACCCTTCTTGGATAAAATTTACACTCTTAATCCTTTATATAAAAGAATTTCCATTTTAGTCCTTAAACCATTTTTCTTGACACTTTAGTATCAAAACTTATTGAAAAGACATTTTCAGCCCAGATTTACTTGATAAACAGCTTAAGTCCTTCAAAAATGAAGTTTACACGGTTGGAAGCCCATTTTCGCAAACTTCACAGTTTTGGCCCAAAATGGAAATTTTTTGCATTTTTGATCCCTTTTGACTTTGAAAAACATTTTTGACCCTTGAAAAACTTTTAATATACTTGTAATCCCCTGTTTTATAGAAACTTGCATTTTCAGCCCCTCAATTTCAAAAATCTCGCAATTTGGGGCTTATTGGGCCGAAAAGCCCAATTTAGCCCATTATGTTCAAAGTTTACATTTTAAGCCCCTCAAAAGTGTTGATATTCAGAAAATTTATATTAGAAACTGTTTGGACTCTTTTCAACCTCCAGAAATTATCATTTGTCATTTTGGGCCCTTTGTATTTTTGACAATTTGAGCCCAAAAATGGGTTTTAAGTCCAAAAATGTTCATTCTAACCAAATAAACTATTTTTCTAGACTTGACTAGTGTAAAATGGTATAAGTTATGTTTATTTCATTCCTCATGTTGTAAATCTCAGTTTTTAGGTTCTTTTTGGCTAACATATTCATCACAAAACACATAAAATCATACATACAAGCATAAAAATCACACAAGGCATACATTTACTCATAGATCTACACATTTGCTTGTATTCTCCCCGAAAAAAACTCATAAAAACCGAAAAAGAGGGGGTATGAAGCTCACCTTGGGTGTGGTTTCGGTTTTGGAAGGAAAAGATGAGAAGAATTCGATCCTAGCAACCTTCCTTGAAAGATCTCGAACTTGGATGCTTTTAAGGTGCTAGATCATAATTTGAATGAATTTAGAGATGATTTTTGAATGAAATGAATAGCTAGCTTATGGATCCAAGCAATATCTTACCTTAGATGATGATTTTTATGGAAAAAGTCCCTTGAAAGGCTCTTGATTCTCGAGAATTTGATGAAGAAAGGTGAGGGTGTTCTTTGAGAGAGTTTGCTTAATAAAAATTGGATGAAGTGTGTGTGTTTGGGAGCTCTCGGCCGAGAATCAAGAAGAAAGGAGAGAAGAGAGAGGATTGATAAGATGGTTGCATGGAAGTATGAGAGTTACATGGAAGACCTTGATGTAAAAGTGAGGGGGTACATACACAAAGTCAACTCTCTTATCCTTTGGGATTGGGCCGAGAATGGAGAGAAAAGAGAGAGTTTTTGGGCCTTAAAGGCTTAAGCCCAATTTCATAGTTATGTTGAGTGATTTTTGGTCCTAATAATTATAAATGTGAGTCTTATGACCTATTAGGGCTAAATTAGGTTAATTATGGCCCAAAATGGTTCATATCATTAATTTATTTCATTCTAGGCCCAATATGGCCCAAATTATTGAAATAAATGGAAGTGGGTCCAATTAGAGCCCATTTAAGAGTTCTAAGCCCAAGATAGTCAAATTGGAGGCTTATTGATCCATTGGGCCCAATAAGGAAGTCCTAGTCCAAAATGGATTTAAACAAGAACTTCTAGGGTTTCCAATTGCTTATTGACTACTTGAAATGCTTGCAGGGGGTGTTTGATTGAAATTTTGTTGTCATAGAGTATGCATCACACATGCTCTTATGTCTTTGATTCATAATTTGGCTTAAGTGTTGTAGTTACAAGGCACAAAAATTTCTAGTTGTGACATTTCAAGAGGAACTCGATGAGTCAGTAGCCAAACTCATCGAGTAGAGTCGGGATATTGAGCACGTTTAAGTTGGCGACTTGACGAGTCCATATTTTGAACTTGGCGAGTCGGTCAGTCTGGATGAAACCCTAATTTCAAGGGTTTGCATCCTATTTAATCATCTTTTTGGGACCTCAAGTCAGCCCCCATCACCCCCAGAGCATCCTTCTCGAAACCCTAGAACCCTCTTAGCATTTTGTGTGTTTTGGTGTGATTCTTTGAAGATCTCGAGAGAAGACGGAAGGTAGATCAAGAGGAGAAGAAGGAGATCCAGGATCTTTGTGGCATTTCAGAGTATAGTAAGGTATAACTCGACCCTTTCCTGTTTCTATGCTTATATCCCCTTTGGAACACCATTAAAGCTATTCTTGAACCATTTCTTGGCTTGGTAGTAGCATAGAGGACACATTGAGATGAATAGCCTTCAGATCTAGCTATGTTTGAGTTCCAGAAGCCTAGATCAAATACATTTATGGAGCCATATTGCATGAAAGCCCTAGATCTACTCTTATAGTGTGCTTTGAGCCTTAAAACCTTCATTTGGTGTTTATTCACACGTAAAGTTGGAAACTTTACGTGTTAAACAAGCCCTAAGAACCCAGATCTACGAATGGAATGAACTGGATTCAAGCAGAATCGAGTATATAGTGATTGCATGTATACGACTCGGTGAGTCGTTCTTCAGACTCGACGAGTCGAGTCGCGAGTCCCCTGTTTTCCCCTTTTCGAGTTATGCTGAGTGGAACCAATGAGTGAGAGATGGACTTAATGAGCTGGAGGTTAGACTCATTCATGGAAGGACTCGGCGAGTGAATGCCCTGACTCGACGAGTCCAAGGCAATCTTCATGCCTCAAGAACAGACTCAACGAGTTGTTCACACAACTCCGCGAGTCACAGTCAGAGTGTTCATGTGTTGAAGGAGGACTCGACGAGTTGTTCATACAACTTGGCGAGTCGGATGTAGATTGACTGAGTGTTAGTATCGAAGAGGAACTCATTGAGTCTATGCCAAACTCGACAAGTAGTAGCGAGCAGAAGCAAGAAAGTGAGAGTAAGGACTCGACGAGTTGGTGACCCAACTCGACGAGTCAGGTCAACTGAATGTTGACTTTGACCAATAGGTTGACTTTGACCAGGGGTAAGATAGTCATTTTACCCTCAGTATTATTATTAGTATTTGATTGAGGGTACTTATGGAAATTGTAGTCGGGGTGAAACCGGAGCCGAAGCAGACAGATTCTGGAGCAGTTCTTTCAGCAGCTAGGCTACGAGGTGAGTTTCCTTCCTGTAGGAACGGGTATACGGCCACTACGCCGGCCTGTTTAGTTAGTAGTAGTTCCAGACTTCGTTCTGATGTAGTAGTTCAGTGTGCTTGATGTCTTTGTGATTCAAGCATATATTTGTGATTTTGTGTTCCGGACCTCGGTCTGATGCAGTATGCAGTATATGTGTTTATGCCAGTATTGTGATTATGTTATGCTTTGTTCAGTCAGTTCCGGACTTCGGTCCGATGTAGAGGGCAAGGCCCTGATTAGTTCCAGACTTTGGTCCGATGCAGTCTCTGGACTTCGGTCCGATGTAGTTTTCGGGCTTCGGTCCGATGCAGTAGGCAAGGCCCAGTAGTTGCTTATATGTTATTGTATGGTATGTGATAGTTTGGGGGAGCTCACTAAGCTTCGTGCTTATAGTTTCAGTTTTGGTTTCTGGTACTTCCGCAAGTAAAGGGAAGAGCTCGGGATGATGGCATCGCTCACACCACAACTTCAGTCTTATTCCTTGGAGTTTGTTTTGATTCATAGTTTGATTTGGCACAAATGTATCATGACATTTTATTATGAGTTGAGATATTTAACGTATGGTTTCATGATATGACGATGAGTATTTGATTTGTATTATTATTAAAACAAAAATTTTTGGGTCGTATTTCAGGATGTTACAAGTTGGTATCAGAGCCTTGGTTTGAGAGATTCAGGCACACTCTCGGGTGTGACTGGACTCAAACTGAGGAAATGGTAGAAGGATTTTCAAAAGTGTTTTCAAAAAGATTTTTGAAAAAGAAAACTTGAAAAGAGAAAGAGTTTTGAGAAAAGGAAAAAGGTGTGGTGCATGCAATCAGCCGAGCTCAAGTAAGTACTCCCAAATTACCCATACAAGTTTATGTTATGATTATCAGTTTTAGTTTTAGTAGAACAGCATGCAAGAATAGGACTAAGGATCTAGGAGGATGCCTTATGTGCCTGCTATATGTGTTTCAGCTTTATGATAATTGCATGCTAGTTTTGAGTAGACAACAGTAGGATAGCTTGTTTAGGTTATGCCTGATAGTATCAGCTTAGCATTGTATGCCATTACAGTTCATTGTTATGAGGATAGAATTGCTTGAGTAGTTTCCTGTGTTTGAATGCTGCTTGCTTTGTGCTTTGTGGGGCTCTGAGTGATGGGAGTTAGCCATTAGGTGAATACGTCACATCACATGTGAATAGGGTTGAATAATCTCAGAGTGCTAGATTTGGCCCTATTGCGTAGCTCTTGTATGAGTCTAACCGTTGTAGGGACGAGCCTTTTACTCAAAGGATTATCTGATCCTCGCCACATCTGATGGTATTCAGGTGATGGCTAATTGGCATTACAAGGGGGCCTTCAGCAACTGAGGACTGGATTGGGTAGAGTCAAAGATTTCCCTAGGTCAAGCCTAGGATGGGAGTAGCAGAGATTAGTAGTAGTAGTAGTGACTTGGTGGAGTCAAGGCAATACTTGAGGAAAGTACGGATAGATGTGGAAGGTAGTATGGGCCCGTACTACTGAAAGCAAAGGATCTGTACTCGAATCAAGGAAAGCTGAGATGAGACTAGGAAACTTGTAGGAGTAGTGATCCCTCGAGAGATATCTATGTTCCTAAAGTTTATTATTATGTGTTTTCAGAATGGTGGTATACGCCCTAGGCCAGCAGTCGGCAGTTCAGATGCCGGAGGGGGATTAGGATCAGGCCCGGAGGTCAGGCAGTTGGATGAGCAGACTAGGGAGTTTCTCTCTTTAGATATTACTTGCACCATACTTGAGCAGACTCCTGTGATCTTCAGTTTGATCAAGGAGGGTATCTTAGAGTTGATGGACGAGAGGTTGAGCACTTTCCGTGCTGAGGTAGCGGCCATGATGGGGGTCGCGCACGCTTTCTTTCAGGGAGTTCCGTGCATGTGGAGCTCCAGATTACCACGAGGCACAGGACCCCATAGCGAATACTAGACGGTTGGCGGATGTGGCCAACGCTTTCCGCACGAGCAGATGTCCCGAGGCGGACAAGGTCAGATTGGCGTCCTGTCTTCTGAAGGACAGGGCACGAGATTGGTGGGAGGAGGTCGGACATGCCATTCGAGATGAGGGCTGAGTTTGCACCGGTTATTGAGGTGCAGCAGCTGGCCAGAGAGTTTCAGGACCTCACCTAGATGACAAATATAGTGGCAGAGATCACCGCCAAGCTCGGTATCATGAGATGTTGCAGAGTGACATCCGCCAGTTTGTGAGCCGGTCCAGCTGTAAAACGCTGGAGGACATGATTGCTATGGCGAGAGAGAGAGAGAGAGAGAGAGAGAGAGAGAGAGAGAGATTGACCTTGAGATGGAGAGAAAGAGGAAGCCGGAGGCGGCTCCAGGTTCAGGGAGTTTGGGCAAAAAGCCCAAGGGTCCAGATTGCACGATGGGGAGATTGCACGAGCCACGGTCGGTGTGGCAAATGTGGGAGATTGCACGATGGGGCGTGCTAGGCAGGGAGTGCCGGCTGCTACAAGTGCAGCCGGACTAGGCATATGAGCAGAGATTGTACAGCCACTACTACCGCCGTTGCGGCATCAGATCTGATTTGCTTCCAGTGCAATCAGAGGGGACATAAAAAGTCCCAGTGTCCGAGTTTAGCTGCTGCGGGGAAGGTGTCAGCACCTGCTCCTGCTACTTTGAGGAATACAGATGGCCGTCTGTGCCGAGTTGAGACGCCGGTGGTGAAGAGTAGGGCTTTTCAGCTGACGGTAGAGAAGGCGCGAGCGACTCCTGATGTGGTGACGGGTATGTATTTCTCCCTTATCTCTGCATTTTTTATTTATTTGTTTCTTATGGTTATATGTTTTGTATAGGGTCGTTCTCAGTGAGCGGCATTTCAGCTACAATATTGTTTGATTCGGGGGCTACCCGATCATTCGTCTCTCTTGCGCTTAGTAAGAGGTTTAGCAGAGCTCTAGGGGAGCTAGATTGTCCACTTGAGGTTGAAATAGCAGCTGACAGGACCGTTAGGGTTGCAAGGGTACACATAGGATGTTCTTTACAGTTATTCGATGAGCAGTTCCCGGTGGACTTGGTCCCTATTCCCCTGCGAGGGAATAAGGTTATATTAGGCATGGATTGGTTGAGCCCCAATGGGGTGGTGATAGATTGTGAGCTACAGTTGGTGAGGGTTCGCACTCCCAGTGGGGGAGAGTTAGTGATTCACGGCGAGAAGGCACAGCACGGACAAGTTCTGTGTTCAGCAGCGAGAGCGAGGTGCTACTTCCAACAGGGTTGCGTTGGTTATATTGCCTATGTTGTAGATGCCCGGGAGAAGGGCAAGATGACAGTTGATGATGTTCCGGTAGTGCGAGACTACCCAGATGTATTTCCAGAGGAGTTTCCTGGAATACCTCCCGAGAGGCAGGTCGAGTTCAGGATTGACCTGATCCCTGGTGCGGCTCCGATAGCCAAGGCATCGTATCGGTTGGCTCCCCTAGAGATGCAGGAGTTGTCTACGCAGCTACAAGAGCTGCTAGACAAGGGTTTTATCAGGTCGAGCAGTTCGCCCTAGGGAGCACCGATTTTGTTTGTAAAGAAGAAGGACGGGTCGCACCGTATGTGTATAGATTACCGGGAGTTGAATAAGGTAACGGTGAAGAACTGTTACCCACTCCCGAGGATAGATGATTTGTTTGATCAGCTATAGAGAGTGTCTTGGTTTTCCAAGATCGATTTACGCTCCGGATATCATCAAATGCGAGTCAGAGATGAGGATGTGCAGAAGACTGCTTTCAGGACCCATTATGGTCATTATGAGTTTGTGGTGATGCCGTTCGGGCTCACCAACGCTCCAGCCGCGTTCATGGACCTCATGAACCGCGTGTGCAGACCGGTGCTAGATCGGTCTGTGATAGTGTTCATTGATGATATCTTGGTTTAT
The DNA here is from genome assembly GCF_002870075.4 of Lactuca sativa. Taxonomy (NCBI): domain Eukaryota; kingdom Viridiplantae; phylum Streptophyta; class Magnoliopsida; order Asterales; family Asteraceae; genus Lactuca; species Lactuca sativa. The sequence continues at coordinate 264,453,725 of NC_056625.2, forward strand.
TCCAAGACCCAGGAGCAGCACGAGGAGCACCTGAGGGAGGTTCTAGAGACTTTGAGGAGGGAGAGACTTTTTGCGAAGTTCTCCAAGTGCGAGTTCTGGTTGCGCGAGGTGCAATTCCTTGGTCACCTTGTCAACCAGAAGGGTATTCTAGTAGATCCGGCCAAGATAGAGGTCGTGATGCAGTGGGAGATCCCGAAGTATCCATTTGAGATTCGGAGCTTCCTAGGTTTGGCAGGATACTATAGGAGATTCATCCAGGATTTCTCCAAGATAGTTGTACCGCTCACCCGACTGACTAGGAAGTCAGTGGTGTTTCGCTGCGGGCCTGAGCAGCAGGCAGCATTCGAGACCCTTAGACAGAGATTGTGCGATGCACCGATTCTTGCCCTGCCAGAGGGAGCAGAGGATTTCGTAGTCTATTGTGATGCTTCGATCACAGGTATGGGAGCAGTTCTGATGCATCAAGGACGTGTGATAGCTTACGCCTCAAGACAGTTGAAGCCTTACAAGGCTAACTATCCTACACATGATTTAGAGTTGGGGGCAGTGGTGTTTGCCCTCAAGATTTGGAGACATTACCTTTATGGGGTTCGTTGTACCATTTACACGGATCACAAGTGTTTGAGGTACCTCATGGATCAGCTGAATCTGAACATGAGGCAGAGGCGATGGTTAGATGTATTGAAGGATTACGATTGTGAGATTCTTTATCACCCAGGGAAGGCCAATGTGTTGGCTGACGCCCTGAGCCGCAAGGCGGCAGCAGCTCCGATCAGGGATATATGTCTGAGAATGATAGTGATTACTCCATTATTGGAGCAGACCAGAGAGGCACAGGTCGAGGGCCTCAAGGAGGAGAGGCAGAAGTGTGAGAGGATCGTGGGCTGAGTAGCTTCCTTCGACTATGATAGTCGAGGATTGTTGACCCTTCATAGGTGAGTTTGGGTGACGTACTGGGGAGGGGTACGGCAGGTACTGATGGATGAGGCCCATAAGTCTCGATTTTCCATCCATCCAGGGGCAACGAAGATGTATAGAGATCTTCGACCCTATTATTGGTGGCCCTGCATGAAGCGGGATGTCGCTTGGTATGTGGAGAGGTGCCTGACCTACAGGAAGGTCAAGGCAGAACACCAGAGGCCTCATGGCAAGATGCAGCCGTTAGACATTCCATTGTGGAAGTGGGAAGACATCATCATGGATTTCATCACTAAGCTTCCTAGGACTGCACATGGAGTGGATTCGATTTGGGTCGTTGTGGATCAGTTGACGAAAAGTGCTCATTTTATACTGATCCAGGAGAGTATATCGGCGGAGAAGCTAGCCAATATTTATGTGTGAGAGGTGGTGGCACGGCATGGAGTGCCTGGAAGCGGTTTCACGATGAGATGGGGACTCATTTCCATTTCAGCACCTCTTTCCACCCTCAGACGAACGGGCAGAGCGAGAGGATGATCCAGACTCTCGAGGACATGCTCCGGTCATGTGTTCTAGATTTCGGTGGCAGTTGGGATACATATCTTCCGTTAGCGGAATTTTCATATAACAACAGCTACCATGTGAGTATTGACCGCCCTCCTTTCGAGATGCTATACCGGAGGAAGTTCAGGACCCCGATCTGTTGGGGCGAGGTCGGTCAGCATGTCATTGGGAGCACCGAAGTGGTGCTCAAGACGACAGAGTTGATCCAGCAGGTTCGTAGTAGACTGCAGACTGCACAGAGTCGGCAGAAGAGTTATGCCGACAGGAGGCGTTCTGACTTGGAGTTTCAGGTGGGTGACATGGTCCTCCTGAAGGTATCACCCTGGAAGGGTGTCATCAGACTCCGAAAGAAGGGCAAGCTGGGCCCCAGGTTCATTGGTCCTTTAGGGTTTTGGCCCGGGCGGGTCGGGTCGCCTACCGATTGGATCTTTTGGCAGAGCTTAGCCAGATCCACAACACTTTCCATGTTTCTCAGTTGAGGAAGTGTTTGGCGGACGAGTCAGCAATAGTACCTCTGGAGGATATTCAGTTTGATAGCAGCCTGAATTATGTCGAGAGACCAGTTGCGATCTTAGATCGGAAGGTGAAGACCTTGAGGAATAAGGTGATTCAGTTATTGAAGTTGCAGTGGTAGCACCGGAAGGGTTCAGAGTGGACGTTGGAGTTAGAGGAGGAGATGCGGGAGCATTACCCAGAGTTGTTTCCAGATTCAGCAGCAGCAGACTTTGAGAACGAAGTCTGAGACAAGGGGGGGAGAGATGTAACACCCTAAATTCTGGTATGTTATTTAAATAATTATTTTTCAAGTTTTCAAGAGGATCTCGACGAGTCAGTAGCCAGACTCGTCGAGTAGAGTCTGGATATTGAGCACATTTAAGTTGGCGACTCGACGAGTCCATATTCTGAACTTGGCGAGTCCGCCAGTCTAGATGAAACCCTAATTTCAAGGGTTTGCACCCTATTTAATCAACTTTTGGGACCTCAAGTCAGCCCCCATCACCTCCAGAGCATCCTTCTCGAAACCCTAGAACTCTCTTAGCATTTTGTGTGTTTTGGTGTGATTCTTTGAAGATCTCGAGAGAAGAAGGAAGGTAAATCAAGAGGAGAAGAAGGAGATCCACGATCTTTGTGGCATTTCAGAGTATAGTAAGGTACAACTCGACCCTTTTCTGTTTCTATGCTTTAATCCCCTTTGGAACACCATTAAAGCTATTCTTGAACCATTTCTTTGCTTGGTAGTAGCATAGAGGACACATTGAGATGAATAGCCTTCAGATTTAGCTATGTTTGAGTTCCAGAAGCCTAGATTTAAAACCTTTATGGAGCCATATTGCATGAAAGCCCTAGATCTACTCTTATAGTGTGCTTTGAGCCTTAAAACCTTCATTTGGTGTTTATTTACACGTAAAGTTGGAAACTTTACGTGTTAAACAAGCCCTAAGAACCCAGATCTACGAATGGAATGAACTGGATTCAAGCAGAATCGAGTATATAGTGATTGCATGTATACGACTCGGTGAGTCGTTCTTTAGACTCGACGAGTCGAGTCGCGAGTCCCCTGTTTTCCCCTTTTCGAGTTATGCCGACTGGAACCAGTGAGTGAGAGATGGACTTAGTGAGCTGGAGGTTAGACTCATTCATGGAAGGACTCGGCGAGTCAATTCCCTGACTCAGCGAGTCCAAGGCAATCTTCATGCCTCAAGAACAGACTCAACGAGTTGTTCATACAACTCGGCGAGGTATAGTCAGAGTGTTCATGTTTTGAAGGAGGACTCGACGAGTTGTTCATACAACTCGGTGAGTCGGATGTAGATTGTGTAACAGTCCGGAATTTCAGGTATCGTTATATTTATGATTTTGGGTGTTTTAAGAGGGGACTCGGCGAGTTGGAGCTCAGACTCGCCGAGTAGGATCGCGGATCTGGTCGCGGGTTCGCGACTGGACTCGACGAGTCAGGATATGGACTCGGCGAGTCCGTGCTGTTTAGCGAAACCCTAACCGTCCAGGTTTGGGACATATATAAGGGGCCTTATGGCCGTCATTGTTCACCCTAGTCCTGTGAGTGAAACCCTATTTCGATTGAGAGCATCTGGAGCAAGGTAGAAGGCCATTATTGATCTTGGAAGTGTTGTTTTGCAAAAAAAGAGGAGGCTTGGTTAAGGGAACAACAGGAGAAGCCATATTCTGAGAGTTGGGGACACAGAGCAACGTTATTCAGGTAATATTTCGAGTTGATCCCTTCTATGTTGATGTGTATATGGATTTAGGGTTTATTGAACCCTTTTGTGGCTAGATTGAGTGTCTCCTTAGTCCCCCAAGCGATTGGAACCTTTTATTGGGACCTTTGGAAGTCCAGAGTGTCCCATGCCTGAGCATTTCGGGAATCAATGGAGGTTTTGGATTGGAATCCTTATGCCTTAGGTCAAAACGTAAATTAGGAGTCATGGGGTGTATTATGAGCACCAAAATGAGGACTTTACGTGAGGAACCAGTCTAGGAAGGCCAGACCTATGAATTGTCGGAGCAGATCTGACCTTAGAAAGCAGTTTGAGCGGTTGCATGGCATGGACTCTCCGAGTCCGATGAACAGACTCGGCGAGTAGCTTGAAGATTAACTGGGACTCGCCGAGTTGTTCTTCAGACTCGGCGAGTTGAGTCGGGGTGGCCCCGCGATTCTTCCAGGAGGAACTCGTCGAGTCAAGGGAGATACTCGACATGTAGAAAGGGAATCTTAGAGAATTGGTGAGGACGTATAGACTCGCCGAGTCGCCCTAGCACTCGCCGAGTCCGGTCAAATTGACCGTTGACCGTTGACCAGAGTTGACCTATGTTTGACTTCTTAGGGATAGTCAAGCTTAGAAGATAAAAGTGTTAATAAGAGATGTATGATGTTATAGGGAGATTGTAGCTTGGCGGATCGAACACGAGTGACTTCGGGATTTGCTAGCTTTCGATATTCGCGAGGTGAGTCTTCTCACTATACCGTACCCGGAAGGGTTTGACTGTGTGGCCGGAAGGTCGGATATGATATGTGATATATGTGTTATATGTGATAAGTTAATTGTTATGCGTGCTATGTATGTTTATGTGGGCCGGAAGGCATTATGATATGGGCCGGAAGGCGTGTAATGTGGACCGTAAGGTTGGCGTGGGTAGGATCGGAAGGTTTACCCAGCAGGGACGGAAGTCCCCTGATACACATGGACCGGAAGGTCGGGGCCTGGAAAGGCGTATGTGCGTAAGTTGTATTTTGGGGGACTCACTAAGCATTTATGCTTACAGTTGTTGTGTATGTGTTTCAGGTACTAGCGAGGACCGTGGGAAGGCGCCGGCGTGATTCGTATACACTGATAGATGTTTTGTGATCTTGGGATTCATATGATTTGTATTTTGACATGACACTTGGAATGTTTATGCCTTGTTTTGAATGAAAATATTTTATTTTGAAATGAAAAATTTGTTTGAAAATTTACGTTGTCACAGATTGACTGAGTGTTAGTATCGAAGAGGAACTCGTCGAGTCTATGCCAAACTCCACGAGTAGTAGCGAGCAGAAGCAAGAAGGTGAGAGTAAGGACTCGACGAGTTGGTGACCCAACTCAATGAGTCAGGTCAACTGAATGTTGACTTTGACAATAGGTTGACTTTGACCAGGGGTAAGATAGTCATTTTACCCTCAGTATTATTATTAGTATTTGATTGAGGGTACTTATGGAAATTGTAGCCGGGGTGAAACCGGAGCCGCAACAGACAGAGCAGTTCTTTCAGCAGCTAGGCTACGAGGTGAGTTTCCTTCCAGTAGGAACGGGTCTACGGCCACAACGCTGACCCGTTTAGTTAGCAGTAGTTCCAGACTTCGGTCTGATGTAGTAGTTCAGTGTGCTTGATGTCTTTGCAATTCAAGCATAGATTTGTGATTTCGTGTTCCGGACCTCGTTCTGATGCAGTATGTAGTATATGTGTTTATGCCAGTATTGTGATTATGTTATGCTATGTTCAGTCGGTTCCAGACTTTGGTCCGATGTAGAGGGCAAGGCCCTGGTTAGTTCCGGACTCTGGTCCGATGCAGTTTCCGGACTTCGGTCCGATGCAAAGGGCAAGGCCCTGGTTAGTTCCGGACTTCGGTCCGATGTAGTCTCTGGACTTCGGTCTGATGCAGTTTCTGGGCTTCAGTCCGATGCAGTGGGCAAGGCCCAGTAGTTGCTTATCTGTTATTGTATGGTATGTGGTAGTTTGGGGGAGCTCACTAAGCTTCGTGCTTACAGTTTCAGTTTTGGTTTCAGGTACTTCCGCAAGTAAAGGGCAGAGCTCGGGATGATGGCATCGCTCACACCACAGCTTCAGTCATATTCCTGGGGGTTTGTTTTGATTAATAGTTTGATTTGGCACAATTGTTTCACGACATTTTATTATGAGTTGAGATATTTGAAGTATGGTTTCATGATATGACGATCAGTATATGATTTTTGTTATTATTAAAACAAAAATTTTTGGGTCGTATTTCTGGATGTTACACAAAAAACTGATACTTTATGGGTCTCTGGGCCAAGACACACCTAGATCTGAAGTAGCAACCTCAGATCTGAACTTCTAACTCGAAAAGGGTCCTTATCATACCAAAATGGCCCCAAAAAATCATCCATGAGAAGATCTAGAAGCAACAAAGGCAAGGTGACAGATTGTTACCTTCAAACTGATGCTCACAACAAAAGGGTTGGATCCTCCAGCTCCTTAGTGGTAAATTCCTCCAAATCTTGCTCCTGCAAAAGCCCCAAAGTCACTTTCTTCCTTCTCTCACTCAACTTAGGGTTTGGAATCGTGTATAACAACTTATGTCCGACAAGGGGGACTAAGGAGAGGACATAAGGTCCTTAAATAGGGTGCAAACCCTCAGATTTGGGCTTTCCTCGATCAGACCAAACTCGCCGAGTCCACTTGCCGACTCGTCGAGTCGGTCACTTATTCCATAACCTGAATCCCGCTCCGACTCATCGAGTTCACCTATGGACTCGACGAGTTGACCCCGTGACTTAGGGTTTTCCTTTCCTTTCTTAGTCTTTCTGATTCTGGGTGTTACAACTCTCCCCCACTTAAACTAAACTTTGTCCTCGAAGTTTCTCTACAGCCAATCGCCCTGCAATCTGCTTTCAACACTCTGCTTGATAGACCTAACACCCGCTGACTACCTTCGCTGGCTTTCCGCCCGGTCATTCTGAATAACATTAATCCTTACGGATAATATTCTCGGGTTAACCCTAACCTTGACCACTCTGGAAACACAACGTACTCAACTGACAATCCTTCTGGTACTCCCTGACTACTCATGCTGGACATCCTAGGGGTTCACCCACTTTTCCTAGTGCGTTTTCCGGCCTCCCCAAGGCAATGTTCCATAACCAACTACCTCCCTTCTCGCTGTTAAGGACTTATCCTTCACAGAATCCATTACTCCTACTACTTCCAGAGCGGTCATTACTGCCAGTACCCACTAGATACCTCTTACTACAATAGCTTAGTGATGAGCACCCATCACAACGAATGGTTCAAGTAATCCTTTGAGTAAAAGATTCATCGCTGCAACGGTTAGACTCAAACAAGAGTTGTGCAACAGGGTCAAACCTTTCCCTCTGAGATTATCCAACCCTACTTTGAGATGCATAACACTCCCCGATCAAATAGATGTCTTGCACCGTAGCCTTCTTACCATCACTGCCACTGACTAAAAATTTCTGCTGCCCCTTATCCGCCTTCCGGACGAACCGACACCACCCTGGTCCCTACTAATCTATCAATATCTGGATTACGAAACTCCTACCGGTCGCTAGTCCCATCGTAGTCTGTCAGTCGCTCCCAGCGACTTCTGAAGGAACTTCAGCCACCTAATACTGCTCCATCTACCGTGCCACTCTGGCGCTACAAGTCTTGGGATCCTCGATCCCCTAACTTGACCTTAAGGTCCTTACCAGGTCCCACCTATGCTAATAATACTCACGGGCCTCGCACACGGGTCTCACCCGACTATACGACCGAGAAGCCCTACTCTCAGGTCTCACCTAACTGCTACTCACATACGGGCCTCGCCCACGGGTCTCACCCAACTACATCCTGAGCGGCCTCTCCCAAGGTCTCACCTTTCTAGGGCTACGCAGGCTAGTTCCATACTATTCTCATCAACTATCCATTCCTGATCCTTACCTTGATCACTAGGAGGTAAGGGCCTAGCCCAAACTCCGCTAACTATGAGATACGGGCCCCCGCCCACTCTCCGCTCACTAAGCTGCTAGGGAATGCTACGACTTACCCGTAGTCTTACAACACCTTCCACCACTGGCTTGCTGACGAAAAAAAATGTTGCGGCTCTTCCGCCGCTCTACCATGCTCTACATGCTGTCTCTGCCACTGACTATTAAAACATAAGCATCCCATGCTAAATGTTCTCAAAATCGTCATTCCGACTCACTCGAGTCCTGCAGGCGATCATCCATCCTGAAATTCCAACCAGTCACTAATTATCTCGATTACATGAACTCTCTATAGGGAAGTTTCTCAAACTCCCAACCCTAAACTCATCAATCCATCCATCGCCGTGCTACTTCTTTTCCTTCTCAGAGGTCGTGTACTCATCCTGGATCTGCGTGCTCTTACCCCTGTACTCTCGGAGGGTTCTCCCCCACTTTGATCCTGCCTACCTCACTGCTCAATGCTTGAGAAGAATTCCCAATCTTCATTGCTATACCGCAATCAACCTGCTGAAGAACCGAGCTTGCCATAGCTAGGGATCTAACCGATCCATCACTCAATAACACCTTTCTGAATCCAGTGGGTCACTACTGAGTTCCACACAAGCACGTTATAGTTACTGCATCCTAAGTAACCTGCTACCATAGGGCACAACCCCTAACTACCATTTTAATATCCAAGGCATGTAGATGGCATGTAACTAAATCACAAGCAAGCCGCATAATTCTAAAATACTCATACCAATAACGATGCATAACCATAACAATATAATCATGAATAAAGGGTACAGAAACGAAAGTCGCATACCTACAACGTCCGGCGCTGCTCGCGTCTCCATGGTAGTCATCTGAAAATCCCTGCCTCCTACCGCAGGTGCCTCTGCTCGGACCTGACGGCCGTCTGAGATCCTCAGAGTTGCAGGGTCAGGTGCTATCACCCGTCCTGCCAAAAACAAACTGGGGCACTGGGCCTTCTTGTGGCCCCACTGACTGTAGTGAAAACATATCAGGTCTGATCCCTGTGTGGTGGTAGCAGTACAATCCCTGCTAAGATGACCAGTCCGGCCGCACTTGAAGCATCCCGATTCTCCACCACTACCACTCCTACACGCACCCTCGTGCATCCTGCCGCACCCCCCCGCATCGGCCACGACTCTGGTAATCCCTCGATCTCGAATTTGACCCCTTGGGTCTTTTGCCTGAACCTGTGGCTACCTGAATCTCATCCGGCTTCCTCTTTCGGATCTGTTCCAAATCGATCTCCCTCTCTCTAGCTCGTGTGATCATATCCTCCAACGTTTTGCAACTGGACCTGCTCACAAACTGCCTGATGTCATCCCTCAACATCTCATGGTATCGGGCCTTCTTCATCTCCTCATCTGTGACATACTACAAAACAAGAAGGGCCCTCTCCCTGAACTTAGCGGTGATCTCTACCACAGTCTCAATAGTCTGCGTCAAATCCTGAAACACCCGTGCCAACTGATGCACCTCAATAATCGGTGAAAACTCAGCCCTGAACCTGGCCAAGAAATCGATCCATGTCATCGCATCCAACGCGACATCATCACTAATGGCATGTCCAACCTCCTCCCACCAATCCCTCGCTCTGTCCTTCAGGAGACAGGAGGCGAGTCCGACCTTGTCCCCCTCGGGACACCGGCTCGTACGGAATGCGTTGGCGACATCGGCCAACCACCTGCTGCTAGCGATGGGGTCCCTAGCCCCATGATAATCTGGTGCTCCGCATGCTGTAAACTCTCGGAATGTCAAACTACGCGCTCCCATCAAATCCATCATCTCGGTACGGAAGGCTCCTAGCCTCTCATCCAAGATCTACAGTATACCCTCCTTGACCGTGCCAAAGATCACAGGAGTCTGATCTAGGATACTGCGCATAACCTCAGCTAATAGCCTAATATCAACTCCCTCATCCGCTCCTCGAGCTGCTCGGCTCCTGAAACCGAGCCTGATCCCTCGCTAGCGCGTGATCCGCCCGCTGGTCTCTCACGCAATGACAACATGCTGAAAACACATCACCATAACTATCAGGATACTCGTCACTGCTGAGGGATCATACACACTTACTACAAGTTTCCCGGTCTCATCTCAGCCTTTCCTGAATCGAGTAGGCATCCTCTTCTTTCAGTATTACGGGCCCATACTACCTTCCACATCTATTCGTACATTCCTCAAGAACCGCTTCGACTCCACCAGGTCCCTTTTTCTACTACTACAGCTCCCAGCACTATCTCATCCTAGGCTTACCCCAGGGAAACCTTTGACTCCACCCAAACCAGTCCTCAACTGCTGAAGGACTCTTTGCGATGCCAATTAACCATCACCTGAATACCATCACATGTGACGTGGCTCAAATAATCCTTCAAGTAAAAGACTCATCCCTACAACGGTTAGACTCAAATGTGAGCTACGCAATAGGGCCAAATCCAACGCTCTGAGATTAGTCAACCCTGATCACATGTGACGTGACGTATTCACCTAATGGCTAACTCCCATCACTCGGAATCCCACAATGCACAAAGCAAGCAACATTCAGACAAGGGAAAATCTAACCGTAACATACTCAAGCAATCATAATCTCATATCAAGAATCTGTACTAGCATGCAACATAATCTCATATACTCAGGCATAAACTAAACAGGCTACCCTACTACTGTCTAACCAGCAATATCATGCAGCTCAAACCACATATAACAGGCGCATAAGTCATCCTCCCTAGATCCTTAGTCCTAATCTAGCATGCTATTCTACTAATTGATAATCATAACATAATCTTGTATGGGTATTTTGGGGTACTTACTTGAGCTCAGCTGATTGCATGCACACAAACCTTTTCTCTTAACAAAGTTCTTTTCTTTCTGAACTCTTTTTGCTTTTCTAAAACTGTTTTCTTTCTCAAAACTCTTTTACAAAACTTGTCTTTTCATTTTGAAAACTTTTATACCAATCCATTAGTTTGAGTTCAGACACACCCGAGAGTATGTCCGAATCCCTCAAACCAAGGCTCTGATACCAACTTGTAACGTCCGAAAAATCCATACCAAAATTTTTTCTTTAAATTGTTACTAAATCCATATTTATAAAAGCATATCAAAGGTCATATCATAAATTCAGAGTATCATTACCAAAATATATTTTCATTATCAGAGTATAACATCCCAGGCTGACTAATCAATGGTGTGTGCCATGCGATCACCCCAAGCTCTTCCCTCCGCTACCGGAAGTACCTGAAACCAAAACTGAAAACCGTAAGCACGACACTTAGTGAATTCCCCCAACCTACCACATACCCTGCATAAACACATACTGCACATACTAGGCCATGCCCGCTATTCCGGGCGCCCGCTACAACGGCCACGCCGCTCCAGGCCCCGCCTGGCTTCGAGCTCCGCTCGAATACATATCTGTTTCTTTTAGGTCCCGCTTGTCTATGGGCCCCGCCCGTTAACCACATAATACAAAATAGCATATAACACATAACTGAACATACCCTACTGTATTCCAGTCCTAAGGCCTCGCTTGTCTTGGGCCTCGCCCCTATCCTGTTACTAGTGAGTCATGGAACCCCATCCAAGCTCCTACTGTAAGTGAGATACGGGCCCCCGCCCACACTCACTCCATACCTATCTCGGGCTTTGCCCCTTATTTGCTACTAATGAGATATGGAACACCGTCCATACTCTACTATTGGTGAGATATGGGACCTCACCCACACTCACCTCCCTACCAGGCACATACATGCATCACATAGACAACAAGTATACACTATCATGCAAACCATTCCTTGGGCACACGCCTGACATTGGACCTTGGTCCTAAATATCATACAAACAAATAGTGCCTAGGGCTAACCCCCAGGTCTCCCTACTAATAACTACATGGGTCGGCATTGTGGCCGTAGACCCATTCACACAAAGGGAAACTCACTTGTACTGCTGAACTTTTGTTGATAACCCTCTGACTGCTGACCAACAATTCTCTGAACCGCTGCTCCACTAGCTCCCCGAGCTACCAATATCAATATACATAACAATTAGATCCAAACAGAACTCTAGAATCCATCTGAGTCCACTCTTGACAAAGTCAAAGTCCTTGTCAAAGTCAAACTTCTTGACTGACTCCACTCGCCGAGTCCTTATGCTCTGAAAATCTCACAATACACCTCAACTCGCCAAGTCACCATGCTGACTCGTCGAGTTGAACGATCTCTGAGTCCCATCCTATCCAACTCACTGAGTCACCACTCAACTCACCGATCTAAGTCTTAACCAGAAAAGGTTGAGGTTCTATGATCCAACTCGTCGAGTCCAAGAACAGACTCGCCGAGTCCATGGCAATCTTCAACAGACTCGCCGAGTTGTACTTCCAACTCGTCGAGTTCCTGCCTATCTTCATCCAACTCGCTGAGTCCACCCATGTGACTCACCGAGTAGCTTCAGTTTTTAATCCATATAGTGGCTTTTCGAGCCATATAGGGGCTCCATCTTGTAGATCCACTCTTCCAAAGTCTATTCCTCATGTAAAGTTGCAAACTTTACGTGAAACCAAGGAGCTATACGCTTAAAACACTCTAGGCTAGGGTTTGGGGCAAACATGCTTTACCAACACACCAAAAACTGATACTTTATGGGTCTCTGGGCCAAGACACACCTAGATCTGAAGTAGCAACCTCAGATCTGGACTTCTAACTTGAAAAGGCTCCTTATCATACCAAAATGGCCCCAAAACATCATCCATGAGAAGATCTAGAAGCAACAAAGGCAAGGTGACAGATTGTTACCTTCAAATCTTCCTCTAGCAAAAACCCCAAACTTCTTCCTTCTCTCACTCAACTTAGGGTTTGGAAACGTGTATAACAGCTTATGGCCGACAAGGGGGACTAAGGAGAGGACATAAGGTCCTTTAAATAGGGTGCAAACCCTCAAATTAGAGCTTTCCTCGATCAGACCAGACTCGTCGAGTCCACTTGACGACTCGTCGAGTCGGTCACTTATTCCATAACCCGGATCCCGCTCTGACTCGTCGAGTTCACTTATGGACTCGACGAGTTGACTCCTTGACTTAGGGTTTTCCTTTCCTTTCTTAGTCTTTCTGATTCTGGGTGTTACATCTTGTCTAATGAAGGGCTTAGGGTTGAATCAAGTGTTCGACTGTCTATAGGATCCAGTGTTATGTATGATTAGCATACACGAGTGCTGCAGGGTTGGTGGAAGTTTCATAAATAAGTTATGTATGAACAACTATCCAGTTGAGGAATGTCTATCCATTCTGTAGGAAGAGAGGAAAGGATGTATGCGTATCCTAGTGGTTGTAACTGTGTTTGGTAGGTGTGATGATCCTTGAGACAAATACGGGTAGGTGTGGAAGGTAGTATGGGCCTATACTACTGAAATCATAGGACCCCTACACGTAGCAAGGAAGTAAAAACTCCCAAGTGTTGTTCTTGTCTTGTAACTGTAGTAATGTGTATTGTGGCTCTAAAGAGTTTTGATTTAATTTCAGAATGGTGGAGACGAGAGGATCAGGATCTGGGGAGGGTGCACAGGATATGTCAGGTTTGACTAATAATCAGATTTAGGAGATCATCACCACTGAGGTGGCTGCTGCTGTCTAGAGGTCTATGACGGAGACGTTTGGGTCTATCAACACCGCTATGATTGGTTGTTTGTCGATCGTTACGCTGTTCTTACTGAGGCTGCTGCTGTTGCAGCCACCGCAATCGTTGTTGTTGCAAGGATCCGAGGGGAGAGAGTTTTCCAGTATCGGGACTTTGATAATACGAAGCCCTTACTGTTCAATGAAGTTCAAGACCCGATCGTTGCGATGAGGTGGTTGTCCGATGTTGAGTGGTGTTTCTTTACATGTTCCTGCCCTGCTGACCAGAATGTCAAGTGTGCCCTGAACCTTCTACGGTAAGGGGCGAAGGATCGGTGGGGATTGGTGACTGGCTCATACACTGCTGAGCAGATGGCTGCTGTGACTTAGGAGCGGTTCTTTAAGATGTTTTGCATGAGGTATGTTCTGTTAGTTGAGAGGGAGAGACCGGCTCAGGAGTATCTATAGCTGAGGCAAGGGACTGAGACGGTGACTGAGATCACCAAGATGTTACAGTGAGGGCTCTTTTCTGTTTTGGGTTTGTTGCTTCGGAGCAAGCTCACATGACCCGGTACTTGAGCATGCTCAAGATGGACATCCGCTAGCTCGTGTCACTCAGGTCTATGGTACACTTGTGGAGCTTTAGGAGGTCGCGAGGAGGCAGGAGATTGAGATGGAGCTCCAGGCGAGGGAATGGAGGAAGGCTATGGTGAAGACACAGTCTGCGACAAAGCGGTTCAAGTCCGTTGATTCAAGATCTGGAGAACAGATGAGCCGCACTTGTGGCAAGTGCGACAAGGTTCATCATGGTGTGTTTCAGTCTTATTTTGGGGGCCACAAATGTGGAAAGGAAGAACATTATGCCAAGGATTGTTGACAGCAGGCCCCAGTACCGAGAACCATGATCTGTTATCATTATGTGTAACATACACGTTTTGAAATCGTGTTTTAATTAAATAATATTATGAAATATTAAGTGAATTTGAATGTTGAGTTCTAACAGATAGTTTTTACTAGAAATGAAGTAAAACTATGCTTAGAATCATTCAGAAAGTATTGGAAGTCTTATGAGATTCCAATTAAAAGTCAAATAGTGAAATATAGCGAAAATATAAAATTTGGAATAAGTAAAATTTTATTATTGAAATTGTAGATAATCTCGTTAGAAACATTTAGGCGAAAACCTCATCGAAATCCGAGTTATAACGAAGAAGTTATGATCAAACGAAGATCCGTGATAAATCCGGAAAATACCTTGTCGCGTAAAAATTTAGTTTTCGATAAACTAATTTTTAGCCTTAGTGATGTAAATGAAAGTTGTAGAACTCGTGAAAATAATCAACTTTCATATAAAGACCGTTTGAATCTGACTTCGTATGAGAAAGTTATGATTTTTCGAAGTTTCAGCTTAGCATTAGACAGCTTAAAAACTCGAATTTTAGATCGAGTGATTTTTAGCCGACACAACCTAAACGGAAATTGAAGGTTTCGTCATTAGTAGTGCAACGGTAAAAAGTCTGACGAAAACGGACATCGGATGAAGAAGTTATGAATTTTTAACGGATTTTTCTGTCCCAAGCTGTTAAAAATAATTATATTAAAATTAAAGTCAAAATTAGCCAACGAAGTCTAAATATTAAAATTAAAGTCAAAATTAGCCAACGAAGTCTAAACGAAAGTTGTAGAGCATAATTTTAGCTTCGCATGCATATAAAGAACGTAAAAAACGGAGCTCGTATGCGAAAGTTATGGATTTTACAAGATTTGGCACATTTTTCGAGAAAATTCGCATGAATAGTGTTGCCACGTCACCCTCGTATGCGAGGCTTCCACGTGTCGGACAGGTGTTCGCTTCTGATTGGACCGCAGCCTTGCATGTTGCCTTCTGATTGGACCAAGCCCGAGGACCACTAAGCTCGGAACACCTTCGCAGGAGACACCCCTTGATCACCCTCGCATGCGCAACCCACGTGCGAGCCACCTGCGCACCGTCAGCGAGCCGATGACGCGCCATCCTTGCTGTCCGAACCGAGCCTCGCTGGAGCCCTGTGCAGCTGCCATGTGTCTTCGCTGAGTCACCCTTCTCGGCCGACCCTCGCATCTGCTGCCGTGTGCAGCCTTCTCAGCCCTCGGATCCGAGCCTCTCACCCTATAAATACAAGGCTACGAGCCTTCCCGAGAAACTTTGGAATTTTGGCATATTTCACCCCTTTTTCTATATTTTGACTATTTCCACTTCTCCCGAAGCCCCGGTATTATTTTTAAAGCCCAGAATACGTCCTGAAGTGCCCGGAAAGCCCGAAAAATTTATCTTTTCGGTTTCGAAGCTCTACCTTCGCAGAGCCCAGTTTTCAAAAAAACTCCCGGTTTTCAACGAAGAAAGTCATATTTAGAGCCGAAGTACTGCCCAAATTGATATTTTAGCCCCCGGTTATTTCATGGTGTGTTTAATATATAGAAATAATTGTATGTTATGTGTTATATGTGTTACGTGCTTTTCAGTGTTATTATTTCGGGTTATTTTTAATTGCTATTTTTAATAGCAAAGAAATACCTTTGACCATGTGATCAGTGAAAGGACTTAGATTCACATTGGTACTGGTATGTAGCCTTTGGCCATGTGGAACATGTCTCCGTAAGAGAATGAATTCTATTCTATGGTAGTGGCAGAAGGTTAGATAGGGCTATAAGCCTGAAATCTACCGAAATGTTAATTCGAAGTTGTATATCTTCTGTGTCGTTTGGGCCAAAGCTTTATTGATATATATCAAGCACGGAAATTGTTATGTCTCATTGATTGTATATCTTTAAATCAAATCAATGATTGATATGGAATGTTTGTCACATGATTCACATATGCCCTTGTTGATCCTTGTTCCTCTTTGCTTCTGCCCTATTAAGGTATATATATGACATAACGTTATATTATATCTATTATTGAACTCACTAAGCGTATCTGTTTACCCTCTTTATGTTTAACAAATTGCAGGAGATAAACATCCAGTATAGTTATATACTGGTAGAAGAATTTTGAATAGTTTGAAACTATTGTATCGATGGAAGCTTATGAATAGTTTGAAACTATTGTATTTTGCACTCCCATATGTATAAAACTATAGAATTCTGGGAAGTTATGTAATATATAACACTTTAAAATAGTCGGTTTGTATCCAGTAGTTTGTAATCTCTTTATCAATGTAAAATATTGTTTTTATGAATATGCAAGTAGCATGTTTTGGAGTAACTATATTGTCGAGTATGAAAGTTTGGGTCTTTCATAAATACGAAAGTTAGGGTCTTTCAATCATTGTATCAGAGCAGTAGTTTGAGTGAACTAAATTCCACGGATTGGTATTTAGATTTAAACTATTGGAAGTTCAATATATGAACTAAATCATTATAAGTATAGGGATACAAACCATAGGAAATATATAAGTAAAAGTATTAGGTAATAATAAACCCTAATATTCTAAAATACAATGTTACTCCGTATTGCAGAGCAATGGCTGAACAGGATAGTAGCCATACCCCTGAGGTTGGTGGAGGTCCTCAAGCCGAGGAAGTGAATACTCCAGTATCTCCTCGTTAGGAGCGACTCTTGGGTAAACTTACCGGTGTTATTCGACAGACTCTCGAAGAACACAAAAAGAATGGTGATAAGGGAAAAGAGAAAGCCACCGGAGAATCTTCAAAAGGAGAGATGAAGCATCCCTCGTTCAAAGATTTCAAGAGTAGTGGTGCTACAGAGTTTTCCGGTGTTCTCAATCCCATTATTGTTCTTACTTGGATCCAGAACACAGAGAAAGTGTTTCGTATTTCTCATGTGGATAATGAAGACAAGGCTAACTATGCTTCCGCAATGCTCATCGGAGAAGCATTGGTCTGGTGGGAAGCAACATATGAAGCTCTCAACGGGTTTGACTAGGAGAATTTAGCCTGGGAAATGTTTAAAACTCGTTTGCTAGAGAAGTATTGTCCTCTAGACATGAGGAGGAGATTGGAGAAGGAATTCCTCGAGCTTAAACAAGGAGGAATGACTGTGAATGAGTATGAAACTCAGTTTAATCAAAGAGCAAGGTTTGCTACATAGTATATTCCAACTGAAGACGAGAAAATTCAGTTATTCATGGAGGGACTACGACACGAAATCCACGATTTCGTTGCCAATCGAGAAGTTCTGTCATTCGATAAAGCCGTTGAATATGCTCGAAGACGTGAGCATGACTTAGAAATACGTGGTGCCACTGTTACTGCTCCGAAGCAACCACGTACTGAAAGAACTGTTCCTTCTTTTCTACCAGCTCAATCCGTTCGGACTGAGCCTGGTAATCAAGTTCAAAATCAAAGTGTCTCTCGTGGACGCGGTAGATCACAATCTTTTTCTATGCAATCGCCTTCATGTCGTATTTGTGGAAGGAATCATCTGGGCCAATGCAAAATAGACAAGGAATCCATTGTCTGTTATGGATGCCGAGAAAAGGGTCATATAAAGCCAGCTTGCCCAAGAAAGGATGTTACTTGCTATGCATGTGGTATTACTGGCTACAAGAAGCGTTTTTGCCCTACTCTTACTAGTCAGATGACGGGAAGTCAAGCTTCTGTTCAACAACCGGCGAGAAGCCAAGTCCCTGTTCAACAATCAAAGGGTACTCCAACTAAAAAGGAGGAGGTGCCAAAAGCTAGGGGTCGTGCATTCCAGATTACCTCAGAGGAGGCACGCGAGGACCCGAATGTTGTGACGGGTACATTTCTTGTCAACTCTAGACCTGCTCACATCTTATTTGATTCTGGTGCCTCATATTCTTTTGTGTCTTACGAATTTGTGCATTCCTTTCAAATTGCTTGCTTTGTACTCGCGCAAGCATTTCACGTAGATACTGCGGGAAGTATATCATTACTTGCTGATAAAGTCTATAGGGATTGTGTTATAGAAATTGAAGGCTATACTTTTCTCGCTAACCTGATACCTATCTCCTTGCCCAACTTTGATATTATTCTCGGCATGGATTGGTTATCAAAGAACCACGTTGAACTCTTGTGCTATGAAGAGATAGTGCGCATTCCTATTGAAGGGGAGAATCCTATCTATGTCTACGGTGAACAAAGACTCTTAAAAATAATATCTTTCCTTAAAGCTCGTAAATTCATATCGAAAGGATGTTGTATCTATCTAGCCTACACAGTTGATGTCTCAAAAGAGGAGAAGAAAACTGTAAATGATGTTCTCGTTGTTAACGAATATCCTGATATTTTCCCCGATGACTTGCCTGGCCTTCCTCCGGATAGGCAAATGGAATTCTGAATTGACATTGTGCCTGGTGCTGCTCCGATTGCAAAGACTCCTTGTCGTCTTGCGCCAGCTGAGATGAAAGAAATGATGATCCAACTGCAAGAACTACTTGACAAGGGTTTCATTCGACCGAGTACCTCTCCCTGGGGTGCTCCGGTACTGTTTGTCAAGAAGAAAGATGGATCGATGCGGATGTGCATTGATTTTCGTGAGCTAAATAAGGTGACTATCAGGAACAAGTACCCACTCGCATCGACGATTTGTTTGCTCAACTTCAGGGTGTTAGCTATTTCTCAAAAATTGATTTAAGATCTGGCTATCATCAGTTGAAAGTTCACGAGCAAGATGCACCGAAGACTCTTTTCGTACTCGGTATGGGCATTATGAATTCCTTGTTATGCCGTTTGGTTTAACAAACGCTCCGGTTGTATTCATGGATATGATGAATCGGGTATGTCGCCCAATGCTCGATAAATCAGTCATCGTATTCATTGATGATATTCTAATATATTCCAAGTCTGAAGCTGATCATGCCATTCATATTCGTGCGGTATTGGAACTTCTTCGAAAGGAGAAACTATATGCTAAATTCTCGAAATGTGATTTTTGGCTTCGCCAAGTTCAATTTCTCGGCCATGTTATTTCTAGTGATGGTGTATCCGTAGATCCTATCAAAATCAAAGCCATTCAAAATTGGGAAGTGCCCCGTAATGCTTCCGAAATTCGTAGTTTCTTAGGTCTCGCGGGATATTACTGGAGATTCATTAAAGACTTTTCTCGTATAGCCGTACCTCTCACAAGTCTTACACGGAAAGAAGTGAAGTTCGAATGGGGTGAAACCCAAGAAAGAGCTTTCTCAACTCTAAAAGATCTTTTGACTCATGCTCCAATCTTATCACTCCCAGAAGGTGATGATGACTTCTCCGTATATAGTGATGCTTCAAGATTGGGACTCGGTTGTGTGTTGATGCAACGTGGCAAAGTGAAAGCCTATGCCTCAAGACAACTGAAAGATTATGAAAAGAATTATCCCACTCATGATCTTGAACTCGCTGCAGTGGTATTTGCCCTAAAACTGTGGAGGCATTATCTTTTTGGTACAAAGTGCCAATTATTTACCGACCACAAAAGTCTCAAGTACATATTCAGTCAGCAAACTTTGAATATGAGACAACAACGAGCCATGGAGCTGATCAAAGATTATGATTGTGAAATCCTATATCATCCTAGAAAGCTAACGTGGTTGCTGATGCACTTAGCAGAAAAGTTTATCGCAATAGTATGTGTTATGCCATTACTCATACTACAGTAAAATTCACTATTTTAGATGAATTAGAGAAATGGCAAGAAGAGGCCCTAAAGCCAGAAAATGTGAAGAAAGAAGGGATGATACATTATAATGATGCTCTACTTGATGATCCGCGAGGATTAAAAGTATTCAAGAATCGGCTGTGGATTCCAAAGATCGGTGGATTGAGACAGAAGATTTTAGATGAAGCCCATAAATCTAAACTGTCAATCCATCCTGGTACAAGTAAAATGTACTATGATGTAAAATCTGATTATTGGTGGCCTGGATTAAAGAAAGACATTGGAAGATATGTACAGGAATGCTTAGTATGCTTACAAGTCAAAGCAGAGCACCAAAAGCCTTATGGAACCCCAGAAAGTCTTAGTGTTCCTGTATGGAAATGGGAGGAATTGTCCATGGATTTCATTACCAAATTGCCAAAGACTGCTAGACAACATGATAGCATTTGGGTAATCGTCGACCGCCTGACTAAAAGCGCTCATTTTCTTGCCATGCGTGAAACGACACCAATGGAGAAATACGCACAAGTATACTTGGATGAAATTGTGGCAAAACATGGTGTGCCACTAAAGATCATTTCCGATCGTGATACTCGCTTTACTTCTCATTTTTAAGCGAGTATGCAACGTGAATTAGGATCTCGAGTTGCTCTCAGCAAGGCTTATCATCCCCAGACAGATGGTCAAACAGAGAGAACAATCCAAACAGTAGAAGATATGTTTCGTGCATGTGTCTTGGAGTTCGGTGGTAACTGGGATAAATACTTACCTCTTGTCGAATTCTCGTATAATAATAGTTACCACGCTTCAATCAAAATGCCACCATATGAAGCATTATATGGTCGCAAGTGTCGTACTCCATTATGTTGGCGAGACATAGGACAGAAGATCCTTGGAGGCCCTAAAATAATTCAAGACATCACCGACAAAATTCAAATCGTACGAGAAAGAATGAAAGCGGCCCAGGATCGACAGAAGTCCTATACAGAAAAAAGAAGACGACCCATAGAATTCCAAGTGGCTGATTTCGTGATGCTGAAGGTATCTCCATGGAAAGGCCTTATGAGATTTGGGAAGAAAGGAAAGTTAAGTCCTAGATTTGTTGGTCCTTTCAAAATCATCCAGAGAATTGGAAAACAAGCATACCGCTTAGAATTACATGAAGATTTGGCAGGTATTCATGATGTGTATCATGTGAGCTATCTGCGCAAATGCTTGAGCATAAATGATGAGACAGTTCCATTATCCGAAGTGAAATTGGATGATAAGCTAAGATATGTAGAAGAGCCGGAAGAGATCGTGAATGAAAGAACAACTAATCTACGTAATAAAGAAGTGGAGTTGGTGCTTTTTCAAGTGGAAACACCATCGAGGCCCAAATTATACTTAAGAAAATAAGAATGAGATAAGAGCCAAATATCCCCATTTATTTTAATCGATGTAATTTCGGGGACGAAATCCTCAAAAGGAGGAGGTATTTGTAACATACACGTTTTGAAATCGTGTTTTAAGTAAATAATATTATGAAATATTAAGTGAATTTGAATGTTGAGTTCTAACAGATAGTTTTTACTAGAAATGAAGTAAAACTATGCTTAGAATCATTCAGAAAGTATTGGAAGTCTTATGAGATTCCAATTAAAAGCCAAATAGTATAATATAGCGAAAATATAAAATTTGGAATAAGTAAATTTTATTATTGAAAATTGTAGATAATCTCGTTAGAAACATTTAGACGAAAACCTCATCGAAATCCGAGTTATAACGAAGAAGTTATGACCAAACGAAGATCCATGATAAATTCGGAAAATACCTTGTCGCGTAAAAATTTAGTTTTCGATAAACTAATTTTTAGCCTTAGTGATGTAAATGAAAGTTGTAGAACTCGTGAAAATAATCAACTTTCATATAAAGAGCGTTTGAATCTGACTTCGTATGAGGAAGTTATGATTTTTCGAAGTTTCAGCTTAGCAGTAGACAGCTTAAAAACTCGAATTTTAGATCGAGTGATTTTTAGCCGACACAACCTAAACGAGAATTGAAGGTCTCGTCATTAGTAGTGCAACGGTAAAAAGTCTGACGAAAACGGACGTCGGATGAAGAAGTTATGAATTTTTAACGGATTTTCCTGTCCCGGTCTGTTAAAAATAATAATATTAAAATTAAAATCAAAATTAGCCAACGAAGTCTAAACGAAAGTTGTGGAGCATAATTTTAGCTTCGCGTGCATATAAAGAACGTAAAAAACGGAGCTCGTATGCGAAAGTTATGGATTTTACAAGATTTGGCACATTTTTCGAGAAAATTCGCATGAATAGTGTTGCCACGTCACCCTCGTATGCGAGGCTTCCACGTGTCGGACAGGTGTTCGCTTCTGATTGGACCGCAGCCTTGCGTGTTGCCTTCTGATTGGACCAAGCCCGAGGACCACTAAGCTCGGAACACATTCGCAAGAGACAACCCCTTGATCACCCTCGCATGCGCAACCCACGTGCGAGCCACCTGTGCACCATCAACGAGCCGATGACGCGCCATCCTCGCTGTTCGAACCGAGCCTCGCTGGAGCCCTGCGCAGCTGCCGTGTGTCTTCGCTGAGTCACCCTTCTCGGCCGACCCTCGCATCTGCTGCCGCGTGCAGCTTTCTCAGCCCTCGGATCCGAGCCTCTCACCCTATAAATACAAGGCTACGAGCCTTCCCGGGAAACTTTGGAATTTTGGCATATTTCACCCCTTTTTCTATATTTTGATTATTTCCACTTCTCCCGAAGCCCCGGTATTATTTTTAAAGCCCGGAATACGTCCTGAAGTGCCCGGAAAGCCCGAAAAATTTATCTTTTCGGTTTCGAAGATCTACCTTCGCAGAGCCCAGTTTTCAAGAAAACTCCTGGTTTTCAACGAAGAAAGTCATATTTAGAGCCGAAGTACTGCCCAAATTAATATTTTAGCCCCCGGTTATTTCACGGTGAGTTTAATATATAGAAATAATTGTATGTTATGTGTTATATGTGCTACGTGCTTTTCAGTGTTATTATTCCGGGTTATTTTTAATTGCTATTTTTAATAGCAAAGAAATACCTTTGACCATGTGATCAGTGAAAGGACTTAGATTCACATTGGTACTGGTATGTAGCCTTTTGCCATGTGGAACATGTCTCCGTAAGAGAATGAATTCTATTCTATGGTAGTGGCAGAAGGTTAGATAGGGCTATAAGCCTGAAATCTACCGAAATGTTAATCCGAAGTTGTATATCTTCTGTGCCGTTTGGGCCAAAGCTTTATTGATGTATATCAAGCCCGGAAATTGTTATGTCTCATTGATTGTATATCTTTAAATCAAATCAATGATTGATATGGAATGTTTGTCACATGATTCACATATGCCCTTCTTGTTCCTTATTCCTCTTTGCTTCTGCCCTATTAAAGTATATATATATATATATATATATATATATATATATATATATATATATATATATATATATATATATATATATATATATATATATATGGCATAACGTTATATTGTATCTATTATTGAACTCACTAAGCGTATTTGTTTACCCTCTTTATGTTTAACAAATTGCAGGAGATAAACATTCAGTATAGTTATATACTGGTAGAAGAATTTTGAATAGTTTGAAACTATTGTATCGATGGAAGCTTATGAATAGTTTGAAACTATTGTATTTTGCACTCCCATATGTATAAAACTATAGAATTCTGGGAAGTTATGTAATATATAACACTTTAAAATAGTCGGTTTGTATCCAGTAGTTTGTAATCTCTTTATCAATGTAAAATATTGTTTTTATGAATATGCAAGTAGCATGTTTTGGAGTAACTATATTGTCGAGTATGAAAGTTTGGGTCTTTCATAAATACGAAAGTTAGGGTCTTTCATTATGTGTAACGCCCAGTTCCTGGTATGTATTTTAAATCAATTTATTAACTTTTGTATAGGAAATTGACGAGTAGGAACGGAAATTGGACGCGGAACTTAAAGTCTACTCGACGAGTTGAGGGACTCAACTCGACGAGTTGGGCTGCCAGAATGAAACCCTAATTTTCAGGGTTTAGCACCCTATTTAAACACCTTAACCTCCAAAGGCTAGCCTCATTTGCAGCCTCCATCATCCCAAACCCTAGCTACGAAACCCTAATACATTTTTGAGAGTTTTGACCCACTTTTGGTGCATTCTTGAGGTTTTGAAGAAGAAGAGACTCGAAGAAGGAGCAAGGACGTGAAGGAGAATAGTAGATCCAGAAGTTGAGCTTCATTTCTGGTTCATTGGAGGTATAAAGCTCCTATATATTCTATTCAATGTTTAGATCTAGTTTTGGAGTGATTTCTCCATGCTTTGGTCCAAGATTGCTAGCTTTTTAGACTTGGATGTCCCAAGTGATTACTGTTTAAGATCTATTGTCTAGAAGGACTTTCATGACATAAAGGTGCAAACTTTATGGCCATGTAAGTCCCATGCAAGCTTTAGGATGCCAATTTGGAATTTTAAGCTCCAAAAGGTCGTGTATGGAGAGAAAGTCAAGGACTTTACGTGTTCATATGATGTCCAGGGTCTAGATCTCAATTTTTATGATTTAGTTTGAAGTATTATGACTTTTGGATCAAGATATAGGTCTTAAGGAATTAGGGTTTGAGCTAAACCAATTAAGTCTAATAACTATTATTGCAAGCATGACTCCGACCCGACTAGCAATCGTAGCTCTCAAAATCATTGAGGGGCCTACAAATATCGCTTTCCCGATTATAATCATTCTCTCTGTCCACCTGTTCTTTCCCGATTTCCGATTTATGACGACTGACTTATTAAATGAATCAAATCAGTCCAGGCCTGATGTCATCACTAAATCATCGAGGGGCCTACAAATATCGCTTTTATCCACATGGGTAAAAGGAACGGATAAACTTTGAACCAAATTCTTGCTTGTACTTACTCATCGAATTACACACAACAATATGTTTTATAACATCCAAGTTACCGGTGCATTTAAATATGTCAATGTGCAATCGAATCGCAACTACAACTCACATGTCTCCGTTTGAAGAATATAAGATATCATCGTCTCATGATCACTCGTTATAAAATCTATGAAGTGATTCGAATGAGCGTGGGTTGAATCCAATAATTGAATCTTGTTCCCGGAGCACTCATGAACACTGTAGCAAACTTGTCCTAGACAAACTACAGACCCATTCAAGACAGTCTTGCCTCAATACCTACTTCCAAAGTATGATCGACTGTGGATGGTTTGAATAACCTAGTTTTTATGGAAGTCAAAACTTGCAAAGTGAAACTTAAGAAGAATACAAATCCTATATGGCCCAAAAAC
The DNA here is from genome assembly GCF_002870075.4 of Lactuca sativa. Classification (NCBI taxonomy): domain Eukaryota; kingdom Viridiplantae; phylum Streptophyta; class Magnoliopsida; order Asterales; family Asteraceae; genus Lactuca; species Lactuca sativa. The sequence continues at coordinate 264,479,013 of NC_056625.2, forward strand.
TTTTGAGTCATATTGATTACTCATTATTCATTGTATGATATTTCGAATAATCAACTTAATACTTGAACAAAGACAATAGTTATGCCATGCTATCACAACTAGGAATTCTAAGATTTTTGTAAACAATAACAAGAGTAACATTTGTGACTAAAACCTGAAAGTATGCATGATTTTTATTCAATAACAACAAAATTCCATCAAACACTCTATACAAACACTTCAAATGCTCAAAAAAATATTGGAAACCCTAACAATCCCGACTTAAGTCCATTACGGACTAGGATTTCCTTATTGGGCCTAATGGACCAATAAGCTTCCAATTTGACTAATTTGGTCTTAGGACCCTTAAATGGGCCCTAATTGGACCCACTCTCATGAAAGTTAACATTTGGACCATAATGGATCCAAAATGAATTGGTTTACCTTAATGAGCCTTATTGGGCCATAACAAACCTAATAAACTTCAATGGGTCGTGAAACCCATTCTATCCTTTTAATTGGGCCGTGAACTATTTAATGAGCCCAATGGGCCGAATAATAATATTGGGCTTATGAAAATTCAATCAAATCAAAAGTTGGGCCCAACATCACTATCTTCATGTCTTTAGGCCCATTGTCGACCATATATATATATATATATATATATATATATATATATATATATATATATATATATATATATATATATAAGTTTATGGAGGATAAATGAGAGTTAGACACCTCAACATTGTTTAATAGATAATTAAGCATTGTTCAACATTGAACAATGCATTGTCTCAAGTTTCCATGCAATTTTTCCTTCCCACTCCCCTTTTCTTCTTCTTCGTCGAGACCACACACCCACACCACCCACATTCTCTCAAAAATATTCTTCAAACATTCAATAATATTCTCCTTCCTTCCATACAGATTTTCGAGAATTAGAAGCATTCCAAGGAATTTTTCATCCAAAAATTAGTTCAAGTTTCATTCTAGTGGTAAGATCTCACAAACCTATGTAACATATTTTCTTTCTACATTCATTCACTCCTCTTACCACCTAAATTTCTTGATTTAGCCACCAAGAAGCTGTGCAACCACAACAACAAAAGAGGGGGAAAACAGGGGAAACGGAAAGAAAGAAGGAGAGTAATAACAATAAGGGAAAGAATAACAAGCAGAAGGGACGACAAGGCTCAGAGTCACCAAAGAAACAACTAACAGTTACAGTTCATGCTGCAACCCCCCAAGTTCCCTCCACACCACATGTTCCAACCTTATTTACCCCAAGTGCCCCTAAGCAGTATTCCGGAAATCTCCCAATGTGCAATAAGTGCAATTTTCATCACAATGGTGAATGCAGGGAGATGCATTGTACCAGTTGCAACCGAAAAGGTCACACGGCAAAATACTGTAGAACCTATCCTCCCCAAAACCAGCAACCGGGAAACAACAAGAACAAAACCGCAACAACAACAACAACAACAACAATGACAACATTGGGGCAAGCCACACCTGTTATGGATGTGGAAGGACTAGGCACTTCCGTCGAAACTGCCCCAATGTCAACAACCCAAGGAATGGAGGAGTAAGGAGAATGCTGACCCTGGGACAAGGTGAAGCGGTTCAGGATCCCGTTGTTGTCACTGGTACGTTTCTCCTTAACAACACATATACATGCATCTTGTTTAATACCGGGACAGAGTGGAGTTTTGTGAGTAATAAATTCAAACATTTGCTAAAACAACAACCCCAGAAGCTTAATGAAACCTTTATGGTGGGAATGGCTACTGGGAAAACAGAATCAACTGGGGAAATCTACGTAGGATGTACCCTAATCTTAAATCACCATGCCTTTCAAATAAACTTGATGCCTGTAACTATTAGGAGTTTTGATGTGATTATCGGCATGGACTGGTTAAGCCCCCATCGTGCCGAAATAATATCTTGCGAGAAGGCTGTTCGCCTTCATCTCCCTAACCACGAAACCCTAATTATATACGGAGACAAACTCAGTACGAACCTTCGTCTTATCTCGTGCATTAAGGCATAGAAGTTTCTACGAAAGAAGGACTTGGTGTTTCTGGCTCACATAGTGGATAAGTCCAAGGAAGAGGTCAATATGCGAGACATCCCAGTGGCTTGCGATTTCCCGGATGTTTTTCCTGAAGATCTTCCGGGGATATCCCCAGACAGACAAGTCGAATTCCGAATTGACCTTGTGCCGGGAGCTACACCCATTGCCAAATCACCCTATAGGTTGGCTCATGCGGAGATGCAAGAACTGTCAAGCCAACTTAGCAAACTCTTGAGCAAAGGATTCATCCGACCTAGCTTCTCACCCTGGGGAGCTCCGATCCTCTTTGTTAAGAAGAAGGACAAATCCTTTAGGATGTGTATCGATTATAGGGAACTGAATAAGCTCACTATCAAAAATTGCTACCCACTTTCACGAATCGAAGATCTATTCGACCATCTTCAAGGAGCAAACTACTTCTCTAAGATAGATCCGTGGTCCGAATACCACCAACTCAAGGTCTAGGAAGAGGATATACCAAAACCGCTTTCCGAACTCGCTATGGAAATTATGAATTTGTTTTAATGCCCTTCAGTCTAACGAATGCCCCTGCCGTATTCATGGACCTGATGAATCGGGTCTGCCGATCATTCCTCGACAACTTTGTCATTGTTTTCATCGACGATATCCTAGTCTATTCTCGAAGGAAAGAGGAGCATAGCTGACATCTCCGGCAAATCTTGGAAACCCTACGAACCGAAAAGTTATACGCAAAACTCTCTAAGTGTGAGTTCTGGCTCCGTAGCGTAAACTTCTTAGGTCATGTTGTCAGTCAAGAAGGGATACACGTAGACCCTTCTAAGATCAAATCCATTGAAGGATTTCCAGTCCCAACAACACCCACATAAATTCGTCAATTTTTGGGTCTAGCGGGCTATTACAGAAGATTCATTCAGAACTTCTCCAAAACACCCAAGCCACTTACCATGCTTACCCAAAAGGGTGTACCATTTGAATGGACGGAAAAGCAGGAGGTTGCCTTCCGAACTCTGAAACGAGCTATCATTAGTGCACCGGTACTATCATTAACAGAGGGAATTGAGGACTTCGTAGTTTATTATGATGCTTCGAATCAGGGTTTAGGCTGTGTACTCATGCAGTGTGGGAAGGTGATAGCTTATGCATCCCGACAACTAAAGACACATGAGGTGAATTATACCACCCATGATCTCGAATTGGGAGCTTTGGTCTTTGCCTTGAAGATTTGGAGGCACTACCTTTATGGTACAAAGTGCACCAATTTCACCGACCACAAAAGCCTCCAACACATTTTAAATCAAAAGGAGTTAAACATGAGGCAACAAAGATGGGTTGACTTGCTAAACGATTATGATTGCGAAATCAAGTACCACCCATGAAAGGCTAACATGGTAGCTGATGCCTTGAGTCAGAAAGAATACTCAAATCGTCGTGTGAAGACACTTTCAATAACCATTCAATCCCATCTGTCCTCACAAATCAAAGCAGCCCAGTTCGATGCCATGAAGACAGAGAATAGAACAAGCGAAGCGTTACGTGGAATGGAAAAGAACTTCGAAGTCAAGGAGGATGGAGCATATTATTTCATGAACCGAATTTAGATCCCTAAACTTGGGGGATTCAGAGAGGTAGTCATGAATGAAGCCCATAAGACATGATACTCCATCCATCCGGGTTCAGATAAAATGTACTTGGATATCAAGCAACATTATTGGTGGCCTAACATGAAGGCAGAAATTGCCACTTACGTTAGCAAGTGCCTTACTTGCGCTAAAGAAAAGGTAGAATATCAAAAGCCCTTAGGAATATTACAACAACCGGTAATACCTGAGTGGAAATGGGAAAGGATTACTATGAACTTTGTGACCAAATTACCCAAGACTACAGAAGGATTGGATACCATATGGGTAATAGTCGACAGGTTAACAAAATCCGCTCATTTCCTGCCAATAAAGGAATCATACAAGATGGAACGATTGACGAGAACCTACATCAAGGAAATCGTGAGACTCCATGGAGTACCAATATCTATCATCTCAGATCGAGATAGTAGATTTACTTCACGCTTTTGGCAATCGCTTCAGAAAGCTATGGGAACACAACTCGACATGAGCACTGCCTACCACCCACAAACGGATGGTCAAAGTGAGCAAACCATTCAAACACTTGAAGATATGCTTCGAGAATGTGTGATAGACTTTGGAAGGTCGTGGGATAACCACTTGCCTTTAATTAAGTTTTCATACAACAAAAGTTATCACTCAAGCATTAAAGTTGCTCCTTTTGAAGCATTATATAGGCGTAAATGTAGATCACCGTTGTGTTGGACTGAGGTAGGTGACACTCAGATAGAAAGAGGACAGACACCAAACAATGCGTTAACAGGACCAAAAATCATACGTGAAACAACAGAGAAGATAGTTCAAATCAGAGCTCGACTTCAAGCATCACGAGACCGATAGAAGAGCTACACTGATAAACGACGAAAGCCATTGGAATTTCGAGTCGGGATTGGGTGTTGTTAAAAGTCTCTCCCTGGAATGGGGTGGTTCGTTTTGGGAAACACGAAAAACTAAACCCAGTACATTGGACCATTCGAGATTCTTGCCCGAATCGGTCCAGTGGCTTATAGACTACAACTACCTGTTGAGCTCAACAGTGTACACCCCGTATTCCAATTTTCCAATTTGAAGAAGTGCTTATCCGATGAAACTCTCGTCATACCATTAGAAGAAATCGAAATCAACGAGAATATCTTGTTCATCGAGGAACCAGTTGAAATCACGGACAGGGAAGTGAAGCATACTAAGCAAAGTCGCATTCTAATTGTGAAAGTTCAGTGGAACGCAAAACATGGACCGAAATTCACATGGGAACGTGAAGACCAGATGAAGCAAAAGTACCCTCACCTATTCTCTAATGGGGGGATGATGTCACAGCTAGGAATTCTAAGATTCTTGTAAACAATAACAAGAGTAACATTTTTACTAAAACTTGAAAGTATGCATGATGTTTATTCAATAACAACAAAATTCCATCAAACACTCTATACAAACACTTCAAATGGTCAAAAAAATATTGCAAACCCTAACAATCCCGGTTTAAGTTTCCATGCAAACACTCTATACAAACACTTCAACATATAACAATACATAGTCTTAAGTTTCCATGCAATTTTTCCTTCTCTCTCTCCCCTTTTCTTCTTCTTGGCCGAGACCACACACCCACACCACCCACATTCTCTCAAAAATATTCTTCAAACATTCAATAATATTCTCCTTCCTTTCATCCAAATTTTCGAGAATTAGAACCATTCCAAGGAATTTTTCATCCAAAAATCACTTGTTTCATTCTAGTGGTAATATCTCATAAACCTATGTAACATATTTTCTTTCTACATTCATTCACTCCTCTTACCACCTAAATTTCTTGATTTAGCCACCAAGAACTTCTTGAGTTCGAATCCGTTCAAGAAATCTTGCTAAAGGCTAAGATCCCTCCATTTCTTCCTTAAAAATCGAAACAAAAAACCCAAGGTGAGTACATACCCCTTGTTTTTGGTTTTTACATGATTTATGGGGGAAAATACAAGTAGAATGTGTAGATCCATGTGTTTTTGTATGATATGTGTGATTTCTTGAACTTATTTGATGGATATGTGTTAGAAACTTAATCTATTCGAGATTCATAACCTTGTTAAGGAAATATGTGACCTAAGATATTTTATACATATTATTATCAAGGAAAAAGTTTTATACAAGTTCAAGCTAAGTAAAACAAAACACAAATTCTATTTATGAACCATTTTTGACAAATAAGCAAAAGATGGAGGAAATGATGACATTTATGATTTTTATAAGGGTCAAAAGGGTCAAATCACTTAAAATATGAGTTTTTATGAAAATCACAGTTTTTAAAGGACTAAAAGTCTAAATTTTAGCCTAATGGGCTAAAGTTTGGGCTTTTCTGCTTTTAGGCACAATTTGCGAAAAATATGAAACTTAAGGAATTGTAATTGCAAGTTTATCAAAATATGAGTTAAGAACATAAATAAAAAAATTTCAGGGGCTTAAAATGTCTTTCTTACCAAATAGGACTAAAAATGCAAACTTTTTGGATTTTGGGCTAAAATTGTAAAAATTGCGAAAATTTGGACTATAAGTGTAACTCTTTTTAATTAAAGGGCTGAAACTGTCCAAAACCTTATTTTGTGCTGAAATCATGATTTAAATGGGTGTTTGGGCCGAAAATGTCAAGAAACGTAATCTAAGGACCTAAAATGTCATTTTTTATAAAAAGGGGTAAAAATCTGTCATTTTTACTAGAAAAGGGGCTGAATTAGTCAAACAATTATTTATGGGTCAATTATGTTAATATTAAAATAACTGGGTCAAAAATACATAACATTAATAACTTATGGATTTAAATAGAAAAATATATACATCTTTTTATCTAAATTTAAATATCATTATAAAACAATTTGGCGAATGCGGTGAGTTTTTGATTAAACAATTCGTGTGAAACAAAACTTATGACATTAATACTATAAAAAACAAGTAAACATTATATTGGTTGGGCTTTAATACTTCTAATCATCCATATTGGGCATTCGTGACCCATTAACATCACTATTGGGCCCAACAAAAATAATACATGTTTATTGGACTTCCGGTGGCCCAATTACATGCCTAATGGACCCTCAATGGCTTTAAATGGTATTGGGCCTTAGTGGCCCATTGGCATTGCTAGTATGGTCCAAATCAATTATATGCTAAACGGGCTAACGTGTCCTTGGCATACTCGACAGTCTGTAATAACATACATGATTAATGGGCCATAGTTGTCCTTTTTTGTGTTTGTTAGGCTGTATTCATATTCATGTAAACATCAAACGGGTTGAAATCAATGTTATTCAAATTCATGGGGTAAGAATAGGGATTTAGTGAGAATTATCGGTTGGTACCAATAAGTGTCGGCCGTAGCCTGTAGTTATAACCAGAATCTCCTGGAGGGAAGGCGAGACTTTGTGTATAGATTTATACGGGGGTGACTCACCCACACCTGAGCTATTCGCTATAGTTAGACTCGGCCAGTCTAGGGTGACAAAATCTTAATTCAAAACCGGCGTTTATAAAAATGCTAAGACATGCGAAATAGTCATTATTATGCATGGTTATAACGACTCACATAGAGATCAATTACCATATCATCATTCATGGCAAATCATATTCATACACGGTGATGATGCAAAGAGATTTATACAATAATACAACACTACCATACTATGTAAATTGGAAAACATCAGGTTTTCTGGGGAACGACATTATTTATTTCTACATACATCAACTACAATACAATGAACAATTATGAAAGTCATTCACTCTTACATGTTTTGAAATCATATATATATATATATATATATATATATATATATATATATATATATATATATATATATACTTATGGGATCATCACATCTTTTTCGTAAATAGCTTTTGTTACAGAAAATATCGGATTTTCTGGGTTTTACAAACAATACAAACCATTTTATGTCAAACATGCTTATGAACTCACCAACATTATATATGTTGACTGTTTTCAAAATAACTTGTATTCTCAGGTAACAGATAAGCTGAAGAAAATTTCCAAGTGTGTTAGAATGTTATGATTTGTGACTCTCAACAAAATTTATGCTATGGATATGTAATATATAGACAATGTACTTGATGTGAATAAAGTCGGTTGTAATGTATTAATGCATGGTGATGTTTATGTTATGTTTCATGTATATTCATTGTGATGATATTTCAAATTAAATCACACGAGCCCTCGGACGTTTCCGCCGTCTGGTTCGGGGGTTTGACTCATGCTCCAAGCATGCACACTATGTCTGTCTAAACAATAGTTATGCCATGCACCAAGCATGCACACTATGTTTGTCTATGGTCCTTACTTTGTGAAATAGATCAATTGAAAAACATTTCAATGATGCTCATTTCAAAATTCCAAATTCTTATTGCAAGTGTAAGAATTCCAAATTCTTGTCACTGCCCGAATGTGTTTGATTCTAAACTATCACGCAATGATTCTTTTGTAATGTCTAGGCGCTAAAATTCATAGAGATTTGACCAATGCTATTAGAAAATATTCCTTTGTAGATTGTTACAATACAATTCCATGGAAATGAAGTGTCAAATTCAAAGTACATTCCTTTGAACACCCTTCTTGCATAAAATTTTCTAACTTTTTCTTCTATTCTTTAACTACCAATATGGAAACATTCCATATTTTCAATACGATAACTCATTATTAATAGACTTCTGTCTATTCATAATAATGTCAATATGGTCCTTCCATTAATATACTTCCAACTGTCCTTAAGCGACCAATCCTTGGCGAACCTTAGATTGTCCTTAACAGTTGTTTAACCACTTTAGTCATATTCGGTTCAATTCATTTTTCCCTCTAAACGCCCTAGGCATTCAGAAAATTAGAACACGAGAATATTAAAGCATATGAATCGATCCTATACTCGACGCATACGGTACACGATTCATAGTGTCTAACATAAAGACATGATGCTTAACCTATTTTTTGCAATAATATTTCTATTTGCCATGTTCTCATAATTTTGATTATGAAGAGGGATGCCGTAATCATAATCAAATTTTTTGAGAATGCAATTAACATTTCCATATGTAGAATTTCCTTATGTTGAAACATTCCAACATAAAATTCATATATATATATATATATATATATATATATATATATATATATATATATATATATATATATGACTAAATGTAATTGCATTCTCAATCTAAGCTTTTAGAATTGAAATGAAATATAAATTCCTCTCCCTTAGTTATAGCAAAAAAAACTTTTCAATTCCTACAACTTGCAAATTGAACTTTTGTTTTCTATAATTAACATTGCTAACTTGCAACACTTACCATATTAATTATGCTCCCACTAGCATAATAATTATTATCTTAATAGCATAACACTTATGCTCCCACTAGCTTTGACATGTATTTAGAGATCAACTGGACTTCTAGAAATCAATACTTATTGCATTTCTTACCAAAGTTCAAATTTCTGATACGAGATGCTTCAATAAGGCTTTATCTAGGCTTCTCAAACTCATACACCTTTCCTTAGATAGTTTGCATGTATGTCTTAACAATTTTAAAACTTACAGCCATAATTCTGAAATGTTTAGACCTTTGCCATTTCTCATAGTTCGAATTATGAAGAGGGATGCCGTAATCATAATCGAATTTGAGAATGCAAATATCACAATTACTATCTCCTTAAAATCTACTTAGTGAAAGTGTTTCCTCACAATCATTTTCATGAAGCGGAGAGAAACCATATGACACTTAGGTTTTATGGTGTATCTGTTCCTATCCACATGAATTTGTCATAACCATAATCACAAGATAAGGTTGGTGACAAATCCAAACTCATATGGACTGAACTTGTTCAATCCTAATTTCTTGCGACCTGGCTAAACAAGGGCCTACCATTGCTTCCATGTTTTATGCAACCAGTTGAGAACTCTCAGAACTCACATGCATAGTCAACTTTAAATGGAATGGGCACAACAAGAAGATTATGTCAACACGATAGGTCACAACCTCAAGTCGTCTGCTAGTCTTCAACAATAGGTTGATTCTTGATTAGTTCTTGAAACTTGTCAAGATCTTTAAGACTCCCACTGACCTCTTGACATATATGATTCACATTGTCAAGGAGCATTACTTGAAAAACCAATATTCAAGAGTTAGTGCGGATTCTAATCAAGACAAACACTTCACACAATTGGCCTTAGTTGGTCTTTGTTTTATCCAAAACATCACAACTTACCAATTTTAAATGTACAGGAGTAGAAAACTTTTACTCTATATTTGATAAGTGTTTTAAAAATTTCTTAGGTTATGTCACTCAAGGTTACAATCTTGGAGTATGACTCTAAGACTTGTTTTTGGAACGAAGTATGACTCATCTTCTTGATTTAACCATTTCAACAATTCACAATTCCTCTTCTTAGCCATACAAATGCACTAAGATGTTTTTAGAGGATCAGTTGTGATATGGTTTTCCATAACCATTAAGATGATCATAAAACATGATACTAAAGTACTCCCCCATCTTTTCAGATTGAGAACCTTTTATCTTTCTGCCTAATTTGATTCTTCTCATTCATTCTGCCATACATTGAAACTTTTCCAATGATTCAGAATTATACTTAGACTTGTAAGCATAACCATGTTTACTAAACTTTATTAAATCATGACAAAGAGTCTTATCGATCTTTGTGGTGGATCTTGACCAACGGACACCCAGTGTACCCGATCCCCTAGTCCCTTCACTTGACTCACATATACATGTGAACAAGGAATTAGTCTTAATTTACCAAAGATTAAAATTCTCATTCATCATACAATACAACTTGCATGATTCCAAGTTTCTGTCCCATTGAAACTTGGGTGATGAGAATATTTCCTCATTTGACAAATATTGACACTACCACAAACGAAATAATCAAATCCATATTGCTAACATAGAAACAAACAAACATCAATTTTCACAAATGTCATTGCAAGGAGATATAAAATAAAACACAATTTTATTTATTTATAAAACGTGAAAATTTTTTCCTTACAATGCAATTACAAATGAAAACTATGTCATTACATATTTCCTAACAAGCTTATCATAACTCCTAAGCCGCAACTCAAAAATCCGATCTTTGAACCATGTGATTGAAATCAATATTCGCGATCAGATTCAACATACTCTTTCTATAAGCCTCCTTCCCTTTGCTTGATCCTACAAAACATCAAAATGCATCCTTGTTACATCATGTATTAAGAATAAAAAATTAGGAACTTAATAGAGTTAGACAGTAGACTTACCTTAAGAAGAGTCAAACTTTTCGATTCTACCTTTCTCAGATCTTTCAGGTAGTCAGGGCAGCTTCGCAACCAATACCTCTTTTCTTGGCAATAGAAATATATAGACTCTTTGGGAATGGTACATGGGACAGTCTCAGACTTATCTTTTCTCTTTCCTTTGAAAAGAGAAATCTTTTCTGGACTTCCAATGTTTCCATTATCAATGTCCATTGAAGTTTGGGGAGTAGATCTTCCAATCAATTTTCCTTTTCCAGTGCACCAAATCATTGCTGATTCAACAGCTACAAGCAAATAGTTAAGATCAATAAGGGTCATTTCGTGGTCTGTCACATAGTTGTCCTTTATGAACTCACTATGTGACTCAGGAAGTGATTAAAGAATCCAGTCTACAACCAACTTCCTTGAGATTTCGACACCCAATGCTCTCAGCCTATCAATATGTGATTTCATCTCTAAGACGTGAGTACACACATGCCTTCCATCTTGATGTTTCATTGCAAGTAGGGCTTGAGAAACCTTGAATTTTTCAATTCTTTGAACTTGTGGGTTAGGGAGAATTATTGGAGGAGGTGGAGGAAGTGAAGTATAACTTCCACAATCCAACCGAGGGACATCATCTTCAAGAGGAAAACTTATTCCAAAGGATTTGGGAAGACCATAGTTGTTTCAACTAGACATCTACAATGGTAGAAATTCAAGTTAGTTAAATTAAGTCTTTAATATAACACACAAATGCAATATTTATTGGATAAGGTGTCTAAGTCCATAACTATATTTAGTATGTACTTGACCTGGTTTGGCATGGCTTCATAACATTTGGATAGAAAAAATGAGAAAATTGACACTTATGATTTGTTAATATATTATGAGTCCTAATATATTAATATGAAATCATATTATTTAATTAGTATTGATCAAGAATTAATTCGGAATTAATTTTGTAATCAAAAGAGACTAATTAAATATATGGGGATTGATTTGTAAATCATTCATTCTTAAATAGTGGGCTTATGGTTCATGATTCACTAAATTGGGCTAGGACCCATTGGGTGCTCCATGGATGCTCCATGGAGGTTATCACCCATGGATCATGGAGGAAATGAAAAGCCATGCACATTAGGGTTTACATGGTGTAACCCTACATGTGACACACTATATAAAGAACCTCATATGGAGAAAAATCGGCACTAAGACTAAGAAGGGTGAGGGCTAGCCAATTTTGTGATCAAAGTGTTCTTCTCTCAAGTTATTCCACGAGTTGTGGTGTTGTGTGAAACATTTGAGGCATCACATTTTGGGGTGCTAGGCTCACAAGGTCTTAAGGAATCCAAGCTACAAGAAAGGTATGTCATTCTACGAGTTTTTATATTACAAGTACCCCATCCCATGCTAGTTAGGATGAGAACCTTAGAAAAATCAAATTTCCATGAATATTAGAGAAAACATATATCTAAGGTTTCTAGGGTTGCATGTACACCATAGGAGTGTTAGAATGCTCAAAACCCATCAGTGGTATCAGAGCCTAGGCTTTTTTTCATTCTATTTGATGCAAACCGCTTAAAAAATCGATTTCTATGTTCACTGTGCAGTGGAATCACTGAATCCATGGGGGACTCGATGAGTCCAAGTGAAAATTCATCCTACTCGTCGAGTAGGTTCTTGCACTCGATGAGTAGGAGGCCCTGTGTGCAGATTATTGACTTTTGCTGCTGGAAATGGACTAGAATCATTACCCAAAACTGTTTTGGACTTATAAAACTTGTTTTTGATGGTGTAATGATTATGATAATCCATTTACAATGGTTATTATCAAAATTTCAATTTTTATATATGTTTATATGATTCTTGAGATTGTTGATATTAATTTTCATGCTTACGAGTTTTAGTAGATCATAGGACTTATTTGCAAATTGTTTGTTTGTGTAATTCTTCATCTTAATGCCAATTAATGGGATCCATAACTGAAAAAGGCCTTAAGATCAATCAATTTATCAAACAATAACAGTAAATAAGAATAAGAAGAATTCACGAAGAAAAGCTTTCACTAAGAAGGATAATCTCACAAAGAGATTATTGTGTGCACAAAGCAACGATTAGGGTTTGTGAAAGATGATCTTTCACAAACCTATACAAAAGATTATATACTACAATTCTAGACAATCCCTATAAATCAGGGATACGCCAGCTAACTAATTAGGCTAACTATGGAAACAAGATAAATACAAGATCTGTTACAATGCACTGACTAAACTATTACAAACTGAGCTGCTGAAACGCTGATGCTGACACTGAGATATGCGCTGATGCTGAGGTCTGTTTTAAACATTATCATATTTCAAGGTTTGACCTTACAATAACTTGTCCTCAAGTTATGGAATTCCAAAAGTCTTTTCTTTAAAGTTATTAAAAACTCATAAGTTATTGAATATGAAAGGTTTTGAATATTTTGAAAACTTGCCCTCAAGTTTTGGAATTTGTAAAGTCACTTTAGAAAACTTTAATTCCAAACCCTAGAGTTTTAAAAGTTAAAATTCAACCCTTATACTTTATAGTATTATAAGTCGGTTTTACCGTTAGTAGGCCTCATTCATGAAGTCGGTCAATAAGGGGGGTATAAGGTTGTTGCCTATAAAATGGCAGTTAATGGGTGTCCACTCTCACCCACCGCTTCCTTGACTGGTGGAGGGTTGTTAGCCGAACGGGTAGGATAAGGACTATAATTCTCATTAAAAGTATAATGAAAATATAAAGTAACTAAACCTTTTATTAATTACCAATCTTAGTTACTTTAGGAAAATGTGAAAATTGGTGCCATCCCATGAAATTACACTTTGTACCTTACCAAGTCGTTGGTGGAGCGTGTGTGGGTAACCGACACACTAACATGGACTAGTAAGAGTGGAAAAGGGGATTTAATGTTTATCATAGATCGGTGGAGCGCGTGTGGGTAACCGGCACATTGATTAGGTGATAAATATTAAGGGTACCAAGTAAATTTCCATGGTTATTCACACCTTGTTTGTAATCCTCAGCATCCCAGTCACAAACTTGAGAGGGCACAATCGAAATTTAAGTACGCCATTGAAAAGTTCAATGAATTTCAAAAGAATCTAGGAGTTTCAGTCCAATTAAAACCTAATAATTTATTTCATTTTTCATGGTGGAAATTGGTGAATCGTCTTTCGCCTACCTTCAAATATTTTATAGCTTGGATTACAGCACCCCTCTTCCAAGTTATAAAGTATTGTATTGGGTCCTAGCCTTAATATTACATTTGGGTGTCTTATTAAGGATTCTATATCTAATCTAAACATCTCTTTCTTCTTTTTAGAAGTCTTCCAACAATGCTGCTTCTGGCTCAAACCCTACTAGCTCCTTTTATTTCATGAACCTTTATAAGAGAGTCATCTTTGATGGTTCAAACTTTAATGATTGGATCAGGAACATCAGGATGGTCACGCATTACGAGGACAAGGAATATGTCCTCGATAAGGAGCTGAAGGAAATTGATGAGTCTACTTCTACTCCAGAGGAGATCGCTGACTTTACGGCACAGGGAGTGGAGAATCAGCTGGGCAGGAACGTTAAGATGCTTCGATCCGATTGAGGTGGAGAGTATCTTAGTACAAATTTCCTTGACTATCTTAAGGAATGTGGAATTGTTTCACAATTGACACCTCCTAGGACACCACAGCTGAATGGTGTGGCTGAGAGGCGCAATTAAACCTTGTTAGACATGGTTCACTCCATGATGAGTCGAGATTCGTTACCAATCTCATTTTGGGGGTATGCCTTAGAGACTGCCGCCCATATCCTTAATCTAGTCCTTACCATGAAGGTTTTCAAAACACCTCACAAGATGTGGACTGAGAAAGTTCCCAATTTAGACCACATCAAGATTTGGGGCTACGAGGCTTTCGTGAGACGTGAGACTCAGGAAAATCTCGAACCTCGTAATGAGCGGTGTATTTTCATTGGCTACCCACATAATTCGTTTGGTCACCTCTTCTACATACCCAGTGAGAATATGGTCTTTGTGCCAAGGAGAGGGGTCTTGAGAGAGAGAGAGAGAGAGAGAGTTTATAAGGCACAGTGGGAGGCGAATTGACCTTGAAGAAATTTAAGAGTCAAGCGGTGAAGGAACCTCAAACCATAGCAATCAACCTGAGGAGGAAACACCTGTTAATGAATCTGTACCTCTGAGGAGTTCCACAAGAGTTAGGAATCCACTTGAGCATTACTATGGTTTCCATATTACTGCGGAAGGTGATGCATTTATCAGTGATAGCACACTGGTAAATTTGGATGAGCCTAACAACTTTAGGGAAGCCATGGCAGGCCCTGAGTCCGCCAAATGGAAAGAGGCTATAGATTGCAAGATTTAGTCTATGTATGATAATCAAGTTTGGAACTCGGTTGACAATGTACCCGGTCGTAATACGATCGGATGCAAATGGATCTTCAAGAAGAAGACCGACATGGATGGGAATGTACACACTTATAAAGTGTGACTGCTTGCGAAGGGCTTTACTTAAACTCCAGGAGTTGACTATGATGAGACCTTCTCACCAGTAGTGAATATTAAGTCTATTAGGGTTTTGCTAGCCATAGTTGCATTTCATGATTATGATATATAGCAAATGGATGTCAAAACCGCTTTCCTTAATGGAAAGTTGGCTGAGGATGTTTACATGAGTCATCCAGAGGGTTTTGTCGACGCAAAGAACCTTAATAGAGTGTGTAAGCTTGAGAAATCCATCTATGGATTGAAACAAGCATCTCACAGATGGAATCTTTGTTTTGATGAGAAAGTCAAAGAGTTTGGTTTTTTGAGGAGCGAAGATCAGTACTGTGTATATTTTAAGGCTAGTGGGAGCATAGTTAGCTTTTTGGTATTGTATGTGCATGACATACTACTCATAGGAAATGACATCCCAACCTTGCAGGAGGTTAAGTCCTGGCTTGGGAAGTGTTTCGCTATGAACGACCTTGGAGAAGCTGCCTATATCCTAGGGATAAGGATATTGAGACACATGAGTAAGAAACTAATTGGAGTTTGTCAAAGTACTTACTTGGATAACGTGCTGAAGAGGTTCAACTTGTAGGATTCCAAGAAAGGTAACTTACCAATCCAGAGTAACGCCAAACTGAGTAAGAATCAGACCCCGAGTACAGAGGCTGAGATAGCTGAGATGAGTCGAGTATCATATGCTTCCACTGTAGGGTCGATCATGTATGCTATGACTTGTACTCGCCCTGATGTGGCTTTTGCTTTAAGCATAGTCAACAGATATCAAGGGAATCCGGGCAAGGCTCACTGGGCTGCGGTGAAGAATATTCTCAAGTACCTACGAAGGACTAAGGGCGGGGTCCTTACCCTTGGTGGGAGTGATGACTTTAGAGTGGTGGTGTATAGTGATGCTGGTTTCCAGACTGATAGGGATAATTTCTGCTCTCAGTCGGGCTGGGTCCTTACCCTAAATGGAGAAGCAATTAATTGGAAAAGTTCCAAGCAGGAAATAGTGGCTGATTCAACTTGTGAATCAGAGTACATAGCAGCAAGTGAGGCGGCAAAGGAGGCTATATGGCTAAAGAACTTCATTGGAGACCTTGGAGTTGTACAAGCTATTAAGGAGCCTATAGATTTTCTGTGACAACGAGGGCGCATTTCCGTTAGCTAAGGAAGCAAGGGATCATGGCAGATCCAGACACATCAACAGAAAATACCAATTCATTAGACATCGGATAGAAGAAGGACTTCTCGTGGTAAAGAGGGTATCATCTAGATGAGAACCTAGCAGATCCCCTCATGAAGGGACTGTATAGGGTTAAGAATTTGCAGCATGCGAGGCTCATTGGGCTGAAGGATGATATTAGTTTTACAAATTAGATATTTATTTCTAAAACTTGTAAAATGTAAATTGACATTGGATGATTAAAAAAAATTGTTGTTTATTTATAAGTAAAATGTTGCTATCTTGTGTCAATTATTTACTATTGTTTCAATTTTGCATGTTTTGACTTCCAGAATAATTACTTTATTCAAACTCTCCACAGTTGGTCATATGTTGGAAGTATATATATGAATCAAGACTGTCATGAATTGGGGTTGTAGATGTCTAAGATGTTAGACATAGCAAAAGTTGCTAAAACATTCATGAGTGCTCATAATTTCTGAGTATTGGATTCAACCCACGCTCACTTGTATCACTTCATGGAATTTATCTCGAGTGATCGTGAGACGGTAATATCATATAAGTCTTCAAACCTAGAGATATGAGTTGTTGATTATGAGTTGGTCGTGCATTGATTGCACGAAAACGCAACGGTAACTCGATGTTATAAAAAGTGCTTTTGTGTATGATTCAACAAGTAGATAGTACAAGCATATGAGAAGAAGTTTATCTGTTCCTTCTAGTCCTTGGAGGATTAGAAGCGATATCTAGTCCTCTCGATGATTTTGTTTTTGATGGGTTTTATACAAACAATCCTATGCGTTCATGCAACCCTAGAAATTGGATCTATGTTTTCACTATTAGATACACAACTTTATGAATACAAGAAGAACCCTAGCATGCATCTAGGTATTTCGAAATTTAGATGGTACAAAGAATTACATACCTCTTGTTGTTATATTGTAATAACAACTCAAATCTTCAATCTCTTTGTCTATGAAAGCACGTACCACAAGTGTAGTACCTCTAATGGATCACAAACACCAAAAGCAAATGGAGAGGCAAGAGAGAGAGAGAGAGAGAGAGAGAGATAGAGAGAGAGGAGAGGCAGAAAATCGGCTCTACGTCTTCTTGGGATCAATTGGCCGATTTTCCTAGGCCTAAGGGGTCTTTATATAGGGTAGAGATTAGGGTTTCAGTCCTTATCCTTATCTGGTTACTTGCCCACCAAGCAGCTCATAAGATAAGCCTAGAATCCTTATCTTGGACGAATTCTAAGGCTCTATCACCTTGAATCCATCCACCCTATCCATAGGGCATCCTTTTCCCTAATTTGCAACTATCACATAATTACAATTCAGCTCCTCTAGTTTAATTAATTACTTTTGATCACATAATTAATTCTTAATTAATTATTGACCAATATTAATTAAACAAATATGATTTCTCTTTTAATATATCATTCTTATAATATATCATAATAACCTCTTTCTCTATTATTTCTCCAGTCAAGTTGCTTTGGTGAAGGCAACCCAAAAGGACCATGCACAACCGAGTCAAGTACTTACCAAATATGGTTACGGGCTTAGACACTAATCCAACAATCTCCCACTTGGATAAGTCTGGTAACCATAAATGCAATCATAACTCGATTAGCAATCGTAGCTCTCAAAGACGCTATCGAACTCTGATCTTATCAGCAACCTGTCCTTTAGATAAGGGATCGTATAGTCCTCTATTTCAGATATCGTGCGGACAATCTCATGGAACATAGTCATACTTATTGTCCAGCAGTTTGTTTCTCTATCTCAGATATATTTGACATAGAACTTAATTGAACACATCAATTCAGTCCTGACCGGGCCCGGCACATAAGTTAAATCAAATCATCGAGGGGCCCTGATATCTCTTTTACCGTCTTTGGATAAAAGGAACAAATAAACTTCGACTTATATGAATTTACTATTCAGTAATCAAATTATACACAACAATGCGTTTTATGACATCAAGTTACTGATGTGTTTTCGCATTATCAGTGCACAATCAATTAGCAAACAATAAACCATATATCTTTGTTTTAAGACCATATGATATTATCGTCTTGCAATCACTCGTGATAAATTCCATGAAGTGATTCCAACAAGTGCGGGTTTATTCCAATGCTCAAAAACTAATTCATAAGCACTCATGAACGTTGTAGCAAACCTTTGCTATGCCTAATACCTTTCAGACAATCTACACCCATTCATGACAGTCTTCATTCATACCTACTTCCAACATATGAACGACTGTGGACTGTTTGAATAATTCGATTATTCTTAATTAACTCAATTATTCAGGAAGTCAAAACATGCAAAGTGAAACAATAGTTAAATAATTAACATAAGACAGTAACTTTAAATAACACTCCTTTATTTAATCATCAAATGTCAATTACATTTATCTATTACACATTTCTAAACTATCTAATCCAAACTAATATGGTCCTTCAGCCCAATGCTCCTAGTGTGCTGCAAGTGCTTAACCCTACTCAGTCCCTTCATAAGCGGATATGCTGGGTTATCCTCTGACGATACCCTCTTTACTACAAGGAGTCGTTCTTCTACCCGATGTCTATTAAAGTGATATTTCTTGTCGATATGTCAAGATCTACCATGATCCCTCGGTTCCTTGGTCAAGGCAACTGCTCCTTCATTATCACATAAAATTTCCATAGGCTCTTTTATGGCAGGTACAACTCCAAGGTCCCTAATGAAGTTCTTCAACCATACAACCTCCTTGGACGCTTCGCTCGTTGCAATGTACTCTGATTCGCACGTTGAATCAGCTATAGTTTCTTACTTGGAAGTTTTCCAAGTCACTGCCCCTCCATTAAGGGTAAAGACCCAGCCTGATTGTGAACGATAGTTGTCCCTGTCGTCCTAGAAACTGGCGTCACTATACCCTCGCACCTTTAATTCATCACTCCCTCCGAGGACTAGAAACCATTTCTTTATCCTCCGAAGGTACTTAAGAATATTCTTTACTGCGGTCAAATGTGCTTTGCCAGGGTTCCCTTGATATCTACTGACCATGCTCAAAGCGAACGCCACATCAGGGCGAGTACAAGTCATAACATACATGATCACGCCAACTGTAGAAGCATAAGGTACTCGGCTCATCTCTGCTATCTCAACTTTCGTACTCGGCTTTGCGTCTTACTCAACTTGGCATTACTTTGGATTGGTAATTCTCCCTCCTTTGAGTTTTCCATACTAAAACATTTTAGCAGCTTGTCCAAGTAAGTACTATGACTAAGTTCTATTACTCTCCTACTTTGGTCTCTCACTATCCTTATTCCTAAAATATAAGAAGCCTCTTTGAGGTCCTTCATAGCGAAGCACTTCCCGAGCCATGACTTAACTTCCTGCAGTGTTGGGATGTCGTTTCCTATGAGTAGTATGTCATCGACATACAATACGAGGAAGCTAAGTATACTCCCACTGGCTTTGACATATACACATGATTCATCTTCGCTTCGTACAAACCCAATCTCTTTGACATTCTTATCGAAGCAAAGATTCCATCTGCGAGACAATTGCTTAAGTCCATAAATGGACTTCTCAAGCTTGCACACTCTATTGGGATGCTTCACATTGACAATACCCTCTGGCTGAGCCATGTAAACATCCTCAGCCAACTTCCCATTAAGGAAAGCGGTTTTAACATCCATTTGCCATATTTCATAATCATGAAATGCAGCAATGGCTAGCATCACCCTAATAGACTTTATTTTGGCAACTGGTGAGAAGGTCTCATCATAGTCAACTCCGGGAGTTTGAGTAAAGCCCTTCGCAACCAATCGTGCCTTATACTTGTGCACATTCCCGTCCATGTCAGTCTTCTTCTTGAAGATCCACTTGCACCCAACCGTCTTACATCCGGGCACATGGTCAACCAAGTTCCAAACTTGGTTGTCGTACATGGACTGAATCTCGCTGTCCATCGCCTCTTTCCATTTTGCAGACTCCGATCCTGCCATGGCTTCCTTATAGCTGTTAGGTTCATCTAAATTTATTAGTGTACTATCACTAATATACGTGTCCCCTTCTGTAGTAATATGAAAACCATATAACTGGGGTTGAACTCTAACTCTTTCGGAATGCCTAAGAGGTAAGGATTCGTCAATCGGTTCAACTAGAGTTTCCTCCTCGGGTTGAGCGCCAACGTTACAGGTTCCTTCATCGCTTGACTCTTGAATCTCTTCAAGATCGATTTGCCTCCTACTTTCCCCTTGTCTTAAGAGTTCTCGCTCTCGGAAAACCCCTCTCCTTGCAACAAAGACAACATTGTCACTCGGTCTATAGAAGAGATGTCTAAAGGATTTCTGTGGGTAGCCGATGAAAATACACCGCTCACTACGAGGTTCGAGCTTGTCGTGAGTCTCTCGTCTTACGAAAGCCTCGCAACCCCAAACATTGATATCTGCCAACGAGGGAGCTTTCCCTATCCACATCTCGTGTGGTATTTTGGAAACCTTCTTTGTACGGACTAAGTTAAAGATATGGGCGGCAGTCTCTAAGGCATACCCCCAGAATGAGATAGATAGTGAAGCATGACTCATCATGGAACGAACCATGTCCAACAGGGTTCGATTATGCCTCTCAACCACACTGTTCAACTGCGGTGTCCTAGGTGGCGTCAATTGCGAAACTATTATGCATTCCTTGAGGTAGTCGTGGAATTCAAGAGTTAGGGACTCTCTATTGGATTAATGTCTAAGTCCATAACTATAATTGGTAAGACTTGACCCGACCCGGCATGGTCCATTTGGGTTGCATGACATCATGCACTTGGATAGACTAAATGAGAGAAATAAGACACTTATGGTTATTAATATATTATAATTTCTAGTATATTAATAATAAGAATAATAATATTTAATTAGTATTGATCAAGAATTAATTTATAATTAATTATGTGATCAAAAGAAGACTAATTAAATATATCGATTGATTGTGCAAATCATCCATAACTTATATAGTGGGCCAAAGCTCCATGGATAATCAAGTTGGGTTAAACCCATAGGATGCCCCATGCTCCATGGAGGTTACATAACCCATGGGTCATGGAAAGGAAAGGTCATGACAATTAGGGTTTACATGGTGTAACACTAATTGTAACACAATATATAAGCATCATATTATTCACCAAAATCGGCCACTAGTGTGTGTAAAAGAAGGGCTAGCCGATTTCATGAGTTGTGGAGTTCTCTCAATTCATTCCAAGTGTATTTGGTGTTGTGTGAACCATTTGAGGTG
Organism: Lactuca sativa; assembly: GCF_002870075.4. Taxonomy (NCBI): domain Eukaryota; kingdom Viridiplantae; phylum Streptophyta; class Magnoliopsida; order Asterales; family Asteraceae; genus Lactuca; species Lactuca sativa. The sequence goes on from NC_056625.2 coordinate 264,500,947, forward strand.
TCACACTTGAGGCACTAGGCACTCAAGCTTCATGAAGACATTCTACATCAAAGAAGTACGTATTCTATCTTGTTATATTCATTGTTTTGTATGCTAGATTAGGACGAATGCCTTGGAAAGTTTATTTTTGCATGTATAATAGATAAAACATAGATCCAAGGTATTTAGGGTTTCATGTACACTTAGGAGTGTTAGAATGCTCATAACCCAACAGTGGTATCAGAGCCTAGGCTTGTTTTCTTGTTATACTTGCAAAACTGCTTAAAAAATCGAAGTTGTTTGTTGTATGGGTATCAGACTTGGCGAGTCCATGCCTAAAAAGTGATCAAAAGGATCCAACTCGCCGAGTTGGTTCATGCACTCGACGAGTTGGACCCCCAGACAACATAAATTTGACTTTTTTGGCTGGAATTGGACTAGGAACAATACCCTAAGATGTTTTTGGACTTATAAACTTGTTTTCGATGTGGTAATGTTCATGCTAATCCAATTTCAAAGATAATTGTCAATAGATTCATGTTTTGTATTAGTTTAAGGTTTAGACTAATTACATGAAAAAGTTTGATTTGAATTATCTTGTTCTTATGAGTTGCTTAGATTAATAGGAAGTTATGTGAAATTGTTGTTTTTCAATCCATTTTAATCTAAGGGTTGATTCTAAAATGTGTTTTTTGTAACTTGTCCTCAAGTTATATGAAAAGTCACATTTAAATTTCATAAAACTCATAAAAGTTGGCAGTGGTTACAAAAATGAAGAGTCTTGTCCTCAAGTTATGGAGGTTCAAGAGTCACTTCATTAAGTAATAAAATATGTAACCTTAATCAATTCCATAAGGTACAAAATAAAGAAAAAGTTACATTCTTTAATAATTTAAAGTCTTCCATAACTTGAGGAAACTTGAAGAGTTTTTGGATTAAAAATACTTTAAACACATAAGTTACGGAATTAATTAGTTTTGAATAGTTTCAAAATTTGCCCTCAAGTTTTGGAATTTGAAAAATTTCACTTATGAATACTTTAATTCCAAGTTAGCCCTTAGAATTTTGAAAGTTAAAATTCTACCCTTATACTTTATAATATTATAAGTTAATAATATTTATATATAAGTATAAGAGCAAGTCAGTCTTACCGTTAGTAGGCCTCATTCACGAAGCCGGTCTATAAGGGGGTATAAGGTTACTGCCTATAAAATGGCAGTTTAATGGGTGTCCACTCTCAAGCACCGCTTCCTTGACCGGTGTAGGGTCGTTAGCCGAACGGGTAGGACAAGGACTATAATTCTCCCTTCATTAAAAGTATTAATGATAAATACTAAGTAACTAAACCATTTATAAATACCCAATCTTAGTTACTTAGGAAAATGTGAATAAGGTGCTAATCCATGAATTTACACTTTGCACTTTGTTTAACTTGGTTAGTGGAGTGTATGTGGTTAACCGGCATACTAACTCGTATTTAACAAGGTACGCAAAGGGTAACTTAATGTTTATCATAGTATCGATGGAGCGTGTGTGGTTAACCGGCACATCGATTGAGGGGTAAACACTTAAGGGTACCAAGTAATTTGCACAGTTACTGTTGGAATAGTGTCTAAGACTGCAACTATATTAGGCAAGTATTTGACCCGGTTGTGCATGGTCCTTTTGGGTTGCCTTCACCATAGCAACTTGATAGGATGATTTATTAAGAGAGAGTAAATATTATGGGAATAATATAAAGAAAAATATATTGTTATTTGATTAATATAAGTCATAGAATTAATTAGAATTAATTTGGTGACTTAAAGAGATTAATTAAATAAAGGGGTATAAACTGTCAATTATTTGATAGTTAAGCTTTAGACTGTAAATCCTTGTAGATATACAAGGGATGAATTCTAGAAGCTAAAAGGATAGCTAATTCGTCCAAGGCTTATCTATGGAAAGGATTTGGATAGCCTTAAGAGAAGATTATCCAATTAGGGTTTAGGTTGTAACCCTTAAGGAGTCTACAAGTATAAATAGACCCCATGGCATAAGAAAATCGGCACCTCTCCTAAAGCAAGAGAACACTGGCCGATTTCCTCCCCTCTCCTCTCTCCTAAATCATCTTCCTTGCTATTGGTGTTTGTAAGTCATTAGAGTGACATTTGTGACTCTAGAAGCTCCAAGACCTCAAGATCAACAAGGAACTCAAAGGTATGGTTCTAGATCTGTTTCAATGTTGTTATTTAACCTAATTAGCCATTAGAAGTCTTGGATTCAAAGCATGTTTAATTAGAAAGCCTAGATCCAAGCAATAGGGTTTTGCATGTGCACATAGGAAATTTCTTATGGCTAAAACCCATCAGTGGTATCAGAGACTAGCTTGGTTTTCTTTAAATTGTTGCTTGATTAACTGAATCAAACCTGCAAAATTCGATTTTTTGGTTTCTGAGTCATGGACTTGGCGAGTTCCAAAGTGGACTCGGCGAGTAGGCCTGACTCGGCGAGTCCCTTTGTGCACTCGGCGAGTCCAGGCGTCAGGAATGGCCAGATTCGGGATTTTTTTCATAATTATCTTATGGAAACTTACCTTAATAATAATAGATCAATCTAAATCCGATTTTTTTGATATATATGACTATTATCTTGATCTAGTTAAAGGTATTTATCAACTAATAAAATATTTAATTTCCTTATATGATAATTAATTAATTATTCTAATTATTTTGGTAATTATCTTTCAAAGAAATCTTGAATAAAATCAAATATAGATAATTAGGATATTAATTGTTAATTGGAATTATTTGTTATTTGATCCTCCGTGTTTTAAATGTTTAAAACTCACCCTCAAGTTTTGAAATTTATATTTGTGATTAAAAGTTTTAATTTAGACAACTTAAATTTCAAACCCTAGATTTTTAAAAGGTTTAAAATACAACCCTATACTAATATGATATTACTAGAATAATATATATATATATATATATATATATATATATATATATATATATATATATATATATATATATATATATATATATATGTATGTATAACTAAATGCTAGTCTTACCGTTAGTAGGCCTCATTCACGAAGTCGATCTATAAGGTGGGTATAAGGTTGCGGCCTATAAAATGGCGCTTAATGGGTGTACACTCACACCCACCGCTTGCTTGATTGGTGGAGGGTCGTTAGCCGAACGGGTAGGATAGGGCAACCTCATCCTCTCATTAAAAGTATAATAAGAAATATAAAGTAACTACACATATTTTTAAAAAATTTCCCAATCTTAGTTACTTTAGGAAAAGTGAATTGATGCAATCCCATGAAATTACACTTTGCACCTTGCTAAGAAGTTAGTGGAGCGTGTGTGGTTTACTGGCACCCTAATTGGTTCTAAGCGAAGGTGGCAAAGGGTGATTCATTGTTTATCATAGTTCGATGGAGCGTGTGTGGTTTACCGGCACATCGAATAGGTGATCGTTACAATGAAGGCACCATGTGAATTTGCATGGTAATTCACACCCGCTTTGTGATCCTCGGTATCCCAGTTACAAACAAGAGGGGCATATCGAGATTTAAACATGCCATTGAATAGTTTCAATGAATCTCATCCGAACCTAGTAATTCTCAATACACTTAGGACTAATAGTTTAAGTTTTGTGATGGAGAATTAGTGAATCGTCATTCACTTACCTTCAATTTATTTGCATGTTAGATTACGGCATCCCTTTTCTAGTATGTAAATGTTATTGTTGGATCCTAGCCCTAATTTTTCTTATTGGGTGATAATTAGGGATTCTTATTCTAATCTATCTTTGTCATTTTCTTTTGTAGATGTCGAACGCAAACAACGCTGCTGCTAGTTCTTTCACGTTGATGAGCCTTTGCCAAAAGGTCACCTTCGATGGAACGAAGTTTAGCGAATGGATAAGATACATTCGCACCATTGCTCGCTATGAGGATAAGGAGTATGTCCTCGATGAGAAGCTCGAGAAAATCAACCCCGAAATCGCTACTCCGGCCGAAATCACCGCTTTTGAGACTCATGAGCGAGATGCAACGAAGGTACATTGCATCATGATTGCCACCATGAACTCCGAATTCCAAAAGTCCTACGAGGACACGTACCCGTACGAGATGCATCAAGACTTATTGGAGAGATACCACCAAAACGCGAGACAAGAGCGTTATGAGATTTTCACCAACATGATTTCCACCAAGATGGGTCATGGAGAATCTCTTACCGTGCACCTGCAAAAGATGCAAAGGTATGTCGACCGCCTTCGCAAGTTAAACGTTGACTTCGGTGAAGACTTCACGATCGACATGGTGCTTCACTCTTTGCCTCCGATGTACAACCAATTTAGGATGACCTACCACATGAACAAAGAGGAGGTCACCCTAAGCAAACTCCAAGGTCTTTTGAGGGTCGCCGAGAGCAACTTCAAAGACAAGTCTGTTGCACCTACTCCCAATCCAACTACTGCTCATATCTTGGCTATTGGTCAAGGAAAGGGAAAGAAGAGGAAGGCTTCATCGAAGAACTATCACAAGGTCAAAGCCCGAGATGGTGCCTCTTCTAGTGGGACCAAAGTTGATCCCGCCAAGCCCTGTCCTAACCCGAAAGAGGCAGAGTGTCACCATTGCCACAAGATAGGACATTGGAAGAGAAGCTGCCCAGAGTACCTGCAAGTAATCAAAGAAGGAAAGATCAAGCCGTCTTTCGCAGGTATATACACAATTAAATCTAACGATTCTAATCATGCTATTTCTTGGGTTCTTGATACCGGTTGTGGTTATCACATTTGTTCTAATGTGCAGGGACTAAGAAGAAGTAGGGATGTGGAGCAAGGAAGGATCAATCTAATCATGGGGAACAGAAGATCGTCGCCTGTGACCAAGATTGGAGTGTATTCTTTAGTGCTTAGGAATAGTTTGGTTTTAGATTTGAACAATTGTTGCTATTCGCTAGAAATAGCTAGAAACATCATTTCATTTCATGGTTTATATAGACAAGGATTTAGATTTTCTTTTAATAATGAAAATGGTTCTATTTTGGCTTATCTAAATGGTGTCTTTTACTTTGAAGCTATACCATGTAATGGAATATATGAAACCGTTATGATTGTTGATAACTTAGGAAATGATGTTTTGAATAATAATTCTTCCACTAGTATGGATAAAGCGTCCTTGTGGCATTGTCGTCTTGGACATGTCAACAAGAAACACATAGCCCAACTCCAAAAGGATGGAGTGTTGGAGTCATTCGACCTTAGGGAAGATGACACATGCGAGTCTTGTTTACTTGGAAAGATGACTAAGTCACCCTTCACGAGTACATGTGAAAGGGGCGAGGGTTTATTGGACCTAATACATACCGATGTATGTGGACCGTTTAGATCAACCACGAAGGATGGGAACCGCTTCTACGTGACTTTTAGCGATGATTATAGTAGATATGGGTATATCTATTTAATCAAGCAAAAGTCAGAAACCTTTGAAAAGTTCAAAGAGTTCAAGAATGAAGTGGAGAATCAATTGAGCAGGAAAATCAAGATGCTTCGATCCGATCGAGGAGGAGAGTACCTAAGTCTTGAATTCCATGATTATCTCAAGGAGTGTGGAATAGTTTCACAATTGACGCCTCCTAGGACACCGCAGTTGAATGGTGTGGCAGAAAGGCGTAATCGAACCTTATTGGATATGGTTCGCTCTATGATGAGTCGTGCTTCACTACCTATCTCTTTTTGGGGGTATGCCTTAGAGACTGCCCCGCATATCCTTAACCGAGTCCCTACTAAGAAGGTTGCCAAAACACCTCACGAGATGTGGACAGGGAAAGCTCCCTCGTTGGCACATATCAAGGTTTGGGGTTGCGAGGCTTTCGTAAGACGAGATACTCACGATAAGCTCGAACCTCGAAGTGAGCGATGTATTTTCATCAGCTACCCGCAGACATCCTTTGGATATCTCTTCTATAGACCGAAGGACAATGTTGTCTTCGTTGCGAGGAGAGGAGTTTTCTGAGAGCGAGAACTCATAAACCAAGGAGACAGTGGGAGGAAAATCGAACTTGAAGAGATTCAAGAGTCGATAGATGAAGGAACCTCTACCGCTGGCACTCAACCCGAGGAGGAAACTCTGGTTGAACCGATTGACGAGTCCTTACCTCTTAGACGTTCCGATAGAGTTAGATTTCATCCCCAGTTTTATGGCTTTCATATTACTACCGAAGGGGACACGTATATTAGTGACGGTACACTAATAAATCTTGATGAACCTAATAGCTATAAGGAAGCCATGGCAGGCCCGGAGTCTGCAAAGTGGAAAGAGGCAATGGATAGCGAGATCCAATCCATGTATGATAACCAAGTTTGGAATTTGGTTGACTATGTGCCCGGACGTAAGACCGTTGGGTGCAAATGGATCTTCAAGAAGAAGACCGACGTGGATGGAAATGTGCATACATATAAAGCGCGATTGGTTGCGAAGGGCTTTACTCAAACTCCCGGAGTTGACTATGATGAGACCTTCTCACCAGTTGCCAAAATAAAGTCTATTAGGGTGATGCTAGCCATTGCTGCATTTCATGATTATGAAATATGGCAAATGGATGTTAAAACCGCTTTCCTTAATGGGAAGTTGGCTGAGGAAGTTTACATGGCTCAGCCAGAGGGGTTTGTGGATCCGAAGCATCCGAATAGAGTGTGTAAGCTTGAGAAGTCCATTTATGGACTTAAGCAAGCGTCTCGCAGATGGAATCTTTGCTTCGATGAAAAAGTCAAAGAGTTTGGATTTGTACGAAGCGAAGACGAATCTTGTGTATATGTCAAAGCCAGTGGGAGTATAGTAAGCTTTCTCGTTCTATATGTCGATGACATATTGCTCATAGGAAACGACATCCTGACTCTGCAGGAGGTTAAGTCCTGGCTCGGGAAGTGCTTCGCTATGAAGGACCTCGGAGAGGCTTCTTACATTTTGGGAATAAGGATAGTAAGAGAAAGAAGTAAGAGACTAATTGGACTTAGTCAGAATACTTACTTAGAGAAGGTACTAAAACGTTTTAGTATGGAAAACTCAAAGAAGGGAGAATTACCGATAGAAAGTAATGCCAAGTTGAGTAAGATTCAAAGTCCGAGTACCAAAGCTGAGATAGCAGAAATGAGCCGAGTACCATACGCTTCCGCAGTTGGCTCAATCATGTACGCTATAACTTGTACTCGCCCTGATGTAGCCTTCGCTTTGAGCATGGTTAGTAGATATCAAGCGAATCCTGGTAGAGCACATTGGATTGCAGTGAAGAACATCCTTAAGTACCTTCGGAGGACGAAGGAATGGTTCTGAGTCCTCGGAGGGAGTGATGACTTGAAGGTGCGAGGGTATAGTGACGCCAGTTTTTAGATCGACAGGGACAATTACCGTTTGCAGTCGGGCTGGGTCTTTACCCTAAACGGAGGAGCAGTGACATGGAAGAGTTCCAAGCAGGCGACCGTAGCTGATTCAACGTGTGAATCAGAGTACAGTGCAGCGAGCGAAGCATCGAAGGAGGCAATATGGCTAAAGAACTTCATCGGTGATCTTTGAGTTGCACCTGCCATAAAGGAGCCCATGGAGATTTTCTGTGATAACGAAGGAGCGGTTGCCTTGACCAAGGAACCGAGGGATCATGGTAGATCAAGACATATCGACAGAAAATATCACTTCATTAGACATCGTGTAGAAGAAGGACTACTCGTAGTGAAGAAGATATCATCAAAAGATAACCCAGCAGATCTGCTTACAAAGGGATTAAGTAGGGTTAAGCACGTGCAGCATGCTAGGAGTATTGGGCTGAAGGATGATATTAGCATAGATTAGATAATATTAGAAACGTGTAATAGATAAATGTAATTAACATTTGATGATTAAATAAAGGAGTTTTATTTATGAGTAATGTTACTATCTTATGTTAATTGTTTAGCTATTGTTTCATTTTGCATGTTTTGACTTCCAGAATAATTGAAATTATTAAGAATAATAGAAATTGTTCAAATGGTCCACAATCGTTCATATGTTGGAAGTAGATATGAATGAAGATTGTCATGAATTGGTATGTAGAATGTCTAAATGGTGTTAGACATAGCAAAGGGTTGCTGCAACGTTCATGAGTGCTTATGAACTAGTTTTGAGCATTGGAACAAACCCGCACTTGCTGGAATCACCTTATGGAATATGATATAAAAGGTGATCGCAAGACGATAATATCATATAGTCTTAAAACCTAGATATATGGTTTGTTATTTGTTAATTGATTGTACATTGATAATGCGAAAACGCATCAGTAACTCGGTGTTATAAAACGTATTCTTGTGTATAGTTGGTTAATGAATAAGTAAGTGCATATAAGTCGAAGTTTATCTGTAACTTTTATCTAAGAAGGTAAAAGCGATATCTCGGCCGCTCGATGATTTGATTTGACTTATGTGTCGGGCCCAGTCAGAACTGAATTGATGTGTTCGATTAAGTTCTATGTCAAATAAATCAGAGATCGAGAAACCTAAATGCTTGACTAACCATTCCATAGGATTGTCAGCATGATATCTAACAGAGGAGTGTACGATCCCTTATCTAAAGGACAAGATTGATTAGATCAGAGTTTGACAGCGTCTTTGAGAGCTACGATTGCAAACCGAATTGTACTTGTGTATATAGTTACTAGACTTATCCAAGTGGGAGACTGTTGGAATAGTGTGTAAGGCTGCAACTATATTAGGCAATTATTTGACCCGGTTGTGCATGGTCCTTTTGGGTTGCCTTCACCATAGCAACCTGATAGGATGATTTATTAAGAGAGAGTAAATATTATGGGAATAATATAAAGAATAATATATTGTTATTTGATTAATATAAGTCATAGAATTAATTAGAATTAATTTGGTGACTTAAAGAGATTAATTAAATAAAGGGGTATAAACTGTCAATTGTTTGATAGTTAAGCTTTAGACTGTAAATCCTTGTAGATATACAATGGACGAATTCTAGAAGCTAAAAGGATAGCTAATTCGTCCAAGGCTTATCTATGGAAAGGATTTGGATAGCCTTAAGAGAAGATTATCCAATTAGGGTTTAGGTTGTAACCCTTAAGGAGTCTACAAGTATAAATAGACCCCATGGCATAAGGAAATCGGCACCTCTCCTAAAGCAAGAGAACCCTGGCCGATTTCCTCCCCTCTCCTCTCTCCTAAATCATCTTCTTTGCTATTGGTGTTTGTAAGCCATTAGAGGAGTGACATTTGTGACTCTAGAAGCTCCAAGACCTCAAGATCAACAAGGAACTCAAAGGTATGGTTCTAGATGTGTTTCAATGTTGTTATTTAACCTAATTAGCCATTAGAAGTCTTGGATTCAAAGCATGTTTAATTAGAAAGCCTAGATCCAAGCAATAGGGTTTTGCATGCGCACATAGGAAAGTTCTTATGGCTAAAACCCATCAGTTACTTCACACCTTGTTTTGTGATCCTCGGCATCCCAGTCACAAAACTTGAAGGGCACACTCGAGATTGAAACATACCATTGAACAGTTTAATGAATCTCAAAAGATCTTGGAGTTTTAAATCCAATTAAAACCTAATAATACATTTTGTTTATCTTGGTGGAAATTGGTGAATCGTCATTCACCTACCTTTAAATATTTGATAGCTTGGATTACGGCATCCCTCTTCTAAGTTATAAAACATTTTGTAGGGTCCTAGCCTTAAGATTTCATATTGGGTGTTATATTAAGGACTTTAAATCAACTATCTCGAATATCTCCCAAAAGATGTCTGGTTTAGACATTTATGATCTTCCTAATCTTCCCAAATCTCTTGAAACAAGCTTTCCTAAATGAAGATGATGTCCCATGGAAATCATACTTCTTTCACCTCCTCCAATTATTCTCCCTAACCCACAAGTTCAAGGTCACTCAAGCCCTATTGGCAAGGCAAGGTCTAGGTGTGGTCACATTTGGAGATGTAGTCACATTTTGACAAGCCGGGAGAGTTGGGTGTCAAAGTCTTGAGAAAGTTGGATGTTCAATCACTTTCTAAGTCACATAGTGAACTCCTTTGGGACCCCTATGAAACAGACTATGACAAGACGCTTAATGATCTTATCTATTTACTAAGATCAACTTCCTAAAACTTTATGGACATTGACAATGATGACACTGGAAATCCAGAAAAAAAACATTCTCTTCCCAATGGAAAGGGATCGGCCATAGTCAACTCGGTTGACCAAATGGTAAAGAGAAAAGCTAAGTCGTAGATAGTACCATTACCAAAGCGTCCATATGTTAAATTTCCAAAGGAAGGACCATTGGTTGCGAAGCTGCCAATTTTACCTAAGGATGTTAAAGTCAATAAGTTTGACTCTACTTTAGGTAAAGTCCGCTGTCTAACTCTGCTAAGTTTCTACTCTGAGATTCTTGATACATGATGTGACAGGGTCACATGGTGATTTTTTAAGAATCAAAGAAAAGTGAAAAAACTTAAAGAATGAATCTGCTGAATCTGATCGCGTAGATGGATTTCTATCGCATAGTTTGAAGATCAGATTGTTGAGCTACCTCTTAGGAGTTATGATATATTGCTTAGGAATATATAACAACGAAGTTTTCATGTGCTTTTGCACTGTAAGGATAGTTTTTCCGCAAAGTTTTAAAATAAAAGAAATTTTTTTATTTTATTTATTTTAAAATATCCTAACAAGGGCATCTGTGGAAAATTTTGTTGCTTATAAGATTCCATTAAGAGCAAGAGTGGAAATATGAATTTGATTCTTTCATTTGTGGTAGTGTCTAAATTTACCAAATAAGGAAAGATTCTCATCATCCAAGTTTCAGTTGGATAGAAACTTGGAATCATGCAAGGTGTATAGGATGATGAATGAGAACTTTCAAGCATTGGAAAAATTAATACTAACTACTTGTTCACATGGATGTGTGGGTCAAGTAACGGACTAAGGGATCGAGTACACATTCTTGTGCACTGCTTAAGTCCACCACAAAAGATCGATAAGATTATTCGTCATAATTTACTAAAGCTCAGTAAATATGGTTATACTTACAAGCTTAAGTGTAACTCTGAGACATTGGAAAAGGTTCCAATGTATGGCAGAGCGAATAAGAAGAATCAACTTAGGCAGAAAGATAAAATTTTCTCAAATCTGAAAAGATGGGAGAGTACTTTAGTATCATGTTATCATTTTAATGATTAAGAGACCTTATCACAATTCATCCTCTAAGTACATTGTGATAGTTAAGAAGAGGGGTTATGAGTTGTTGAAGTGGTTAAATCAAGAAGATGATTCATACTTCGTTCCAAAACAATTCTTAGAGTTATACTCTAAGATTGTAACTTGAGTGACATGTCTTAAAGAAGGTTTAAAACACTTGTCAAATGTAAGAGTAAAAGTTTTCTACTCTTGTACATTTGAAATTGGTAAGTTGTGATGTTTTGGATAAAACAAAGACCAACTTAGGTCAATTTTGTGAAGTGTTTGTCTTGATTAGAATCCACACTATCTCTTGAATAACTGACAAGAAAGTCTTTTATGTCAAGAGGATAGTGGGAGTCTTAAAAGTCTTGAAAGTCTCAAGAACTAATCAAGAATAAAACCTGAAGTTCTTCACTAGCACACGACATGAGGTTTATAACCTATCGTGTTCACATATTATGTAGCCATTCCAGTTAAAGTTGGCTTTGCATATGAGTTCTTAGAGCTCTCAATTGGTTGCACAACAACTTGGAAGCAATGGCAGGCCCTTGAGCTGCCAGGTGCCAAGAAATTAAGATTAAGTTCAATCCATATGAGTTTGGATTTGTCATTGTCCTTGTCTTGTGACTATGGTTTTGACAATTCACATGGATAAGAACACATTCACCATTAAATCTAAGGGTCATAAGATTTCTCTCCGATTCATGAAAATGATGGTGAGGAAACACTTCCACCAAGTAGATTTGAAGTAGATAGCAATTGTGATATTTGCATTCTCCAAGTCGTTAGTGGAGTTGTGTGGTTAACCGGCATACTAACATGGACTTCTGAGAAGTGGCAAAATGGTCTAAAAAATTGAGACTATGATTACGACATCCCTTTTCATAGTTCTAAAATTGCTTAGACACACCTGTGAGCTATCTAAAAGAGGTGTATGATTTTGATAAAGTTTTATCAAAACAATCTAGTATCATAAATCTGAACTTTGGTAAGAAAGTCAGCTAATTTCTAAGTACATGTCAAAGATAGTGGGAGCATAAGTGTTATGCTAATAATCATCATGTTAGTGGGAGCGTGATAATTATGATAAAGTATTGCAAGTTAGCAATGTTAATTATACTTCATCTCAAATCTAAAAGCTTAGATTGAGTTTTTAATCGTATTTAGTCAAGGATATATATATATATATATATATATATATATATATATATATATATATATATATATATATATATATATATATGAATTTCATGTTGGAATGGCTCAACATAAGGAAATTTTGTATATGGTTCCATTATTTGCGTTCTAAAATTCAATTATGATTATGGCTTCCCTTTTCATAATATGAATTATGAGAACTTAGCAAATAGAAATGGAAATGTTATAGCAAAAGATTGGTTTAGTCTTTATGTGAGACATCATGAATCGTGTCCCATATGCTTCGGATATAGGATCGATTACATGTGCTATATTCATCCTTTCTAAAATCTTCCAAATGCCTGGGGCATTAAGAAGGGGAAAGGTCTAGAATTGAATATGACTAAAAGGATTAATCAATTGTTGAGGACAATATAAGGTTTAGCAATGATTGGGTGCTCAAGGATAGTTGGAAGTATAGTGATAATTCTGGAAGGACCATATTGACATAATTTGTAAGGAGGCAACTCTTGTTCAGAAGTGATAGTCAAAATGGAATCCGGAAATGTTTCAAAGTTAGAAATTTCATTATGTGTAAGATTAAGGAAACTTAATGCAAGAAGGATGTTTCCAAGGAGTTGATCTCATTTGGAATACTTTGTAATGTTTGTTGTCAAGTCCTTGTGACTTTATGCATAATCATTACAAGAGGATCAATGGATATAAGTTTAGAATCTAACAGATTTCAGTAAATCGCATGAATTTGGAATTCTTGCATTTGCAGTAAGGATTTGGGACTATGAAAAGAGGATCATTGGAGTTATGTTCAATTGATCTATTTCACAAAGTAAAGATCATAGACAAACATAGTATGCATACTTGGTGTGTGGCATGACTAGTGTTTAGAAAAACATAGTGTACATGCTTGGAGCATAGGACAACTATTGTTTTAATTCAAGAATAAAGTAGATAGCTGAAACAGTATACAATGAATAATGTGTAATCATATGGTGATAAATAAAAGGTGTTTTATTTATATTCATAAGTTCTGAGACCATATTGGATTCGATTATTATTGTGTTTCACTTTGCATGTTTTGACTTCCAGAATAACTAGGTCATTGTTCTGATTGACTATGTTATTCAAACCATCCACAGTCGGTCATATGTTGGAAGTAGATATGAATCAAGACTGTCATGGGTTGGGCTTGTAGAGGTCTAAGATGTTGGACAAGGTGGTGCTACAACACTCATGAGTGCTCATAAGTTCTGAGTATTGGATTCAACCCGCGCTCATTGGAATCACTTCATGGATTTTATCACGAGTGATCATGAGATGATAATATCTTATACTCCTCAAACCTAGAGATATGAGTTGTTACTATGAGTTGGTTATACATTGATTGCATGTAAACGCATTGGTAACTCGGTGTTATAAAACGCGCCTTTGTGTATGATTCAACAAGTAGTAGAAAAAGTCATATGAGTCGAAGTTTATCCATTCCTTTTACCTTCGGGATAAAAGCGATATCTGTGGGCCCCTCGATGATTTGATGATGACAAATGGAAGTGCTCGGCTGGGCCAGGACCAATTTGATTTGTTCAATTAGTCAGTCGTCATAAATCGGAAATCGGGAAACAACAAATGGACAGAGAGAATGATTATAATCCATGTCTTAGTCCATATGATATCTAGAATGGAGGAATATATGATCCCTTATCTAATGGACAAGTCATTGACAAAGGTCAGAGTTCATCTACAAGGTCAGAGTTCGACATAAGCTTTTGAGAGCTACGATTGCCAGTCGGTTCTTGAAGTCATACACAATAATAGTTTTAGACTTATCCAAGTGGGAGTCTGTTGGATTAATGTCTAAGTCCATAACTATAATTGGTAAGACTTCACCCGACCTGGCATGGTCCATTTGGGTTGCATGGCATCATGCACTTGGATAGACTAAATGAGAGAAATAAGACACTTATGGTTATTAATATATTATAAGTTCTAGTATATTAATAATAAGAATAATAATATTTATATAGTATTGTTCAAGAATTAATTTAGAATTAATTATGTGATCAAAAGAAGACTAATTAAATATATGGGTTGATTATGCAAATCATCCATAACTTATATAGTGGGCCAAAGCTCCATGGATAATCAAGTTGGGTTAAACCCATAGGGTGCTCCATGGATGCTTCATGGAGGTTACATAACCCATGGGTCATGGAAATGAAAGGTCATGACAATTAGAGTTTACATGGTGTAACCCTAATTGTAACACACTATATAAGCATCATATTATTCACCAAAATCGGCCACTAGTGTGTGTAAAAGAAGGGCTAGCCGATTTCATGAGTTGTGGATTTCTCTCAAGTCATTCCAAGTGTATTTGGTGTTGTGCGAACCATTTGAGGTGTCACACTTGAGGCACTAGGCACTCAAGCTTCATGAAGACATTCTACATCAAAGAGCTATGTATTCTATCTTGTTATATTCATTGTTTTGTATGCTAGATTATGATGAATACCTTGGAAAGTTCATTTTTGCATGTATAATAGAGAAAAAATAGATCCAAGGTATTTAGGGTTACATGTACACTTAGGAGTGTTAGAATGCTCATAACCCAACACTCTCCTCCTCGATCTGATCGAAACATCTTGATTTTCCTACTCAATTGATTCTCCACTTCTTGTTAAAACTCTTTGAACTTTTCGAAGGTTTCTGACTTGTGCTTGATTAAATAGATATACCCATATCTACTATAATCATTGGTGAAAGTTACATAGAAGCGGTTCGCGTCCCTTCTGGTGGATCTAAAGGGCCCACACACATCGGTGTGTATGAGATCCAATAGACCCTCACCCCTTACACATGTGCCAGTGAAGGGTGACTTGGTCATCTTTCCAAGTAAACAAGACCTGCACACGTCATCGTCCCTAAGGTCAAATGACTCCAACATTCCATCCTTTTGGAGTTGGGCTATGCGTTTCTTGTTGACATGTCCAAGATGACAATGCCACAAGCATGCTTTATCCATACTATTGGAAGAATCCACACAAAATACATCATTTCCTAGGTTATCTACAACCATAATAGTTTCATAAATTCCATTACAAGGCAATGCTTCAAAACATAAAACACCATTTAGATAAGCATAAATCGAACCTTTCTCATTATCAAACGAATATCTAAATCCTTGTCTAAACAAACAATGAAATGAAATGATGTTTCTTGCCATATCTGGCGAATAGCAACAATTATTTAAATCTAAACCTAATCCATTACTAATCGCTGTAGAATACACTCCAATCTTGGTGACAGGCGACGATCTTCTGTTCCCCATGATTAGATTTATTCTTCCACGCTCCACATCCCTATCTCTTCTTAGTCCCTTCAAATCAAAACATATGTGAAGACCACATATTGTATCAAGAACCCAAGAAATAGCATGTGATGAATCATTAGACTTAATTGTGTAAATACCTACAAAAGATGGCTTGATTTTCCCATCCTTGATGGCTTGCAGATATTCCTGGCAGCTTCTCTTCCAATGCCCTATTTTGTGGCAGTGGTGGCATTCTGCCTCCTTTGGGTTTGAGTTGGGCTTAGCAGAACCAACTTTGCTTCCACTAGAAGAGGTACCATCTTGGGGCTTTCCCTTGTGGTGGCTCTTTGAAGGAGCCTTCCTCTTCTTTCCCCTCCCTTTCCCAATGGCCAAAACAGGATCAACGGGTGGAGTGGGTGTTAATGCTATAGACTTGTTCTTGAGGTTGCTCTCAGCAGTGATTAGGAGCCCTTGGAGTTTGCTTAAGGTGACCTCTTCTTTGTTCATGTGATAGGTCATCCTAAATTGGTTGTATCACGAGGGCAAGGAGTGGAGAATGATGTCGATTGCCAGATCTTCCCCAAAGTTAACATTTAACTTGCGAAGACGATCAACATACCTTTGCATCTTTTGCAAATGTGAGGTTAGGGAATCTCCACTTCCCATCTTAGCGGTGATCATGTTGGTGATGATCTCATAGCGCTCTTGGTGCATTTCGTATGGATACATGTCCTCATAGGACTTTTGGAGCTCAAGATTCATAGTGGCCAGCATAATGTAATGAACTTTCATTGCATCACGCTCGTGGGTCTCAAAGACGGCCATTTCTTCGGGAGTAGCGATTTCTGGATTGATCTTTTCAAGCGTCTCGTCGAGGACATATTCTTTGTCCTCGTAACGAGCAATCATGTGAATATAACTTATCCATTCTTTGAAATTCGATCCATCAAACGTCACATTTTGACGTAGGCTCATTAGCGAGAACGAACCAGGAGCAGCGTTGTTTGCGCTTGCGTTAGACATCTACAAATGGAAAGGAACAAAATTTGATTAGAACTGAATCCCTAATTAAACACCTAAAATGAGAAATTAGGGCTAGGATCCGACAACATTATTTACACATTAGAAAAGGGATGTCGTAATCCAACATGCAAATAATTTGGAGGTAAGTGAATGACGATTCACTAATTTTCCACCATGAAAAACATAAAAGGCTTAAGTTTTAAATGTATTGAAAATTCCTAGATTCATTTGAGATTCATTGAACTTTTCAATGGCATGTTTAAATGTCGATATACCCCACTAGTTTGTGACTGGGATGCCGAGGATCACAAAGCGGGTGTGAATAACCATGCAAATGTACATGGTGCCCTCATTGTTACAGTCACCTATTCGATTTGAAGGTTAACCACACACGCTCCATCGAACTATGACAAACATTGAGTCACCTTTTTCCACCTTTTCTTAGAACCAATTAGTGTGCCGGTTAACCACACACGCACCACTAACTTCTTAGCAAGGGTGCAAAGTGTAATTTCATGGGATTGCATCTATTCACTTTTGCCTAAAGTAACTAAGATTGGGAATTTTGTAAAAAGGTTTATTTACTTTATATAGACTCATTATACTTATTAATGAGGAGAGGATTGCCCTATCCTACCCGTTCGGCTAACAACCCTCCATCAATCAAGGAAGCGGTGGGTAAGACTGGATACCCATTAAACTGCCATTTTGTAGGCCATAACCTTATACCTCCCTTATAGATTGGCTTCGTGAATGAGGCCTACTAACAGTAAGACTAGCATTTTAGTTATATATATATATATATATATATATATATATATATATATATATATATATATATATCTTGTAATAATATAATAGTATGGGTGTATTTTAAACACTTCAAAATACTAGGGTTTTAATTTTAATTTTAAAATTTTCGAAATTTAAGACTTTTTAAATTAAAATTTTAATTATTAAAACTCTTGATTTAATAATTATCTTAGATTAAACAATTAATTTGAATTATTAAATTATAAAGGATTATCTTAAATTAAACATTTAAATTATCCTAATCCCTTAAATCCCTCTATATTTCGAAAAACATGGGATGAGATAATTCAAAATCTTTAATTACCATATTTAAACATTTAAAATATAATTACAAGATATGAGATTATCCAAATCCCTAAAATTTAGGATTTTATCTTGGGGAGGTGGCTAATTTCGAAATTCAAGGGTTGGCAAACCCTAGAATTCGAAATCTTGGGCACAAAGAAAAGGGTTTGATAACCCTTATCTAAATTTTCGAAAAACAAGGTTCAAGAACCCTAATTTCGAAATCCTTGCCTCTTACGGTTTATTGGCCATAAACCCTAAAGTGTCAAATTCATACAATTGTATAAGTCTAATTGAAAACAAATAATCTTACGCTCGGATACCACTGATGGGTTTTATACAAACAATCCTATGTGTGCATGCAACCCTAGAAATTGGATCTATGTTTTCACTATTAGATACACAACTTTATGAATATAATAAGAACCCGTTTGAAATTTAGATGGTAGAAAGAATTACATAGCTCTTGTTGTTATATTGTAATAACAACTCAAATCTTCAATCTCCTGGTCTATGAAAGCAAGTACCACAAGTGTAGTACCTCTAATGGGTCACAAACACCAAAGGCAAATGGAGAGGCAAGAGAGAGAGGGGAGAGGTAGAAAATCGGCTCTAGGTCTTCTTGGGATCAAGTGGCCGATTTTCCTAGGCCTAAGGGGTCTTTATATAGGGTAGATATTAGGGTTTCAGTCCTTATCCTTATCCGGTTACTTGCCCACCAAGCGGCCTATAAGATAAGCCTAGAATCCTTATCTTGGACGAATTCTAAGGCCCTATCACCTTGAATTAGTCCACCCTATCCATAGGGCATCCTTTGCCCTAATTTGCAACTATCACATAATTACAATTCAACCCCTCTAGTTTAATTAATTACTTTTGATCACAGAATTAATTCTTAATTAATTATTTACCAATATTAATTAAAAAAAATATGATTTCTCTTTTAATATATCATTCCTATAATATATCATAATAACCTCTTTCTCTATTATTTCTCCTGTCAAGTTGCTTTGGTGAAGGCAACCCAAAAGGACCATGCACAACCGGGTCATGTACTTACCAAATATGGTTATGGGCTTAGACACTAATCCAACAGTTTTGACCTATGTATCAGGCCCGGTCAGAACCAAATTAATGTGTTCAGTTTAGTTCTATGTCAAACAAATCGGAATTAGGGAAACAAACTGGTAGACAATAAGTACGCCATTGTTCCATGTATTTGTCTGGATGATATCTAGAACAGAGGATTATATGATCACTTATCTTAAATGTGCATCATCATCTTTGTTCCGCGAGACTTTGAAAGGGCTACAATTGTTGGTCGGTTCTTGGAGTCATATGTGTTACTATAGTTATTAGACTTATCTAATTGGGAGACTGTTGGATAAGGTGTCTAAGTCCATAACTATATTTAGTATGTACTTGACCCAGTTTGGCATGGTTCATTTGTGTTGCATGGCATCATAACAATTGGATAGACAAAATGAGAAAAAGGACACTTATGATTTGTTAATATATTATAAGTCCTAATATATTAATATGAAATCATATTATTTAATTAGTATTGATCAAGAATTAATTTTGTGATCACAAAAGACTAATTAGATATATGGGGATTGATTTGTAAATCATTCATTCTTATATAGTGGGCTTATGGTTCAAGATTCAGTAGTTTGTGTAACGCCCGTAGATCCGGACTAGTCAATTTAGAGGCAATACGGGTCGAAAACGACTTTTCGACAAAAGATTATTTAGAATAAATAATCTTAACCAAGTTGTATAATATGTCTCAAGGTTTCCGTACATATAAAGAACGCCGAAATCTGAGTTATAACGAAGAAGTTATGGCCCGTCGAAGTTTTACGGCAAAACCGGCACGGCACCGGGGAGCGTAAATAGTGAATTTACGATAGAGCGAGATTTAGCCTTAGCGCTCTAAACGAAAGTCATAGAATATGTTAAACTAAGAACATCGATAAAAAAGAACGCCCAAATCTGACTTTGTATGAAGAAGTTATGATTTTTCTAAGATTCGGCTTAGTAGTGTACAGCCCGAAACTCGAATTTTAGTTCGAGCGGTTTTTGGCTTACGCGACCTAAATGAGAGTTGAAGATCTCATTAATAGGAACTCAACGGTGAAAAGATGGACGAAAATGGAGTTCGTATGAAGGAGTTATGAATTCTTCGCGGTCATTAATAAGATCTCATTGATTTTACCTACGCGTGGATATAAAGAACGTCGAAAACGGAGCTCGTATGCAATAGTTATAAATAGAGGTGTCGGGTTCCATTCATTCTCACACCTTCAAACCCTTCTTTCTCTCTCTAGAACTTCTCTCTAAGCCTCCCTAACCCCCCTAAAAGCCTAGGGAACCTCCCTAACACCCGAAGGAAGCCCCGAGGCTCCCGGAATCCCGAGAAAAGAGCCTTTCGGCTCGGGAACGCCGCTCCAGCAAAGCCCGGTTTTCGAGAAAACCCGCTGTAACTGAGTTGTACCTACCCTATCTTTAGCGTAGCTTATGTTTCGATATAGTAATGTTATTAGGTCTTTAAAATAATTATTTGGGCTATTATTATGAGTTATATTGAGTGTTATTTAACGCTTATATAATAATAATAATAGCTAGACTATAAATTAGTCACGGTTAACGTCAAACTAAACCCTAGTGGCAATGATACTAGGTTTTGCCGAAGGAAAAGTGTGTTAAGACTAACGAAGTGCTGTCCAAGCGCCGAGTCACCACCTACTCAGGTGAGTGCATAGTCCCTTTCATCTTACACATAGATATGAAGTATTTTATATAAACTACGTGCTATGTGTGCATATTATCTGAATACTTGCTGTCTATGCTGGATGAACGATTTATACATGTTTTAAAGGATTTAAACTGTATACGTATTTTATATATACGAATATGTTGGGTATGACATGGGTAGATGAACGATGAGAGATAAAAGATGATGTGAGTAAACATTGACAGCTATGGACTTAGTGCCTAATAAACATCGGCAACTATTGACTTAGTGCCTATTCGACAAACACCGGTAGCAATGGATTTAGTACCTGTTGGGAATTGGTAGCTATGGACTTAGTACCTATTAGATAAACACTGGTAGCTATGGATTTAGTACCTAATGAATAGACTATAGCAGCTATGGAATTAGTGCTTTATGAACGAACATTGGCAACTATGGATTTAGTGCCAGTCCTATAACCCTGGAAGTAAGGGACTTCGCAATAAACGAATGCAGGATAGATGACTCTTAGGATAAATCCTTAAGAGTAAAGAAGATAATGGGGATGGGTAATTGGGTTGATTGTTTGATTGTTTAAACATAATAATTATATTATTGTGGGTTGAAAACCCTATGTACTCACCAGGTTTCCCAACCTAGCCCACTCAGTTTATTTATATCACAGGTGTTGATATGAAGTCACATTACACTGAGAGATTAAAGAGGTGTAGATCACTAGTGTAAATAAAAGTAAGTTCTGTTTATGCTTATGTTTATGTATTGACAATGACATCCCAAACGTTTTAAAATGAATTAAATACATTTCTTCGAAAATGTTTTGATAACGTATTTATCGTGTTTTCCTGGGAACAAATTCCACAACATTTTTATGAAAAAGAAGTACTCTGATTTTTATAAATCATAAACAAAATCGGTCTTTTCTAACCGTGAAAATGGGGATGTCACAGATTGGGCTAGAACCCATTAGGTGCTCCATGGATGCTCCATGGAGGTTATAACCCATGGATCATGGGGGATATGAAAAGCCATGCACATTAGGGTTCACTAGGTGTAACCCTACATGTGACACACTATATAATGAACCTCATATGGAGTAAAATCGGCACTAAGACTAAGAAGGGTGAGGGCTAGCCGATTTTGTGATCAAAGTGTTCTTTTCTCAAGTTATTCCAAGAGTTGTGGTGTTGTGTGAAACATTTGAGGCATCACATTTGGGGTGATAGGCTCACAAGGTCTTAAGGAATCCAAGCTACAAGAAAGCTATGTCATTCTACTAGTTTTTATATTAGAAGTACCCCATGCCATGCTAGTTAGGATGAGAACCTTGGAAAAATCAAATTTGCATGAATATTAGAGAAAACATAGATCCAAGGTTTCTAGGGTTGAATGTACACCATAGGAGTGTTAGAATGCTCAAAACCCATCAATATTATGGCTAGGACCCAACACAATATTGTACAATTTGGAAGAGGGATGCCGTAATCCAAACTGCAAAATATTTGAAGGTAGGTAAATAACAATTTACCAATTTCCACCACGAAAAACGAAAAAGAGTTTTAGGTTTTAAGTGAATTGAAACTCCTAGATCCTTTGAGATTCATTGAACAATTCAATTGCATGTTTAAATCTCAAGTATGCCCTTCACGTTTATGACTGGGATGCTGAGGATCACAAAAAAGGTGTGAATAACCATGAAAATTAGCTTGGTACACCCAATGTTACAACCACCTAATCAATATGCCAGTTAACCACACACACTCCATTGATCTATGATTAACATCAGGCTACCTTTTTCCACGCACTGTTAGTCCCGATTAGTGTGTCGGTTAACCACACATGCTCCATTAACGGCTTAACAAGGTGCAAAGTGCAATTTCATGGGTTAGCACCGTATGCACATTTTCCTAAGTAACTAAAATTGGGAATTTATAAGTGTTTAGTTATATTTATCATTATACTTTTAATGAATGGAAAATTAGAGTCCTATCCTACCCGTTCGGCTAACAACCCTCCACCAGTCAAGGAAGCGGTGGGTGAGAGTGGACACCCACTAAACTGCCATTTTATAAGCAGTAACCTTATACCCCCTTATAGACTGGCTTCGTGAATGAGGTCTACTAACGGTAAGACTGACTTTACTCTTATATATATATATATATATATATATATATATATATATATATATATATATTAAACCTATAATATTATAATAGTATAAGGATTGAATTTTAAACTTTTAAAATTCCAGGGTTTGGAACTAAATGTTTCAAAAGTTAAACTTTTACATTTACAAATTTCAAAACTTGAGGGCAAGTTTTGTAACATTCAAAACCTTTTGGAATCCATAACTTATGAGTTTAATGAAGATTTTATGAAAAAACTCTTGACATTCCATAACTTTAGTACAAGTTATGGAGTTCATAAAAACCATTTATGAGAAAAAGACTCTTAAAGTTCATAACCTATGACTTTAATGATCTTTTTTTTAAAAGAAAACTTTTCATTTTCCATAACTTGAGGACAAGTTATGGAATTCATTAAAATGTATTTAGATCAAAAATTCTGACTAGAAAAACAATCAATTTGTCTATGAACTAAATTAAACTCATATGTACAAGACAATTAATATCAAACAAATTTCATGTAATTAGTCTAGCCATATAAACCAATACAAAACATGAAACTTTGACAATTATCTTTTAAATTGGATAAGCATGATCATTATAACATTAAAAATAGGTTTATAAGTTCAAAAATAGCTTAGGGTAATGATCCTAGTCCGATTCAAGCCAAAAACCTCGAAAATCTGCATTTTGGAGCACCAACTCATTGAGTGTATAACCAACTCGGCGAGTTGGATGAATTTGTGCACGGACTCGACGAGTCCATCAGTGGACTCGACGAGTCCACTGTCCAAAATAGCAGAAAATCGATTTTTAAAGCATTTTCAAGCAAGTGGCATCAAGTATAATTGAAACCAACCCTAGGATCTGATACCACTGTTGGGTTTTGAGCATTCTAACACTCCTAAGGTGTATAGGAAACCCTAAATACTTTGGATCTATGTTTTCTCTATTATACATGCAAACTTGAACTTTCCAAAGTATTACGCTAACTAGCATACAAACTTTGATACTTGGGTAATAAAACAAGTTAGATGACATACCTTTTCTTGTAGCTTGTTGCTTGGAGCTTTAAGAGCTTAGTGCCCCAAGTGTTGTACCTCAAATGGAATCATACAACACCACCAACAATTGGAATAACTTGAGAGAAAATAATATTGCACCAAAATCGGCTACCCTTACTTGTGTATCTTAAGTGCCATTTTGCTAGTATGAGGCTTCTTTATATAGTGTGCACATTAGGGTTACACCATGTAACTCATGTCTTTCCACATTCCTCATGATCCATGGGTTTTAACCACCATGGAGTATCCATGGGTCACCACATGGGTTTAGCCCGACATGAAGAACTATGGATCATAAGCCCATTAGATAAGAATGAATCACCAAATCAATCCCCATTTATTTATTTAGTATCTTTTGATCACAAAATTAATTCCAAACTAATTCTTGATCAATACTTATTAGCAAGGTTGTAGAACTCGTTACTCACTACTTGTTCGGCCGACTACCGTGTAGCGTGTACTCGGGAGTACTCGGGGAGTACTCAGATTTGGAAATTTGTGTAGAAATATTTTTAGGGAAGTTATATATGTCAGAATCATAAGATAAAATCATCAGTTGATTGAAATATATAACAAAATTAGATACATGTGAATACACAAAAAATGAAAAACACATAATGGTCTCACTTCGTGAATAATTACTGAAAATTTAAGATATATATGTAGTAATAATCACATGTGTGTGTGTGTTAAATAATAAATCATTAAGTATATTATACATATTAATCACCTAGTTGACCGAATTTCAAAACACTACTCAGTTCGTAAGGGGCCAATCGGGGAGTACTCGGTATTATGTAACTCGCCTCGGCATGGGGGGAGTAGCGAGTACTCGGAGGAGTAATCGGCTAACTCGGAGATTTTTACAACACTGCTAATTAAATAATATGATTTCATATTAATATATTAGAACTTATAATATATTAATAAATCATAAATATCCTCTTATCACAAAAGTCTATCCAAATTGTTCCGATGCCATGCAACCTAAACGGACCATGCTACTCTCGGGTCAAGTAGATACCAATAAGAGTTATGGGCTTAGACACCTAATCCAACATAAAGTTAGAAACTTTACCCTTAAAAGGACATTTTCAGTATTTAGATGAAGTATGGGGCTTAGATCTGAACGATAAGAGCTTAATCTATTAAGATGGCTCCGCAGACTGAAGAACCTGTCGAGTCCATAGAGGAACTCGACGAGTTGGGTCGAAGTATCCCGAGTATGTAATCGGCAAAATTCGACAAATTCAAGGATGACTCGACGATTTTATTGAAGAAGTATCGATTCTATGGATAAGGAGGAACTCGATGAGTTGTGAAAGAACTCGATGATTTGGATCGTGATTAAGGGTTCCTGATTCATGAAACTCGACGAGTTGATGGACCAACTTGGCCAGTTGAGTCAACCAGGATGTTGACTTTGACCAGCATGTTGACTTTGACCAGGATGTTGACGTTGACTATAACTTTGACCAAAGTTGACCCTTAAGGGGTTCATGTACGGAAGGATAATTTAAGGAAATGTTTGTGTAGGAGTCTGAGAGGGGTTGATTTCAGAGCAGGAGTCTTTGCAGCTATTTCCAGTTATTAAGGTGAGTTACCTTCCAGTAGGAGTGGGTCGAAGGCACCAGTGTCGGCCAACTAGTGTTGATTATAGTTGAGATGATTGTCTTTGTGATAATTGTCTGGTATGCCACTATTTGTTATGATTTTTGTACTAGTATGTTATGTTATTATGTGATAGTGGTAGGGGTGAAATAGTCCCTGGTTACCGGTTGAAAGAGACCGAAGGGGAGGCCAGCACTTGGATATGCTAGGCAGTATATGATTTATATGTATATGAAGATCAGATAAACTTAAAGGAATTCCCCTTTTAATTCAAGATTCAGCAAGAGAATGACTTTATGAACTCCCATATGGTTCAATTGCCACTTGGATAGAGCTCACGAAGCTGTTTTTAGAGAAATATTTTCCAGAAACATGGGTTCCAAGTCTCCGAAGAGAAATCCTTGGGATCAAACAAGGAAAATAAAAGCTTTACACACTTACTGGGAGAGTTTCAAAAAGCTTCCGGTTCGGTGCCCACAACATGGGACTAGTGACTACCAGCATTACAATTGATTATGTGAAGGTCTGACACCCAAGGAGAGGCGTCTGATAAAATCTTCCAGTGGTGGTTGCTTAGGTGATATGACACCAACATAAATTCAGGAGCTTATCGAGAAGCTGGCAATAAAGTCAAAACATTCCAGAAACGAAGATGAGTAGTATCCAGATCAACCAAGGGGAGTCAAGCAAGTCAGTAATGCTCATCTATAGTCTCAGATATCTGAACTGAAAAAAAAAACAGTCATTCTGCTCTTGAGAAAGGAAAAAATAGCTACAAAGAAACCATGTGGAATTTGCTTGAAGACGAACCATCATACTGATATTTGTCCGCTTCTTGAAGAGGATGTTGCTCCAGTCAAAGTTGCTGGATAATAAAATAACTTTAATCAACCTCCTAATTTTTATCAGAACACTAATTTTCAGCCAAGGCAGCAATTTCAACATCCTCCGGGCTTTCAGCAGCAGCCAAATTACCAGCATAATTTTAAGAATCAACAACAGCAAAACTTCCAGAACCTGAATTTTCAGAATCAGAACTCACATCAGCAACCCAGCAGTTCCAGCGTGGCCTTAAAAGATATAGTGAAAAATCTTATCATGAGCACCTAAACATTCCAGACAGAAACCAGAGCTAGTATCAAGAATCTGGAACAACAGGTGTCTCAACTTGCCACTTTTGTGGGTCATGTGGAAGCTCAAGGAAAGTCACTGGGGCACACATAAAATAACCCAAAGCACAATGTGAGTGCTATTTCCTTGAGAATTGAGAAAAGTTATGGAGGCCCAAAAGCACATCTAAACCAGACGAAGTGGAAGAAGAATTTGAAGAAGAAGATGTAAAAGAAGCAGAAAAAGAAGAGGAAAAGTATGAATAGGTGTTGGTTGAAGAAGAATCTAAAAAGATGGAAGAAAATGAAACTCCAACACCAGTCCAGCCGAATCTGAAAGAATATAAGCCCTTACTTCCATTCCCATCAAGACTGAAGAAGTCGAAGTGCGAAAGAGAGGATGAGGACATTATGGAAATTTTTCGTAATGTTGAGGTAATTCTTCCACTTTTAGATGTTATAAAACACATTCCTCGTTATGCCGAGTTACTAAAAGATTGATGTATTTCTAAGAAAAAATGAAATTTAGTGAAACTATAAAAGCTGGCAAAAATATTTCTTTAATATTGCAAAAAGGTTTGCCTCTAAAGTGCAAGGATCCAGGGATTTTCTCGATTCCTTGTAAATTGAGGAACCTTAATTTTCCAAAATTCATGCTTAACTTAGGGGCCTCAGTCAATGTCCTTCCCTTTTCTATTTTTGAAAAATTAAAATAGGAACTTTAAAGAAGACCGGGACAATTATTCAGTTGGCTGACCACTCAACAGTACACCCAAAAGGTGTGCTAGATGATGTTTTTATACAAGTGGATAATCTGATCTTTCCTGTAGATATTTATTTTATGTACATGGGAAATTTGGACATTTCAGATACAAACTATATCATTTTGGGAAGGTCATTTATGAAAACTGCAAAAATAAAAATAGATGTTTTTAATGGAATGATTTCAGTGGAGTTTGATGAGGAAGTGGTTAATTTTAAAATTAATGATGATAATTTTCCTTCTGATAGTATTTTTTTTTAATTATCTGGGTACCAGCAGTCTTTTATCTAATGGTTGCTGTGAGTTTTCTAATATCTCTGTGCAAGGAATATTTGTAGATATCAATTTATTAGACACATCAGACGAGATGAAAAAGGGACATCTTTGGGAAAAAGAAGCAAAATTAACTGCTGAAAAGAAGTTATCTGAAGGGGCTGAGATGGAGTTGATCAGAAATAAGCAAAGGAAGGAAGAAAAGAGGATTTCTTGAAAAGGGATTCAAGAAAAAGTAATGATTTTTGCTGAAAAAGTTTCTGAAAAGAAAATTTAGAAAAGAAAAGAATCTGAAGAGAAGATTTCTGGAAAGAAAGGGAAGATCAAAAAATAAAACAAGTTTGAAATCAGACGAACTTATCCGAAGACAATTTGGAGTCTTTCCAGTTTGATGAACAAGTTCCAGATCCACCCATGTAGCCATATTTGGAGGGGTCTGGAGTGACAAGGACGAGAGTTGACCTTCAGAGAAGTACCAACCACACCAGTTAGCAAATCTCGTTGGGCAAAGTCAAGCCAATGACTTTAAAAATGGGGGCCTTTTCGGGAGGCAACGTGAGGAGTAGTTTTAGTTTTTTTACGCTTTTAATAAAGAGATGGTCGCAGTGCCAAGCAATCATAGGGAAATCAGAGGATCGACAAAGTTGCTAACATTCAAATTTTTCACCACATCATCGTCAAAATCAGATTTCTCTAAACTTATCAGGTACATTCATCCCTAGCTTCACCTTTTTGCTTTTATAAGATCTATTGAGTTGTTCATTCCTCTATGAGCATTGAAGACAATGCATCATTTTATGCTTGAGGAGGGGGTTAGTATAAAAATTTGCATTTTTTTTTAAAAAAAAATTAAAGGATAGTATAAAAAATTGCATTTTTTTTTAAAAATTTTAAATTCAGTTTTTTAGGCAAAAAGTTTCAAATTTTATTTTTCTTTTTGCATTTTATTTTCTGCATTGCATTTGCATATAAAAAATTCAAAAAAAAATCCAAAAAATATTTTCCTTTTTATTTTTGATGAATCATAAAAAATCCCAAAAAGGTTTTATTTCTAGTTATTTTTAGTGTTTTTATTTTCGGTATTTAAAAAAAATATAATTTTTTTTTAAAAAAAAAATCAAAAATTTTTGAAAAATTTACATGAGATAAAGATATCTTTTTACATTCGATAGCTCCATTAAGATAAAGTGTGATAGTTACCAAAAATAACAGTCTCATTACAATCAAATTTTAAGAATTATCTTTTTGAGAGCGCTTTAAATATTTTCAATATGAAGCAACATATGAGTCAGATAATTTTTACAATGGAAGTGTGAGATGGAAAAACGAATAGTGTTTTAGAAATAATTTCCTTAAATGTCTTAAAAAGAACCTAGATTGGATAACCCTTATCATTACTTGAAGTACCGAACCCTATAGTTTCTGCGCCTTTTGAGGTTAGGAGGGAACTCTCGTTATACCCACAATTTATTATCATTTTTGAAGTATTGAAGATATGATGGGCCTCAAAGTAAAATTCGCGACCAGTCAGTATATGTGTTAGAAATGGTACATCAAGCAACTTGAAGAAATTAGAAATTCAAAGTTAAATCCATGTCAAGTTCAAGTCGAAATCAAGAAGCAAGCAAGTTAAATCTGAAGAGTTGATCAAGATCGTGAAATTATTTTTAAAAATACATTGTTTTCACAAATTTAATTCGGCGTAAAAATTATTTGTCAAGCTTGGTTTGAGTTATAATATAAATTTTGAATCTTCAATAAAAGTATTGAGATTGTTGTCTAGGTTGTGATTTCATTGGAGTTTCCTCGTTGTGAACTCTGATCATATGAGAAAAAAAGAGTGAAGTATTTTTACTTTCCTTTATTTTATTCTAAATTCAATTTAGGTCATCTACATCTTTCCATTTGTTTATAATGTTTTATCTTTTTCTTACTTGAGGGCAAGTAAGGTTTAACCTTGGGGAGATTTGTTAGATGCCATTTTATGCATCTTTTATGATAATTTTTGTTAGCATTTAGCATCATATTTTGTACATTTTCATGTCATTAGTTTAAATCATGTATTTTATCAGAATTCTCGTACTACTAGCATTTTGTGTCAATTTCAGATAGTTCGACTGAAGCGGTACTTTGGGAGCAGTTGGATACATATTTTGAGCCTAAATGGATTTGGAAATGAAGGAGGATGTTAAGGAATGCTTGTAAGATGTTTTGGTCAAGAAGCATTTGATCGAATTGATCAGACGAAGATTGATTCTACAATATGAAGCTAAAGTATGTTGATGCTAGTTTTGACCCCCTATCAGTATTTTGACCATATCTCATGAACCATAACTCTGATTGATGAGATTCGAAATGTTATGAAAAGTAGACACAATTTCAAACAACTTTTATGTTTGTGAAAAAGGCCAAATATGCGATTACATAGGACAAAAAATCGATTGCAGGTATGATCACATGTTTTTCCTACGATAGCATGTTTGCCACGAAGTTTCCTAGTGTCAAAATAAGTCTTATGGAAGCCATCTGAAGTAAAAATACAAAACCTGCGATCGCATATAGCATACTTGTGATCGTTTTGAAAAAAAGCATCATGCATCATTTAGGGGCAAATCAGGAAAACATTCAAAAACCTGCGATCGCATATTTCGGTTTCCTTCTTTGGAAGTTTCTGTCTCGCATATAAATATGATCCTCATTATCATATTCGGGGATTTGATGATTCCAGATGGTAGCATACCCTTCTGAAGACGATTTCTGATACCCTTCAGCGTCTTTTTGAGATCTAAAGACTGCGAATCATCTCACACATTTACTTTATCTTGATTTATCAGTAAATGTTTCTTTTTAGTAGTTTAGTTTTGTTTTTAGCCATATCTGGCTAAACCTTAGTTTTCAGGTTTGCATAGACTAGTACGTTTCATGTGATTAGTTTTTAGATCTGGATTTCGTTTTGTGTTTCTATCTAGATTTTTTTAGTTTTGAGCTTAACGAATGTTTAGCTTTTCATTCTTATTAGTCTGATCACCTAGTTAGGGTTTTATCATTCTAGTTAATCTGTTAATAGAATCTGTAATTGTTCTTGTCTACTGGTAAAAAGTAAAAAGTATCAGATTGGTTCCGTTTTGGGATTTAACTCTGATATAAACTGAAAAACCATACCTTTACACTTCTGAGCTTGTGAGAAATATTGGGTATTGTTGGGAATTTTACACAGAACTTAATGCAATTTTTCTGATTTAATTAAGAGCATGTTTAATTGAACAGTAGAAAGTCAGGGTTAATTCAAAGAGCTTGTTTTGATTAACTAATTTAGGTAAACGAGATTATACTAGAGCTTAGTTTTTCTCAGTACCAGCTTAGATAAAACGCATTCTAAATAACCAGATCTGAATTGATTGCGTGACTAGGAAAGTCGCAGCAGAACTGAAGTCGTTTTTATTATTGATTTTCATTTAATTTATTTTCACTACGTTTTTTTAGTATTTAGTTTAATTCAGAACCCCCCCCCTTTTATATTTATGTTTTGACTAGAATGTGCCTGATGCAAAAATGCATTTACCGTTAGGTTGTCTCTATGAGGATTCGACCCTGCTTCCATGTGCGATATTTTTGGTGCAACCAGCAGTGATTATTTTATTTATTTAAATCAGGTGCGACAACCTGTTTAACAGTGGTACATGCAGTACATCCCTTTTTCTTTTTCCACCTTTGGAGGTGTTTTCTATACCGCATGCACCTCAGCCCGATGACTCTGGGGATCATCCTTGCTGAAAGGGCGAAATCTGTGAGGTGGGTGTCTTGAGTGTCGGTTGTGCTTGTCATGGCTTCTGTGATGGTGGTCTCAGTGATTGGGGTTTGCGTGGGAGTTTGCTTCCTCTTGCTTGATATACGTGTTTTTGAAGGCTTTTAGGTTGGCTTCCTTCCATTCCTCGCCTTCGATTTGTTGGAGGTATTTTCGACTCTATATTTGAGTTCTTATCTTGAATATGGTACCGTCCCCTACATCTTGTTTGACAAAGGCCCGAGGAGTAGACCTTGGGAAAAGGCACCGGTTACAAGGAACTCTTCATGACCCGTACCGTTGAGTGTCGCCAGTGTGAATGTATCGTAGTACACTCGTATCGACTATCCCTTTTTTTCTTGCACGCCATTATGGAGTTTTCATCTCCCTTCCCCTTTCGTAGTTGCATGAAATTGTTTAGCAAAAGGTATCTCATTTGTTCGAAGCCCACAATATTGTCTGGCCGCAACGCTTTGAACCATTATGTTGCATTACTGGATATCGTAACAGGGAAATATGTACACATGAAACGTTTGTCCATCCTTAGTAAATTTATCGTCCACTCATAAGTGTCGATGTGCTCATTGGGGTCGGTTGTTCCATCGTACTTGGGGATATTTGGTATCATTGCCAAATGTGGGATCTCATATTGCAAGAGTTCCTGGAAAAAGGAAGAATTGGTGCTCCTTGCCGATATATCCATTTAAGGATATGAAAAACGTTTTACATCGTAAATTTTTTAGCGTGATATAAGTTTCCATATGTTTGATTGTACATTGTTGCTTGCGAGATGTATGGTTACTGCTGGCCGCTTGATTGCGTGCTTTGCTACAGTTGTGAGTTTTGCTCCGGTCGTTGGGGCATGCTCGAAGTTTACCCCTGGTGCTGTTGGATGAGAGTGTTTAACTGCTACGCCGATGGAGGGTGGGGGTCGGGCTTTCCTGCCAGCGCTGTTTGATAGCTAGATCTATACGACTCCTGAAAATAGGAGTTAAACATCGTAGGTTCCTGAGCAAAAAATCGGGTATGCGACATTCCTGTTACTGGAGAGATTTGGTACCTTGACGTTGAGTAGTGTGTGGAGGATGAGGTGTTCATCCCTAACTGTTGCGGTTGCAGCTGTGAAACCGCCGGTTGTGACTGCTTGGTCGAAAGTAAGGACTATTAGGTTAGCGTTTGCGACTGTTGAGTCGCTGTCGACTAAGGTTTTACGATCTTGGTTGCAACCGGTTGCTCTGTTGTGACGGGTAATGGTTTCTATATGGTGGCGATTTCTGCCGATGTGGTCCCCAATATTGGACCCGGCGTTTGTGTCTCTGATGTGTGGGTGGAGGCTTGTCCGTCTGAGGTAGTTGGTTGTGTGTCATCGAGCGACGACATTGCCCTGAGCGGGCTCATTTCTCCTCCACTCGACACCATGGGTGCCTTTCCCTTCATTGCCACTGTCTAGGCTTTTTTAAGGTTGTGTAACTCTAAGTACACACCCGGATGGTGCCAAATGTTGTGATATGTCTCTAAGATTAACGTCGTTAGTGGATCACGTCACCTAGTTAAGCCTAAGAATCACAACAAATAAAGAGCCTACGTTAGTCGTCAGGGGGTCCCAAAACAAGACTCTGATGGTCTAGTCAGTAAGTTTATGGGAGAATTAAAGTTTTATCTTAGATAGAGAGAGTGTGATCCTTTCTTCTAGAGAAGAAGGGTCTTTTTATACCTGTTGCCCGGGGAGCATGTCCCCGACAACACCTTCTGTATTTTTTGGACCGTTAGGACGTCGTGGCGTCCTATTGGTGAGTTGTGCACCACTAGTGGTTATTCGCTATTGATGAAAAGTTACTTAGAAGTTGTGCTCTGAGTGCTACACTTGTCGTTCTGGGGAGCAATCTGGTACTATTTTGGTATGTTATGGGCCTAGGTGTTAGGACGTCGGGGCCTAAACACGAGACGGCAAATGCGAGGGCCCAGACCTAGCACTAGCGCCAAGTAATGACTGTTAATTAGGCCGTCCAATGGATAATAGTCCGGTTACCTTATGCGTATTCTTAGTGGGATATGCTAATATATATATATATATATATATATATATATATATATATATATATATATATATATATATATATGCATGCTAAACACGACGTGGAGGCGTCCTATTGGTGAGTCGTGCACCACTAGTGGTTATTCGCTATTGGTGAAAATTTACTGAGAAGCGACGCTCTAAGCGCTACACTTGTCGTTCTGGGGAGCAATCCGATACTTTTTTGGCCTTTATGTGCCTTGGTGCTAGGACGTTGGGGCCTAAAACGAGACCGCAAGGGCGAGGGCCCGGACCTAGCACTTGCGCCAGGTAACGACCATTAGCTACACTATCCAATGGATAATCATCTTGTTATCTTTAGCATATTCTCAGTGGGATATGCTAACATATATATATATATATATATATATATATATATATATATATATATATATATATATATATATATATATATATGTTAGAGAGAGAGAGAGATGAGGGTTCAGTTGATAAAAAAAGGTTAAGAATGAGGGAATGATTCTAAGCCATTCATTTCGAATTTGCATCTTAAGCGCTCCAGTGAACTAGACCAATGGAATAAATCATATTTGTATATCAATACGTATATGGATATGTATATTCATATATATATATATATATATATATATATATATATATATATATATATATATATATATAATTGTATTCATATATAAATACGTATATTCATATATGAATAAGTATAGAGGAAGTGGTTATTTACATATAAATATAGCGATGGTGGTCGGTGGTGGAGGTTTGCGGTGGTTGGTGGTGGAGGTGGTCGTGGTGGTGTAGGTGGCGGTGGTGGTTGGTGGCTATGGTGGTGGTGGTTGGTGGTAGAGGGGAGGTGGTGGATTCATATATGAATGCACTTGCATTTATATTCATATATGAATACATGTAATAACACAGATAAATCCTTAACACGTAAGGGTACATGCAACCTAAATATTTAAGCCATAACACTATTAAAGTAACATTCTAATAAACAAAAAGAACCCCATGAACCCTATGATAATTTCGAAAATCATAAACAAGTTTCGGTTTACATACCTTTTAGTTATTGTAGTAAATAACTAATCAAAACCTTCTAGAAATACTCTTGGAAGAAAGCACCACAGGTGTCGTGCCTCTGATGGTTCACACCCAAACCGTAGCAACCAATGAGAGTTGAACAGAGAAGAGAGAGGAGGTAATTTTTGAATTTGAGGCTCTTGAATTCATGATCTTAAAATCTAAATCCTTATAGGTTTATACAAGTGACTAGGAAGGTATTGGATAAGGCACTTTCCTAAGATAAGCCTTTATCCCTTTTCTTCCTCCCTAAGGTATCTAAGACTGCTTAATGCCCAAGGAAAACCCTGGAAGACTTCCTAGAATTCGCCCCCCACCTAGGGAGGTTCTATAATTGCTCGATGTTCAACTTTTGCACATTGTCACCTTTAGTCCTTGTACTTTTTATTAATCCAATTAATCCTAAAATTTATTCTAATTAATTCTTAATTAAACAATATTATTTCTCATTAATATATTGGTTTCATAATATATTAATAAATCATTTGTTGTTATTTATTAATCATATAATAAATCAATAAATCAGTTTCTCCCTCTAAAAGTCATTATATTCAATTACTAGGTTTGAGGGCAACCCAAAATGACTTTGTTTATAATTCAAGTATATAACAATTTAGTTATTGGCTTAGACACTTAATCCAACAACATGGACAACAATAATCTCTTAAAATTGGTGTGGAAACGTCCCATTTCAAGTCAAATTACTATATATATATATATATATATATATATATATATATATATATATATATATATATATATATATATATATATATATGTGTGTGTGTGTGTGTGTGTGTGTGTGTCTACACACACACCAAATTGAATCCACAAAATGTTCTTTGCTTCAAGATCATTTCTCTCAGGAAGGTTTCTCATGGAGGTAGAAACATGAACATGCTGACACCTTTAAATTAAAAGGGCTCTTGAATCAAAGCTAATCCATTATAATAGCCATACAATTTTCGGTTCAAAATTGATTCCTTTGAAAGTTAAGTGCTTCGTTTAGAGGGCTTCATTGGGAAGAATTCTTATGGCAAAAAACTTTGGAAAAGATGGGATAATCATTCCTACCTCGCTATGGTTGCTATGTTGTAAGCAGACGGAAACAGTGAATCATCTTCTCGTAAATTATGATTACACAAAAGTAGTCATTGAGTTGATCTTTAGATGGTGCAAAATATATTGTAGGAAATTCTTAAAAGTTTTGGAGTTCATTGACTTTGCTGCTTCCTGGGGTGAATGCCCGCAAAAAAAAAAAAAAAAAAAAAAAAGATTGATT
Source organism: Lactuca sativa (assembly GCF_002870075.4). Lineage (NCBI taxonomy): Eukaryota > Viridiplantae > Streptophyta > Magnoliopsida > Asterales > Asteraceae > Lactuca > Lactuca sativa. The sequence goes on from NC_056625.2 coordinate 264,536,630, forward strand.
TTAAGCACTATATTCTCTTGTTTTCTTTGGTGCATTTGGACTTCTAGAAACTAGGTTTTCTTTGGTGCATTTACTGATGATATAATCTTCGTGTCATTTGGTGGAACTT